>NC_134337.1:870964-1208680 GCF_964195595.1 Calonectris borealis
GTTGAAAAAATGCCTGTGTGAAAACAGAATTAATAATCAGAATAATTCATAATGAAGAATTAATCGAGATTTAAACAAAATAATGCTCCTCTTCAGAACTCCTCTGTAGTTCAACTTGCCTATTTTTTTTCTTCACCTCGCCTTCAAGGTCCTGCTCAGTTCTGCTTTGTCCTGCATCTCTTTTTGTTTCTCGTACCAATTTCACGTAGCTAGGCAGACTGATTTCCTCCTTTGCCCTGGTTTTCTTCCATTGAATCTGTTTTCTGTAATTGCCTGGTCATCGTGGAAACACATTTAAAAACTGTTCTTGCACGCTCCAGCCTTTTCAGGAGATGCCTGTGATGCAGGGATGCTGTGTGAAGCAGGTGGGACAGGTCTGGTGTCTGCTCCGGGCCGGTGTTTCCATCCCTCTGGTGCTGCTGAGAGGCAGGGTGCTGTGGACACGCAGCTGTAGCTTGGGTTCGGAGCAGAACTGGGTCTTTAGGGAAAACTTGAGTTGCAGCTGCGCTGCTGGCAGGAGAGAAGAGCTGCCAGGTCCCGCTGGGTGAGCTGCTGTGCCAGGCAGGAGCAGCACCGCAGAGTCAGGAGAGCTCTGGTCCCTGGCTGCCTCCTGCCCCGCAGCCCGGTCACTCAGCAGCGTCCTCTCCCCTCTGCCAGCCTGCTTGCCCCTGGGATTGAGCTTGGGCTCAACCTTGTGTTCCTCATTAGAGCCTCAGGGGCTTACCTCAGGTTTTTTGTTTGTTTGCTTGCTTTTTATCGGCTATGCTCTGTTAAAAAAAAAAAAACAAACCCCTAAATGAAAAACCAAACCCTTACTGTGGCTCTTTGGATTTCTGGCATTAAATTAGGTAGTGTTTTATGGACTAAAATAAAGGAAGTCTCTAGAATTTCTACCCAGGAGTGAGGTGTCCAGAAAGGACTGTCCTGATACACTGCTGCCAGCCTTCAGTCTAGTGAAATGTCTGGTAGTGTTGTATGTTTAACAGTCATGTAACTCAAATGCATGTTAAATATACAAGTTTTGTCCTTGTTCCTGATCTGTCTGGAAGAGAACTCTCGGGAGGTCATAAACGGTGTGTTCTGCTATGCTTTACCAGTTTAAAATAATCTATTGCCAGAACTGTTTTTCTTAGTGCCTGCACAGAGCAAGAACCTCCAGTAGCAAGGGAGAGCATGCTGGCCCTTGGGCAGCTTCAAAGCAACGGGTACTTGTAAATAGGTTAAAAAAACAGTCTCCTGGTAGCAGTGTGTCGTGGTTTAACACCAGCCAGCAACTAAACCCCACGCAGCTGCTAGCTCACCCCCCCTCCTCCAGTAGGATGGGGGAGAGAATCGGGAGGGCACCAGTAGGAAAACGTGTGGGTTAAGATAAAAACAGTTTAATAATGGAAATAAACCAAAGTAGAACAGCAATGATAACAATGATAGCAACAACAATAACAGAATATACAAAGCAGGTGATGCACAATGCAACTGCTCGCTGACCACGTGTCCCAAACAGTGGGGTGAGACCCCCCCACCCCTCGTTTTTATACTGAGCATGACGTCACATGGTATAGAATACCCCATTGGCCAGCTTCCGGCCCAACCGCCCCGGCTGTGCTCCTTCCCGCCCCCAGCTTCCCCTGCATCTGGCAGAGCATGGGAGGCCGAAAAGTCCCCAGTGCAAGCACCACTTAGCAACAACCAAAGCATCAATGGGCCATCAACGCTCCTCTCATACCAAACCCAAACACAGCACGCACACACACACCCCCCGCCCCAAGCTACTGGGAAGAAAGTTAACTCTGTCCCAGCCAGATTTTCTCTTTTGAAAAATGTGCAAATAAAAAGCTCACCACAGAAACCGAACTCACTTTATCTGACAGATAAGCCCTGTGGACACAATGTAGCCTTATGGACAGCAAAAACCCGTCAAATTCACGGTAAAAGGACAAGCACAGTCACACACCAGCGCGTTTGAACAGCCCTAGCTGTGACAATGAACCTTTGTTCTGGGAAAAAAAAAACCCCAACCAAACCAAACCAAACCAAACCAAACAACCACCAACCAAACCACAACAATCAGAACCGTGTTAAATTTAGGGTTTCAGATCAAAGTTTTCCCCTTCCCGGGTGCTCCCGCCCCCCGCCAGGGACAGCGGCCCCGGCCCCGCCGCGCTCACCCGCCGCTGGCCCCGGGCCGCTGCCGCCTCCCGGGGTCCGGGTCGGGGTCGGGGCCGGGGCCGCCCCCGCCCCCGCCCCCGCCCCCGACGGACCGCCCGCCGCGGCCCCGCCCACGCAGGCCCCGCCCCGCAGTCGTGAATATTCATGAGGCACCGCTCGCGCCGGCTCCCGGCCCCGCCGCCGCCGCGGGGAGCCCCGGCGGGTCGGGTGGGGCCCGGGGGCCGAAGGCCGGGGGCCGGGGCAGAGAGGGGGCGGTGAGCCGCCGTGGCGAGGGTCCCACAGCTGGACACGCTGCACCGGAGCTGCTGCAAACGGCCACGGAGCGAGGCGCTGCCCGGAACGTGTCTGTGCGCTGTTGCCGTAAGTCGGTGAAATAAGAACTCTCTAAGACTCGTCCCTCCTTTCCTTTTGAGGGTATATAGTTAAAGCTATATCCCTCATTAAATTAATTTGTAGCACACATATTGCAATTATGCTTGTAACTAGTTTTTAATCAAAAATAAATCAAACCCTTTTGAGGCTAAAGAAGGGGAACTCCACTGTAGTTTTTCTTATATTAGTCTCACTCTCTCATAGCTTTGGTTTCCAATTATAGAACAACATTTCCAAAAACACTGTATTATTACATATATACAAACAAAAACTAATATAGCAATCATTAAAATGCCTAATAACTTTTTCACCTATTGACTAAGGTCGGGAATCTAGGAGGTTAACTATTTGAATGTTTCCTCAAATCCATACGAAGTGTCATCTTTCTGTATTTCATGGAGCAATTTTGTCTGTTTCCAGATTTTTTCTAAATCAGTAGAAATTTTACCACTGTGATCTACGTATACGCAACAGTTTGTGTTTAACACTGTGCATACTCCTCCTTGAGATGTTGACATCATGTCCAAAGCCATTCTGTCCTGAGGGGTTGGTTCTGCCAATTCAGACACTTCTTCCTGCAAGGCCTTTATAGCGTCATAGGTTTTGTTCCCGATGTTCTCAGTTATAGCAGATATGTTTACTACAGCTTTTTCTAGTTCACCAACTCCTAACCATGGGACAAACCATCGTGCAAAAGAATGAAATAGACCTGTGGGTCTATCTATTAATGGATTATTTCTAATTCCCTTGCTTCTTCGAAGGTATGTTCTTAGCCACATTTTAGATTCTAATTTCTCAACCGCAGTAACGTTTGGTACTACTGCTCCCAAGGTACATATTCCTGACCAATTTGGTGGCAAGATCTTACGGGCCGCGTTTCCACAAACCCAATACCAACGTCTTCCTTCGGGTACCGGCCATTCAAAAGGGCTTAGACTTCCGATATTTATAGTCTTATTACAATCAGAGTAATTTCCAACAAGGTCGGTTTCTGTTAGGCACCTGATTCTGTCCATTCCTTTCGGGGGGCTACACCGTTGTACACATGTACAATGTTTTTGTCTTGGAGCTGGAGGCTCAATTATCATCCATAAAGTACTAGCTGGTATAGGGCTGCCAATTAAGGGAACTCCCTTTGAATGCTCTGGAAAATGAGTGCAGGCCCAACAATCCGATTTATTAGCAATTTGGACTGTTCTTTGTAACAAGTCTATATGTAAGTTTCTTTCCCATGGATTCCATGATCCCTCATGGAGTAGTCCTATCTGAAAACAACAAAGGAATATCACCCCCCTTAGTTCCTTCATTTCTTATTCTAAAAAAATCAGTATATTTACACAAATATATCAATAAAGGATAAAAGCAGTAGTTGAAACACAATGCAAAAATACTAAGCCTTGCATATAATCTAATTCAATGTCAAAGTTCCAAGTGCAATTCATTAGATTCGAGAGAGCTTCAGCCTCAATGGTCCTGTCTCTTCAGAAGTCCATTCTCCTTGCGGAGCTTTCTTTACACAAGTCTAATGTATCCAGGAGTCCATACCCTTCACCTTCTCAGCAGTGTAAGTGTAAGTAACACCAAATAGGGTCTTTACCACTTCTCCTGTTAAATGCATTTGGTCTCCTTTTTCTACAACTAAAGTAGTAGGGTATGGTTTCTCATATAATATTTCACAAGGGCTTACCCCTTCCCTAACTCCAGGAATAATTCAAATTCTCATTAATGCTATGGGCAGCACATCTACCCACCTCATCTGCATTTCTTGACACAGCTTTGAAATCTGTCTCTTTAGAGTCTGATTCATCCTTTCTACTTTTTCACTTGACCGGGGTCTCCAAGGTCTATGTAAATCCTATTGTATTTGTAAAAATTTAGTTACTCCTTGGACTATTTCTGCTATAAAATGAGGCTTATTATTTGAAGATATCCCTTCCAGTATAGCAAATTTTGGAATTACTTCTTTGAGTAAAACTTTAACCACTTCTCTAGCCTTGTTGGTGCGACATGGGAAAGCTTCAGGCCATCCAGAGAAAATATCTACCAAAACTAAGAAATACTTAAACTGGTGACATTTTGGCAACTCAGAAAAATCTATTTGCCAGTGTTCCCCGGGGGAATAACCTTCCTTCACTTTTCCAACTGGAGGTTTCTTTTGAAATTTTGGATTGTTCACACAACACCGTTGACATTGTCCTACAGTTATATCAGCTAATTTTTGCATTTTTGGTCCTATAGCATCTCTTTTAACACTTGCTACTAAAGCATCTGCTCCCGTGTGTGACTCATTATGCGTTTTCTTCATTATCTCTTGTACCATTGGAGCGGTAATTAAAACCTGCCCATCACTAGTTACCCACCAACCTTCCTTTGACTTTGTGCTTTCTAAATATTTAGCGAGGAAATATTCCTCCTCAGAATATTTCGGGGGTTCCCACTGAGTTTTTCTTGGAGGGCTTAATGCTCCTAGTAGTTGTCTTCTCATTGCAATCTTTTTAGCTGTTTCATCTGCTTTCCGATTTCTTTTGACTACTTCTGTTTGTCCTTTTTGGTGGGCTTTGCGATGTATAATTGCAACTTCTTTTGGCTTTTGGACAGCTTGTAACAATTTCAAAATTTCTGATCCATATTTAATAGGAGTCCCTTGTGAAGACAATAGTCCATGTTCTTTCCAAATGGCTTCATGCACATGGACTACTCCAAATGCCTATTTAGAATCTGTATATATATGTACTTTCTTGTCTTTAGATAGCTCTAATGCTTGGGTTAGAGCAATGATTTCTGCTTTCTGGGCAGAAGTATTTGGAGGTAATATTCAGGCTTCAATTTCGTCCCGCAGGGTTACCACAGCGTACCCAGCTTTTCGCTCTCCATTAACCATAAAACTACTCCCATTTGTAAAGAGTTCAATTTCTGGATCCGTTAGTGGCACATCCTTTAAATTAGGTCAGCTAGAGTATACTTGTTCCAGTTCTCCTCTTTCATCTATCGGTATTAAAATGGTGGGATTCAAAGTTGAAGACATTTTCAAAGTTACATCATCCTGTTCAATCAGCACCACTCGATATTGAACCAATCGACCAGGAGAAATCAGTGATACCCCTTTTGTTCGAGGACGGCAACCACTGCAGGTGGTACAAAAGGTGTAATAGGTTGTCTCAAAGTTAATTTCCGAGCTGCTTTAAGTAATAGCACCACCACAGCTACTGCTCTCAGGCATGCTGGCTATCCTTTACTTACTTCATCCAGCTGTTCGGAAAAATAGGCTACTGGCCTTTTCCGATTTCCCAAAGTCTGGGGCAGGACTCTCAGTGCCACATGTTGTCTTTCATGGACGTAGAGTGTAAAGTCAAGTCCGGTAAACCCAGGGCAGGGGCTCTCATCAACTCAGTTTTAACAGAGTCGAACGCCTTTCTGCATTCTGCTGTCCGCTCCAGAGTTTCTCCAGGTTCTTTAATAGCAGCATATCAATCAAACTGAAATTGGGTGTCCACAGCCTGCACCATCTGGCCATTCCTAAAAACCCTCACAATTCTTTTTTTTGATCGAGGGGGAGCTATTTGACAAACAGCTGCTTTTCATTCTGCTCCCAATTCTCTTTTTCCTTAAGAATTAAAAACCCCAAGTACGTTCAGTCCTTGCTCCGAGCAAGATGTCATCCACATATTGCAACAAAGCGGTGGAAGGATTCTTACCTTGCCCATCTTCCGGTTCTTTAGCAAGTACATTACAGTGTCGGGCTGTTCTTGAATCCTTGTGGTAACACAGTCCAGCAAAGCTGTATTTTCCTCCTGGTGCTAGGGCTCTCCCATTCAAAGGCAAATATTTTCTGACTTTCTTCTTCTAAGGGAATGCAAAAGAATGCGTCTTTTAAATCCAATACAGTAAAATATACCTTATTCTCAGGAATAGCAGAGAGTAAGGTATATGGATTAGGTACCACAGGATGCATGTCAACCGTAATCTTATTAATTTCTCCCAAATCTTGTACCAGTCGATATTCTTGGGTTCAGGGCTTCTTAACCGGTAAGATGGGAGTATTATCATAGCATATTGTCTTTTCCTTACCAGCTGAGCTCCCAGATCCAACTCTATTTTTACCGGAATGGCGTTCTTGGCTCATCCTGGTTTCTTAGAAGCCCATACCAGGGGTATCACAGCGTCCAGCGTTTCTTCTGGGATCCCGGTCTTTTTCCCTCCTGAGTCAGCAGACACAATTGGGCCTTCCATGCAGTCTCCTCAGGCACATGTAGCTGAGCAGACTTATCAGAGAACGTTAGTTGAGCCTTTAATTTACACAGTAAGTTGCATCCCAATAATGGCAGAGGGCATTCTGGCATTCATGAATAGAAATTCATGAGTCAATGTAGTTTTTCCAATTGTGCATTCCATAGGTTTTAAAAATGGCCTAAGGGCTTGTTTTCCCGTGACCCCAACAATTGGCATGTAAGTTTTACTTTAGGGGTCCTTTTACAACTAGTTACTACTGAGTGTGTTGCTCCACTACCTACTAAGAAATCTCTAACTTCATTCCCCAGCTTTACTGGAACCAGGGGATCAGCTGGGGAGATCTTAATACTCTCCCCCGGTCCTCTTCATTCAGAGTCAGAGGTTCCCAACACAATCAGGTTAGCAACTTTCTCTTGCCTTCCTTTCTCTGTAGATTCAACAAACAGTTTTTCCCTCCGGGACATTCATTTTTCCAATGTCTCTGCTTTTTACAAAAGGCACACTGGTTAGGGCGCGAAGGGGCACGGTTTGAGGGATTCTGTCCTCGCCCTACCCTGTTCCATCCGCTTCCTCCTCTCTCTGACTGAATTTTCAGTGATTGCAGCTGCTAGCAATGCGGCTTGTAATTTTATTCCTTTCTGGGTTTTTTTAAGTTTTTATCGTTTTTCTTTTTTTTTTTTAATCATCTCTATTATTGTATACTTTGTACTCTATTTCAATTCTGTGATGCAGATATTTCCCCAGCTCCTTCTACTCGCTGCAGTTTCTTTCTAATATCAGAGGCCGATTGTCTCATACATCTACTAGCCTCATCCTCTGGATCTAAATCCATCCATCTATGAGCAGTTTTACAGCATCTTTCATAAAAGGCCGAGGGGTTCTCCTCTGACCCCTGCCTGATTTCATGTTTACACATCTTCAGCCTCCCCACAGTCCTTAACACATTCCTTTCCTTTTTCACATCTCTCACAACAATTCTGTTTCCTTCTTTTCCCATTAGCACTTCCTGCTAACGTACACATTCCACTTGCATCATTCATCATCAGTTTACATTTCTTTTGCCACTCAGGATGTTGCCTCAGAGTAAGGAACGTGTCACCATACAATACCTCATCTCATTTTCCTTCCCTCCTTAGAAACAGCATTAATTGCAATAAAGTATTATAGTTCAAAGTTCCATTCATGGGTCACTTCTCTCCGTCTTCTAGTTTATATAATGGCCACCATTGATTACAATACTTAATCAAATCATGCCTTTTTGTGGTCTCTCCAGGGGATCCTGCAATTTGTTTCCAATGTGTTAAAATGCAACCCAAAGGTGATTTTCTTAAAATTCCCCCACCCGTAGACGATCTGCCACCCATTTTACAAACAGGAAACCACACAAACAAACAAACTTTTTGCACAAACCACCACCGCAAATATTCAATCACTATGACAACAGACAATACCTTTACACAAAACAATCCAAGGGGACTCGAACCCCTGTGTCACTCTCAGCAGACAGACAAATATTTATAATAGTTACCGCGGGCTTATTCAGATTTTACCTTAAGCGGGGACTCTAACCCCTTCCAAACGAAGCGGGGACTCGAATCCCTTTTGAACCAAGTGGGGACTCGAACCCCTTCCCAGGTTCCCAACCCAACCCTGCAGAGCTTTCGCTGTGACTTACAGGCAGGTAACCAAATTCCTGAAAGAATGCCGTAATACTCACAATTAGTGGTCTTTGCTCAGGGGCTCTTCGGTCCGGGGATCGGGAGAAATCCTCTCCAAGAATCCCTCGGTGCCGGCTGAGGTTCCGCGATCCCAGGATCCATCGAGGCTCAAGAGCGATGTCCCATCTGGGTCACCAAAACTGTTACCGTAAGTCGGTGAAATAAGAACTCTCCAAGACTCAATTTTGGAGTTTTAGAAAACAGGCATTCTTTAATGCGGCGCCGGGCGCACAGGGTATCGCTCCCCTAGTGTGCGCACCAAATCACTCAACCATAGAAGTTACACACAATTAGAATATACATATTCATTACATTTCCGATTAATAATCCAAATATTCATGTTATTTCCCGGAATTCATTAACATATGCAAAAGTCTTCCATGTATGCGCCTTTATATCCATAGGTGGTCTTCCAGGGTCCTCTGGTGGTCATCAATAGTCTTCCTCACAGTGTCCTTTAGTTGAACTCAGTCTTCACGCATGCTCAGTTTTAATCCTTGGCTTAATTAGCACAATTCTCATTAGCACAAACTAGCTTAGGCTGGCACAACCCCCTTATCTATTCTACTCAAGATACAAGGTTGGCTTCCTCATCTATTTTACGCAGAATACGAAGTTTCAAGGCCTTTTTATCTACTGAATGTCCGGCCTGTCTATTCATAAAGCATTCCTACCCCATGTACATCGTTTCAACCACGGAATCGTATGTCTCTTCGCTGTTCCTTTGCAATTGGTATCAGTGCCACAGCGGGATTTAAACGCCAAGAAACTGCCCCTGCCTGCGGGTTTCTTAGCATTACGCGTTATTAGGTAATTATTAAATAACAATTACATTATCAATAATGCTTAGCAAAATACTAATAATGCTTAAATTGTTGAATTATTAAAATCAGCAGGCTTATTTCCAGCGGCTGTGGCAGCGAGCGCAGCTCAGGCAGTCGGAGCCTGGCCCAGCCAGCCGGGACCCTCCAGGGCTGCTCTGGGCACGCGGGTCCCCCCCTCGCTCAGTGGCCACCCCCATGACATGGGACCGATGGAGCTGATCCACGAGGTCAGCTGTGATAAAGCCTCCTCCTCCTGCTGAAGAGAGCTGAGCGATGCGAATCTGCTCTGGGTAGCAATTAGACCCGTTATGTTTCTCCTTCCAGGGTTCATCTGGCTTAATTTTGTAACTCCTCAGTAAAATGAGGAATGTGCTGTTCCCACCACAGTTAGCAGCTCTGCGCCCCCATTAAACCCCAGCACAGATGATCCATCAGCAGAAGACTCTTCGTTCTGACAACAGGAGGATGGCAGCAAGCTACAGCACACCCTGCACGTCACTGCTCTTCCCGAGAGCCCACCAGCACGGGAGCCCATGATGCTCAGAAACCGAAAAACAGAAACACAAACTCTCATGTTTCTGTTTTGAAGGAAAATATGGGGAAGGAGGGAGGGGTAGGGCTGTCGCTGTGGATGTGCTTCCTCCTCCTCAGGAGTCCTTCTCCTCCTTAGGATGCCTCCTCCCCCTTCTCCTCCTCCTTAGGAGTTCTCCTCCTTAGGAGTCCTCCTCCTCCTCCTCTTAAGGAGTCCTCGCCCTCCTTCTTCTCCTCCTGAGCTCTTTTTCTCAGTAGTACTCCTCCTCAGGAGTCCTCCTCCTCCTCCTTCTCCTCCTTTATAGGAGTCCTGCTCCTTCTCCTCCTCCTCCTTTATAGGAGTCCTTCTCAGAAGTTTTCTTCCTATTCAGGAGTTCCCCTCCTCCCCGGACAACTCCTTCTACAGAGTTCTCCTCCTCAGGAGTCCTGCTCCTCTTCAGGAGTCCTCCTCCTCTTCCTCCTCAGGAGTCATCCTATTTTTCTTCCTCTTCCTCCTAAGGAGTCCTCTTCTTCCTCCTCCTTCTCCTCCTATTCAGGAGTCTTCCTTCTCCACCTCCTTCTCCTCCTCAGGAGTCCATCTCTTCCTCCTCAGGATTCCTCCTTCACCTCCTCAGGAGTCCTCCCCCTTCTCCTCCCCCTTCTCCTCCCCCTTCTCCTCCCCCTTCTCCTCCCCCTTCTCCTCCCCCTTCTCCTCCTCCTCAGGAGTCCTCTTCCTTCTCTTCCTCCTCAGGAGTCCTCCTTCACCTCCTCAGGAGTCCTCCTCCTTCTCTTCCTCCTCAGGAGTCCTCCTCTTTCTCCTCCTCCTTCTCTTCCTCCTCAGGAGTCGTCCTCCTCCTCCTCCTCCTCCTCCTTCTCCTTCTTCTCAGGAATCCTCCTTCTCCTGCTCCTCAGGATGTCTCCTACAGAGTTTTCCTCCTCAGGACTCCTGCTCCTCCTCAGAAATCCTCCTTTTCTTCCTCCTCCTCAGGAGTCCTTTTCCTCCTTCACCTCCTCCTCAGGAGTCTACCTCTTCCTGCTAAGGAATTCTCCTCCTCCTCAGGAGTCCTCCTCCTCGTCCTCATGAGTGTTCCTTCTACTCTACAGGAATCCTCCTCCTTAGGAGTCTTCCTCTTCCTCCTACTCAGGATTCCTCCTTGTCGAGATTGTCCTCTTCTTCCTCCTCCTTCTCCTAAAGAGTCATCTTCTTCTTCCTCCTCCTCCTCCTCAGGAGTCCTCCTCCTCCTTCTCTTCCTCAGGAATCCTCCTCCTTCTACTCAGGACTCCTTCTTCTACAGACTTCTCCTCCTCAGGAGTCCTCCTCCTCCTCCTCCGTCTCTTCCTACTCAGAGTCCTCTTCTTCCTGCTAAGGAAACCTCCTCCTCGAGAGGAGGACTCCTCCTCTTCGGGTGTCTTTCTGCTCTTCCTCGTACAGAGTTCTCCTCTTCAGGAGTCCTGCTCCTCCTTAGGAGTCCTCCTTCTCTTCCTCCTCCTCAGAAGTCCTTTTCCTCCTCCTTCACTTCCTCCTCAGGAGTCCACCTCCTTTTCCTCCTCAGGAGTATTCCTCTTGCTCATGAGTCCTCCTCCTCCTCTTCCCCTTAAGGAGTCCTCCCATCCTCCTCCTCAGCAACCCTCCTCCTCAGCAACCCTCCTCTAGAGTCCTCTTTCTCTTCCTCATGAGTCCCTCTCCTCCTATGGAGTCCTCCTCCTCCTCTTAAGGAGTCTTCCCCATCCTCCTCCTCCTTCTCTATAGGAGTCCCTTTCCTCAGGTGTTCTTCTCCTCCTCTTCAGTGATCCTCCTTCTCAGAAATCCTCCTCTTCCTCCTCAGGAGTTCTCCTCTTCCTCCCCCTCCTCCTTCTCCTCAGGAATCATCATCATCTTTCTCCTCCTCCTCCACCTCCTCCTCAGAACTCCTTATCTTCTTACTCCTCAGGAGTCCTCCTCCTCCTCCTCCTCAGGAGTCCTCCACCTTCTCACGTGGTCTCCTCCTCCTCCTCTTTAGGAATATTCCTCCTTCTCTTCCTCCTCTTCAAGAGTCCTCCTCCTCTTCCTCAGGAATCCTCCTCGTCCTCTTCAGGAATCCTCCTCTTCTTCCTCTCAAGAGTCCTCCTCCTCTTCCTCCTCTCCTCAAGAGTCCTCCTCCCCTTCCTCCTCTTCAGGAGTCCTCCTTCTCCTTCTCCTCCTCCTCCTTACCACCAGACAAAAGGACATCTGCGAATGTTCCTTTGCCTTGGGAGACTTTGGTTTAACCACAGAAAAGAGGTATCCATTCTTCAAGATAATGTAGAACCTGAACTGCCAGAATCAGGCACAGTCTCTGACACAGGCTGGGCCATAGCCAGAACTGCATCTGCTCACAACTGCAGTATTAGTACCTTCTCCAGAACTTTGAGAGACCTCTTCCTTCTCACTCCATGTTTCCTTTGTTGTCCATTTGGTCCATTTGCTGCAGTAGCTGCATTGCACCCTCAGCCTGACTGGTTGCTGTTCTTTGTTCAAGGTTATATCCCACAGGTCCCCCTGTAAGAAACAGCAGCAAGAACAGAAACACAAGCTCACTCTCTCCACACTCCCTGCATACCCAACGGCAGACCCTGAAACGGAGAGATGGGTCCAGACTCTGACTGACGGGACACCTGGGAGCTTTCAAAGAATCAGTGCAGACTGATTTGGAGGTTCCCATCTCATAATCCAGCTCTGAAAGAGCTACGCAGCCTAGCTCTGTGGGTGGGAAGTCGTTATGCAGGAAGAGAGTCTCGGCCAAAATCATCGGTGACCTAACCTCACGTGCTGGGAAATACCAAACACGATTTTTAAAGGAAAACTAATACCAATGTAATCCTTGCAGCTTTTGATTTAATATGACCAATTGGAATGAAACGATCCAGGAATTCCTTCCTTACAGAAACTCACTTGGTTACAGCCCATAGTAAGGGCTGCTGGACTAAACTCACACTTACTTTCTTTGGAGGAATTCTGTGTAGGAGACCAGCTGGAAGCTAACACCAAGGCTCACTTGTAACCCCTGGAACAAAGAACTGTTTTCTCAGAGGGTGCAGACAAGGACAGGAGACAAAACCTGATAAGGGAGCAGGGGGTGGAAATCCCCCGAGCCTGTCTGAGGAACTTCTCAGACACTTGCAGGAATGGGGGATGAATCCCAGGAAGGCTCTGGTGAGATAAAGGAATGCAACAAAAGACATTATTCACCCTCTGTAGAGAGTTAACTGGGCCTGGCCTTGGGGGAAGAAACATGCTGAGTAAGATAAGCACCAAGAGAACAAAGACTGCCAGAAAGTACTTGAACTATGGGTGAACTATCCTAATTAGCATGTTAACCACCCGTGGACTGTCGTGGTTTAACCTGGCAGGCAGCCAAATACCACGCAGCCGCTCACTCACTCCCCCCGCCCCCCCAGTGGGACCGGGAGAGAATCGGAAGGGTAAGAGTGAGAAAAACTCGTGGGTTGAGATAAAGACAGTTTAATAGAACAGAAAAGGGAGAATAATGATAATAAATAATGATAGCATATACAAAATGAGTGATGCACAATGCAATTGCTCACCACCCGCGCTGACCGATAACCAAGTAGCGATCGGCACTTCCTGGATCACGCCTACCGTTCATATACTGAGCATGACGTCACATGGTATGGAATACCCCATCGGCCAGCTGGGCTGGCTGTCCTGATTATGTTCCCTCCCATCTTGTGCACCTAGCTCAGTCAGTAGGCACGGGAGCTGTCCTTGGACTAGGAGGGCACTCAGCAACAACTGAAAACATCAGTGTGTTATCAACATTCTCCTCATACTAAATCCAAAACACAGCACTAGGAAGAAATTTAACCCTATCCCTGCCGAAACTAGGACAGTATCCACCCCTTATTCCATACCATTTACGTTATGCTTAGGTCTCACATTTTTCGATACCTTTCAATTAATCACCACTATCTTTTTTATATATATACATATATAATACATATACATACATATATACATATAATACATATACATACATATATATATACATAAATATATATAAATGTCCATTGAGTTCTTTTAGTCCACAACTTTGGGCTCCATCTGTCATAACAGTCTTTCAGGGCCAGAAAGATGGTGTGTGGTGTTGGGCTGTTGCATCCTGAAGCCAGTTCTCATTTCGGTACTGCTGCACTCGTCCAGTTCTATCATCGTTGCACTTTGCTCAGTTTCGTCAGAGTTAACCACCCACCAGCAGGAAAAGCCCCCTACCCAACAAAGCCCCTTCCTCACTGAATATGCGCAGTAAAAAGAAAGGACACTGCAACTTTAAGTGAAGAGGCGGCACACAAGAACCAATGGAAGCAAACTACGGAACTGCCACCGCAGCAGAGGGGCAGTTTGTAGTGAACGGTGGACATAAAAGGGGAAGGCAAAGTGCCAGGGGGTGGGGGAACTTCTGGACGAGTGCTCCTACAGACCAGTGACCTCCCGTTGGCGGGACCAATGCTGGAACCCGGACCGGTGATCGATCTCTCCCCGTCTCTCTCTCTCTCCCCCCCCACCTCTTGCTCTCCTCTTCTCTCCTTCTTTTATTCTTCTACCTTTTCTAGTAAGTAACGCAAGGCATAAACCCCTTCAGCTGTGGCGAGCAATAAGTTTTTCTGCTACCCAATTATTTACCAATGAGCCTAGCTATACGGTGATGTAGTGGATACAGTTTGTTAGGATTTGTTGCTTAAAAGTTAGGTAACTAGCAGGTGTTGTGTCTGTAGGTATGCAGATAAACTGTGTACCTTGGAAGCATTGTTAAGAAAGGAACAGGGAAGAGACATGAGATTCTGTGGTTGAAATGATGTAGATGGGTTAGGAATGCTTTATGAGTAGATAGGCCGCGCATTCGGTAAATAAAAGAACCTTGAAACTTGGTACTCTACGTAAATTAGACAGAGAAGCTAACCTTGTAGGGTAGATAGGGAAGGTAGACTGGAATAAGCCAGCTTGTTACAAGTGAAAAACATGTAAACCAAGCCAAGGCATAGACGGAGCATGCGTAAAGACTGAGTTCAACCTCAGAGGGCACTGTGATGAAGACTATCGACGACCACCAGAGGACCCGAAAGACCACCGAAGGGCGCATGCGTCAGAGACTTTTGCATATGTTAATGAATTCCGGGAAATGACATGAATATTTAGATTATTCCTCAGAAATGTAATGAATATGTATATTCTAATTGTATTTAACCCCTGTGGTTACGTGATTTGGCACACACGCTAGGTGGAGCGACCCCCTGTGCGTCCAGCGCTGCAATAAAGAATACCTGCTTTCTAAAACTCCAAATTGAGTCTTAGAGAGTTTGTTAGGAACGTCTTCGTTTCAATGGAATAAAAGTCTTTGTTTATGTATAGACCTGGAGTGTCGTTTCACCTTAATCCACACCGAGGGAATTTACGAATCTGAGTCACCTCTCCCTCCGCACAGGCGGGACGTGACATTCTGAAAGGAAAAGTTTTGGGCTTACAAGAAGATGAGGGCTGTTTCACTACAGCAGTTTATCTGTGCAGGCTGAAGGTAACCATGCAACTAGGAGCACCTGAAATTGCAGGCCATTGTATATGCAGTGAATCCCTGCAGAGCAAATATGCTGGGATTGGCCCTTTGAAACCAGTTCTACAGGAGCAAGAAGTATGCCCTGGCCATCTGAGATTGCAAGCAAGCCCACAGACCACATTTGCGTAAAGGCTCAGCCAGTTGCGGAGAGGTCCAAAAGGTTCCTGAAATGGGGGCAGCATGTCATCATGCAGAAACAGGCAGAAATCCAGGTATGATGCAACTGTTCACCTCCCAAGGAACAGGGGGAGAAGAAGCTGTTCCTTTTATACTACCAGGCAACTTCTTCTGTGGACAATCCCAAGAGGAATGAGTTTGCCTCCTTGGAAAATACTCTCTCCTAAGAGTTGGAGAGGGAAAAAGGCCAGGAAGGCGCTAGGGTGGCAGGGATTTGAACTAAACTTAGAACGGGTATCAGTATCCAGAAAACGGATGAAATGCACTGGGACATTTGGGAGGATGGGCAACAGCCGGGAGGAGGAGAACAGGGGCGTTAGGGAAGAACCTGTGAGCTAAAGGGTCTGCCGAACAGCAGCTCTGTCAGAGCAGCCTTTTAGTCTGTGGGCTAAAAGAGAAAGAATCTTCCACTCCTGCAAGGTCTTTGGAGAACAGTGGGTTTAGAAAGCAACTGCCAATCCCTCTGGAATGATCCTGTCGTAAATCTGCCTCCCGATGCCATAGTGAGAAAAGTCATGACGCTGTTCAAAGAAGAGAGAGGTGCCTGCAAGGCCATCTGCACAGAGGAAGGACACTGGTGGGGGGTGGCAGGTACTCACACCGAAGCCAGTGTCAAGGTGTCAGCACCCACTGTTGGCCCTCCATGGAGTTCTGCACGAAGGGGCATCTGAGGTAAAAGAGGACTGGAGTCTTGAAGACAAGGCAAGGGCATCCTTCAGGCTCATCTCTGAGAGGCCACGCTCACCCCTAGAGTTTGTAGCTTGACAGTCAGAAAAGCTTGTGTCGTCTCCCTCTAAAGCTCATCCCTTGGCTAAGTTTGATGAGCAGGAATCAAAAATGTCTCCATGCAGGTGATGCAGGTGAAAAGGGAAAAAAAATACCTGAAGGCAGTTTTATGCTTGCCACTTTAAGAATCCAGGACTAAACAGATGCTCTCGTCTCCTTCTGAATATTCTGTAGCTTACTGTTTCAAATCCATGCTTTGCTTTACTCATATGGTGAACACACTCAGCTCCAGTTCTAAAAATAAGTGAAATAAGTAAGAACTGAGCTTACAAAAAGTCACAAAAAGGAAGCAACCTTGTAAATGGCTACTCCAAGTATTTCATTAGAAATCAGGATTTTAGTACCTCTAGCCAACAAGATCTATACCCTTAATCTATATTCAGACTCATGTTTCAAAGTATCACTTAAAAAACAAAAATATGCACTCATTCCAGTATTAGGCTTTCTGCTTTTCTAGAAAAATCAACAAGCAGTTAAAGAGAAAAAAAAGCGTTACATAACACGGAAAGGGGGATGAGCAGCAAGCTGAGCGAGCTTGCAAATCCTACATGGTTACTGACATAAAGAGACGGGCAGGTAGCAAAGAACCATAGAAAGATCTTACAAGAGTGGGTCATTGTCGCAAAATAGTAGTTTTGAGGCCGCTTAAAGAATCACTGGCAAAGGTATCAGCAAAAGTGATTTTAATAGGAATTTGTAAAAGCGCAAGTTAACAGAATTTGATGGCAAGGTTCACTCTATTACTCATTACATGGATTAAGTGTACACAGGGAAAATCGTGTCAGAATTGTATTGGAATGATTTATAGAAAGACCGAGGACAAAAGGCTAAGGGAGACCCTCCTGTTGAGTCACGAGGTTCAGAGAAGACCCGGCTGGATCCAACCTTAATCTCAGACTTGGACAATGGCTGGTGTCTAATACAAAAAGGGTAAGGAGACCCTCCCGTTGAGTCACGAGGTTCAGAAGAGATCCAACTGGACCCAGTCTTAGTCTCAGACTTGGACAACGGTTTATGTCTAATACAGAAAGGGATAGGAAGGACCTCCCATTGGGTCACGAGGTTCAGAGTAGGCGCCTTTGCTTTCTAAACTCCTCCTCAGAGAGGAGCCTAGGTGCGGCTGGATCTACCCCTAGTCTCAGACCTGGGCAACGGATTTATACCTAGGGGTTACGTGTGTTTAGCAGCAATTTAAAGTTTTGAGGTAAATCATAAGATTCTAACAATATTTAATCATTAATCAATTTGGCAGCTATAGAGTAAGGTAGTCAAGTTTACTACAAATACTAAAACAACTTAACTACAGATTATACTTATCATTGATTATACACATAAACACACAAAAGATCTAGATCAATTTATATATATATATATATGAATATGGTACCAAAGCTAGATAAGTTTACAAGGGTATACCTGTTAAAAATCCGCCTCAAGTCTCGTGAAATAGTCACGTTAAATGCCTTGGCATTTCTCAACAGGCGAAGGGTTGAGCCCCGAGGAGTGTCTTGGCCGAGGAGTGTTTCAGCCCAGGTCTCAGTGATCCTCCGAATCGCACAAACTCAAGAGTTTGCGAACTCTGAGAGGCGTCCCACTCAGAGGGAGGTTCTGGGTGCAGCCCGCTGCGGTCCAGGAGAGCTGAGATGGTCTCACTAAGGACCACTGTTTAGAGTTCGTCAGATGACTGGCTTTAGTCATCCGTGACAATTCCCAAGATCTCATCAACAATGGTGCCATTCCCCTCAAATTACAACTCAGAGAAGTGTGTCAGGGAAGTGATGGATTATCCCCAACCTTGTCCCCCACCTGGGTTAGGTAACGAAAGTTCTGGGACGGCCAGTGCTGTTCCTCACTCCTGCCGTGCAGGAGTTCTTGGAGCAGTCAAGGGACACTTCACTGCCCAACTCGTTACAGGGGGGCCAAAGTTTATCAGGAGTTCCTGAGGTCGTAGAGTGACACTGGGAAAAAAAAAGGGGGGGCAGGAAGGAACGCACCACCACGGTCACGGAGCAATAAAATGGCAGAGGAAACTCTGTACAGAGAGGTACAGAGTGGGGATGCACGTGGGGAAAAACAATCCTGGCTTCACACACAAAATAGTGCTCTTTGAGCTGACCAGTACCACTGGGCAGTGACACCTGGAGATTCTGATAGCTCAACACTCAACAGCACCCCAAGAAAACCCAAATCCAAATCCTCCATGAGGAATTATGAGCAAAAGAGCTTGTCCAAAAAGAAAAAAAGATCAAGAGGTGGTCTGATTACAGTAGACAAACTCCTTCCTGGGGGCGGGAGGGGGGGAATGCTCAGACTGAATGAGGTCTTCAGTCTAACAGAGTACTGGGAAAAAAAGGACAGAAGGCTTGAAGTTGATGCCTCACCAATTTAATTTTGAAATCAAGAACACACTTTAAAATGATTAACTGTTTTAATCTTTTCTGGAATAGCGTAACTGCTGGGGCAAGATACAGGACTAAGAGAGAACTGCCAGATTGCATCATGAAATAACCCTTTCTGGCCTTGTATTGTATGAATCTACAACTCATGTCTTGGCTAAAAGAGATTAGAAAGCATTTGAGATCCTGGTCTCATTCTTCACTCATTTCCAGCAGTTTTAGACTGGAAACTGATGGGAGGCGGGGTGGCAGGGTGAAAGGACTACATTTGTATGAGCAGGAAAAGAACGGGCTTCAGCCTTCTCCCGTTACAATCTCTGCATGAAATACATTTGGGAATTGGGTAGAATATAAGGCAACAAGGGAGATGAATTGACATGGTCTGCACATTGCCATAGGAGGGGAAAGGTGAGCATAAACACTTCCGATCACAACGCTGCATCTGGGACTGGCTGCCACGGACTTGTGAATATTAAGTACAACACAAATTTTCTTTTTTTAAAAGCTACACTCTATGAAAGAAAGACGACTGCTAGACTGTTACTAATATTGGGCCTGCCTCTGAAAGGCAGTCAAGAACGAAGCTTGAAGTTCGCCATCACGAGCTAGCGTTGCACCCTCGTGCTGAAGGCGGCCAACAACATCCTGAGCTGCATTAGGAAGAGTTTTGCCAGCAGCTCGAGGGAGGTGATCCTTCCCCTCTGCTTCAGGGCTGCTGAGGCCAGACTGCGAGCTCTGTCCAGACTGGGCTCCCCAGGACAAGACTGGGGAGAGTCCAGCAAAGGGCCACAAAGATGATGAAGGGACTGGAGCACTTTTCGTATGCAGAGAGGCTTTGAGAGCTGGGACTGCTGAGCCTGGAGAAGGCTCAGGGGGGATCTTATCAATGTACACCTGATGGGAGGGAATGAAGAAGAGGGAGCCGGGTTCTCCTCAGCAGTGCCTTCTGGCGGGACAAGAGTCAAAGGGCACAAATTGCAAGACACGAAATTATATCTGAACATAAGAAGAAACTTTTTGACTACAGCTGTGGTCAAGCACTACAACCAGTTGCCCACTGAAGTTGTGGCGTCTCCACCCTTGGAGTCCACTCAAAACCTGAGGGGACACATCCTGGGCAACCTGCTCTGGGTGAGCCTGCTTGAGGAGGAGGGGTTGGCCTTGATGATATCAAAGGTCCCGTCCAACCTCAATGATTCTGTGAAATCCAGAGATAGAGATCTACTTTGGAATCACCGCGAGAAGTTTAGTTAGCAAACAAACTGACGGGAAAGATGCGTGATAATCCTCATGTGCACACACAACGTGCAATTCCATGAGACTTAAAAGCACTTTGAAAACAGCAAGCTCAAATGTGTTTTGCTGTCAGCCTCAAGCTGAGAGGCAGCATTCATCAGCCGACTCAGAGGAACAGGCTGGGAGGCAGCTAGAAAACTGTTCCCAGTTCTTCCCTTGTCATCCCCGGCTCACGTCTGCAAGTCAGTGCACTGCTTTGTCTAGTTGCCGAGTTCTCACCCTGCTGTGATTCGACAGATAATGTTAACACGAAGGCGTTAAACAGGAAGACCTCTAGTTAATGGCATGGGAACCTGAAAGTATATGACTTTTCTCCAAATATGGGCAATGCTGCTTAGATTCTGTCACCTACGGAAGAGAAGGAAGAAGAAAAATGGGGCAAAGGATCACTCAGGAATGAAATATGAGGAAGGTACAAGAGACATTAAAAATATTGGTATGTGCCCTGGAAGACTATTTTGTCGTCAGCTGACCTGTCCACACCCGACTGTGGGCATGAGGTCCCTGGTCCGACTTCCACTCTTCTCCTCTTCACTGTCTCTTCCACTGCAGCACCTTCTGACACTTCAGTTCTTCTCTTGACCTTCAAAACATTGCAAGCTTGGCATTGATAAAGTTTGATTTTAACTTTGCTATTTTAGAATAAAATTCAGAGTTAATATACATTCATAAAAAAATATACACTCATACTTTTCATACAATTCGCAAAATTGTTCATGTTTATACAATGAAAACCAAAAAATGATTCGGGAATAAAAGATTAGCTTCCTTATTCAAACTGAGAGGCCACCTAGAGAATTATGCTCAACAGTTTTAAACAAAAACCACTGCTTTCCAGCACATCCTATTTGCTCCATCTTCAGAGGAGAGCCTCTGAATGTAACTAGCAGGAATGTAATGCTAGCAGAGATAGAAAAATTCTTTTGGGGAATTTGGACAGGACATCTTCACTAATTCACTCCATCTTCAGACACTTACCGTATTGAAAACAAACCTATCCTGAGCTCTCATTAAACAAAAACTTTCCTAAGAAGCTTAACTTTGTTGTTTATCACATATACAGCACCTAGGAAACTACTTAATTATTCAGAAATATCAATCTCATACAGACTTTCACAGTGAAGAAACCATTGGACAGCTCAGCTCAGACTTGTAGAAAATAGATCTAACTGAAGCCAGCGGGGCTCGCAGGTCCTGAGGCAGGGCTTCCTTCAAAGTCTGCTGGAATTGACAGGAAGATTTCTCTCAACTTGGATGGTTCTAGGTGAGAATTCCGTGCCACTTTACACTGCCTGACTGACACCTAGAAATAGCAGAACTGTAGCATTGCCCATATATATATCCTGCTTCTCCAGATTATTTAGAATTAAAAAAAAAACAAAACCAACAACAAAACAAAACCACACACACACCTTTCAAGCTCATAACTGGCCTTGTTTACATCTTTACCTGTAACAGACGTATTATAAAATCTGGTGAATATTTAGACTGGACTTTCTTTAACCAACTTAAAAGTAGATTTTTGCATTGCACCTCACTTTTTGAGGACAAGATAAACTACTTAGAAACAATGCTGGACTTGCAAATGATATGTTGGAACTGAAAAACAGCAAATACAGCTCTTTCAGAACTAGAATTCCTGGCTATGAATACCACGTCGATGGGATGGGGACAATTGCTTTTCTTGAGGAAGTTGAAGGAGTCTTCAGAAGATAAGAAGGAAGTGAAGAACTGTTAGCATCACTCTGTGTTTTGGGCACCAGGTGGAAGATGCAAGGACATCTGGAGCACAGCCTCCAGAGAACATTGGCCAGCTAACCTCTGATCCATACGTATTTTCCTGAAGAAAAATCCCTGCCAACGGAAACTGGAAACATCAGTGCCTGAAAGCAACAGCACGTTATGCTGCGCATAATTTTAGAATAGAAACGCCGTACAACTATCTGGGGAGGGTAATTAAATACTGGAGCAAGGTGTACAGGGCAGTGAGTGAATTCTCCACATTTAGAAGTTTTTACATCCAAACATGGTATGTTTGATAGGGGATGCTACACGCAAACAAACGGGTGAGATTAAGAAACGACTAGTTGTCTATTTTATAAAGAAGACCAGATTACCTACTAAGCAGTCTTAAGAAAAACAGCAACTTTTCTCAGGGACCAATAATCAGAACAGGAAATAGTCAGAATAAACACGCGGTTTTCACAACAGAGGAGGTTAAATGTAGAGTCCCACAGAGGTCTCAGCTGGGGCCTGAGGCTGTTCAGGGAATTCACAGAAAACCCGGAAAATGACACACTAGTGAGGTGACAACATTTGCTAATTACACAAAAGACATTATTACCATTATTACTATCATTATTTAGAAAAGCAAATGCATTCTTTCATTAGGAAAATAGAAACAAAGAGTGTGAAGTTGAATGTCAACAAACGTAGTCAAGCACGAGGAAGAAAAACATGCGTTCCATATACATGTGCTGGCTCCAGCCTAGCTACTGACATTAAAGAACGAAGGTTGGGAGCCACTGGGCATTGCTTCATAAAAATACTAGCTGAAGAATCAGCAATGGTTGAAAAGGCAAAGAGAGATTCAGGAAATTTTAGAAAAGCAATACAGGACAAAAGAGAACACCTTGTTGTGCCCTATTTCAAATCCACAGCCATACTGCACGCAGTTTTGCTCCCTCTAATTCAAAGACACAGCAGGTGAAGGGAAAGGGAAAAGCAAGACATAGATCATAGATGTTTCCAGAAATTATCCAAACATAACCATAGCGACTTACCACAAGATACGTTTTGCTGAAAGGAGTGGAGTTCTAGATACACAGTGCAAATGTAGGGATAAGGCACAAAATGGACATTCTCATGTTTGAATCTCATCTTTGATACTCTCTCCCATTTACTCAAACCTGAGAACAGCGATAGGACTCAAGAACACAGCACTAACATTTCAAAGGAGCAGCAGTCCTGACAATGTCTTCTTGTAAGGCTTCAGCAGTCATACCAACTGAACATACGGATAAGGGAGCAATCTGTCAATATGAACTTTGTGAAAAACCACTAGTAACATATGACAAGAAACATTCAGCCAGGTGACTCCCACAGCGGGTGATGAACTAAGAGTTATGCTACAGCCCGACACACAGATTGCAGGACAACTCATCACGCCAGGCCTCTGAACTTGCAGTTCGCATCAAGGCCCAGTGCTGGCTGAGCATGTGGATGGACTTCCAAGTCCTAGAAATAGACCTTCGTGAATCAAACACTCCTCAAGCACACAGGCAAAACTGGCAAACCAAGCAGAGGCTTCGTTTGTTTGGGTGCTTCCTGTCTGACGATGCTCTTGGCTACTTTCTCTTCCTGGCAGGAACAGGAGAGAGTTGCTATCGTACATACCAGCCTCTGACAGAGAAAGAGGATGACCTCCTTCTCGCCTGTTATTACGAGCTGTGGCAATAATGCAGCCTTCCAAGACTGGAAGGGAATGCCTTGGAGGCGGAAACACGTGGGTGTTCATTACTCCTGGGCACCCAGAACCACAGGAGGTGATGCCAGAGGGCCTGATCTGATTCACAAATTGACACACCTTACGACAGAAAAGGCTTCTCATTCAACTAACTTACTTTTCTCTTCAACAAGAGCCTCAGGAGAGTTACTTCTTAACCCTTTACACTACAGCAACTACAATAGGAACAATAATTAACGGTTACCATTTCTTTAATTTAATGATTGTCAATTCAAACCAATAAGCTGCAGAATATGCAGCAGACACGGCTAAGTTCTGTCCAGTTGCACAAGCAAGAAGAAAGAGATGAAGGCTAGCCGGGCCCTTGATGCACTCTGATGAAAAAACATCTAGAGGGAGGAGGAGCCTGTAGTAAAGCTGCTGGCCAGAATAATCCAGCCTCAAACGTCTCAGCACGTACATACCAAAAGTGAAATCCCCAGGAAACTACACTCAACAAAGCCTGTGCATGCCAATATTCGAATATTAGCTCCATATGCCTATGCTGTGCAATGGCACAAAGCTTTTACAGCGCTGCCTTTTGACAGCAGGCCAGACTGACGGCAGCTAAACGCCCCTGTAAACTCTAGGGAAGAAGGAAAAACTCTGGTGATTGGTCTCAAAGGAGTAAGGGGGATGAGCAAAATAAGGCGAATACTGTGTGGAGGACATTTGCTTCACTTTTATTTCCAGACTTCAAAGACTACATTGAAGAGGGGACCAGGATAACTGGGTGACAGTCCTGCAGGCTTTGTGTGTCCAAAAGCCTGTCTGGTCTTCCAACTATCTCAGCCCAACTACTTCTCCCCATAAAACTCACTCTGTGAGGTGCTTTTTGCTCCTCTCAGCCATCTATGTTGGTGCGTAAGCATATACTCACATTTGCTCCCACCCAAGAAACAACTCTTATACTCAACATCCCTCCAGGCAACGTAAGATTTCATGGGAACACTATCCTGTTCTCTCAAGTTCAAGCTCAAACTTCTTCCTGTACAGACTGAAGACGGCCTTGCAGGTACAATCCATCCCCAGAGGCTCATGGATATGACTTAATCCTAATGTACCTTAGAAGAAAACTCCTGCAGTCTTCTCTACTAGTGGGCCACTGTTGCTGAGCCTGTAAGGAGCGTTTTATGTTGTATTAACCTTTTTAAGCAGTGCACTAGCTTTGCTTGCAATCGCATTAGGTGGGCTTCCTGTGATTTTATATATACACGTTCATTTTCTCTGGCTAAATCTGATTTGGAATGCAGGGGTGTTCATCTGAAAACACTGCAAAACACTCTTTTCACATCAGTTCTCTCTCTGGTGAAAGCAACAACTGAGGAGGATCTTCAGCTAAAGTAAAACTGCAAAGCTTAAAGGTGTCATACTCCAGCTAAAGATCTGCACGCTGCTGGACATGAATGTTGAATTAAGCCATGCCCAACAGATACAAGTCATTGAATCTTTTCTTTTATGAGTAGGAAAGAAAGGATACACGGAAAGATAGTGAAGCGGTCTGTAGAAAATGAATGTAAATCATCAAAATTTCCAAGGATTACTTGAACGCTTCCTGGAGAGGCCAAAAAAAGAAATGAAGGAAGAATATTAACACTATAGCCACAATTCCACTGTCAAGGACAGTTTCAAGGCTTTGGAAAAAATTAAAATTACTTTACAGTTTGCTTGAATCATGGAAGAGCAGGTTGGTCACAAAGTAATGGCATCATTAAAAGAACATCCACTGGTTCCACTAGCTCCACAGCTATAAGGAAAGCATGTGCAATTTAGCATTAGATTAGCCTCTGTCAAGCTAGCTCACCAGTACTGCCATGGCTCCTGAAAAAATAAGAGGGTTTGACAGCTGGTCAAGCCTGAGAAGTTAAAAGCAGTGGTCAGGCCTGGGGCTGAAAGAGAAACCATGGGATTCAGAATGAATCTGAACAGGAATCAGAAAGGAACGGGGTGCAACTAGCTTGACAAAGAGGGGTTTTCATTTGTCCAATTTTAACAGTCAATAGCTTCTTGGAAATATTTCAAATAAAGGCGTTACTCGTCTACGCTAATTCTGCCTGTTGATGACATCTTTCATTTACGTCTTTTTTTTCACCCTCGTACTCTCCAGAGAAGTTCCCCATTTCTCACACTTGAAATGTTGCATTTGACAAAATGTCCTCAGTCCCGTAACAAACACAAGATTTGCTCAGCCTAACATTCAGCTAAGGTCCCGTGGAGCTGCTTCATCTCCTACCTCTAACTCCTTGACAGCACTTCCAGTGTGGTCGAGATCAGGAGTGCTGTGAAACAGAGAGAGCTAGCCCCACACCAATCAAAAAGCAATGGAGGTACATTCATTGCAAGAGTTTAAACAGCAACAGAACATCATTCCCATTGCACAGACAAAATACTTAGCAGGCAGGTGAATTCCGAATTTATTGTACGTAAAAAACATCCATTATTCCACAAGGACTGTTTCTTGTGAATTTTCTGCCCATTTATATTTTGTGTGTCTGAGGATACAATGGATGAGAGATCAGATGTTTTCAGTCGATCCTCAGTAACACCTAGGATTGGTTTTTTGACAAGGTGCCCGCAAACCAGCACCTTTGTCTTCCAACCTATCGCGATTCTGCTCAAGGGCCTAGAAGGCGGCACCGGCAGGACACGTCTCTTAATGCCCTCCACGGTGCAAACCTGCAGAGGAACGGGCCTTCGCAGCACTGGAGTCAGGCCCTGTGGTGCTGGGAGTTGTGTACTGCCCGCATCAAACTTTGTTCCCAAATATTAACTACATCTTTTGTAAGCCATCTTCTTAAAAGTTGTTTGCTGCTAGGTATCGGCCAACAATAAAATGCACAGGGAGAGAGAACATCTTAAAGAAAAAGACGTCTGGTATATGGTCTGGTAGGCAGCCATTCTCATATCCTCCACATTCCAGGTCCCCAGCCAGAACCTGGTTAGAGATGAGGACCCTCCTTCCTCTTTAGAAAGGCGCTCTCCTTGCCTGATACAGAACAAGTTAATGAAAGGAATTACACAGCACGCCGCAGCAGCAGGACAGATATCACCCACTCAAGACTTACGCTGTGGTCATGAAGTCTTCATGAAGCAGCAGGGAAACTAAAGGACGATTCAGGAAGGGACTTTGCCGTGGTGACGAGGAAACAAGGGTGGAAAGAATGGAAGAAAGCAAGGCACCATCCAGGGTTTCATGACAAGGATGTCAGACCTGCTATCTTACTGTGGGGGATTCACCGGTTGGGTTGGGGGGGGCTTGGGGAGGACGGGGTGATTATTTTCTTTTAAGCCTGGAGTGTAGCGATGCAAAAACAGAGTCATCTTTGAGTTGTTAAAGAAGGGAAAAACCTTCATTGCTACCTGGTTTTCCCTGGGGATTCCAGAGACCTTCAGTGAAGATGACCTCACTCTAGCAAAAGCCTGCACACATGTGTAGATCATCAGCTCTATGATCAGCTGGGATCAGCTCTTGCAACTCTTTCAATGTTCTTTTGGGAACCTGTCCTCAGATCAGTCACCACCTTATTGTGGGGCAGGGAACAGGATTTTCACTTCCCAAATCCGCAGGCTGACTGATAGCACTGCTTTGGGCATAAGGCTATGTAAGCACTTAGGACTTACTCCTTTACTCTCTCTTACGAATTGGGAGTGAATCCACATGCTTTGAATAAGTATGCCCTATTCACCACAACCATGACACAACGGGGAAGAGTTTCACGAGTTGCGCTGTAAAAGGAGTTGCTTTTGCTATGTTTGACCATGTTGATGTGAAGACTGACTTGATGAGCTCACTACCAATTCCAGAAGTTATTATGAAACACAAAAGGTGCTGCAAAAGTCTCACGTCCTCCTCCCTCAAGTGTAACAATGAATTGCAAGAACTGATGTTGCAATGCACACACACCGTGAGACACGCAGGGGCAATGACAGACTGCCAAACTCAAACAAATGTAGTGCTCTCTTTACCATCAGGGGATCACACACCTGCAGGCTGTTCAGAAACGTGCGCACACTACTGGCAGTGCCTTCCAAAGGGATTACGCTGAGGGAAAGAGCTTAGTCACAGACAAGAGCAGCATTTCAAGGATCTTCTGAACGCCACACGACACCACAAGACAGACAACACAGCTTCCTCTCCAAAATCAACACAGAGAACAAAACAAGGAGGAGGGTTAATCCTCCTGGATCTGACACTATTCCAGCAAAATGCTAATAAGCAAAGCTAAAGAAACAATTGCATTTCAATTCACCCCAAAATAAAGTCATGCAACAGAATTTCAAAGAGCCAGCCTACTTCTACAAAGGAAAAGGGAGACCAGCGTTGCACGAGATTTAACGTAGCTTCACATCTGGAGACTGCCTAATTGGCATGATGTTCATAGCACACTCCCTTCAATTCTTCTGCAGCTAACAACAGTCACTTCCAGAGTAAACCCAGGCTCTGGCAATGTCTGTGCACATCTGATTGCAAAAAGAAATCCACTCACACTCATGAAACCACTCTACTGGCAGATGCTTGAGTCATTCTCTATGGCATTTTAGCTCTGCTGCAACCTCACTGGCATGAAAACAGTGTTTTCGGGATGGCACAATGCTGTCCTGTTTCTCTGATGCAGGGATACTTGCTGACTCAAAAGGATCTCAGTCTTGGTTTCTGCATGGTCACCACCACCTGAAAAGAGATTTAACCTCAACAGCTTATAAGGCTTTCCAAAAGCCTTTCAGGGCATCGACCCTGAACTGCTGTCTGCTGATGATCACAGCCTTGAAGGATGTACACAGGGAGCCAGATTATGCAGAGCCACTGCTTTGGTTTTTTTTAATTAATATTTATGAATACTGTCATTATTAATTATTTATCACAGGCTGAGACAGCTCAGACCAAGTCTGAGCTCTACAGAACACTCCTTCAGCAGGACACAATCTATAAGCACCTGGTCTGGACTACTACCCTTAAACCTGAGCAGCTCCATCTCCTTTTGCCAGAGTAGCACAAACTTCTGTGATTACTATAGCCCACAGCCTCCAGGATTCGACTCCTCTCTCAAACTAAAAGCTCCAGAGCTCCTTGAGTGAGCTGGTCAAGGTTCTGCCCACTCGCAAAAGCACTTGCCCATCATCTCTGCGTGTCTGACCAGCAGACACAAGCAGATTCTTCCAGGACAATACCCTCAGGGAAAGTCTCTTTTTCACCTCTAGAAGATCATCCTCCTTTCTTGTTTGGCATCTTCCCCACCTGACCAGACTACTCAGGACCCTGTGCTTCAGTTACTTTGCTGGCTACTAACTAGAACTTCCTATTTGAGGCTTACCACACAACCGTTACCTCCCACAACCCTCCTACTCATTGTCCCCTGCACACCCAAAGGCTCTTTTCCTTTCTCTTCCTTGCATGCCTGCGGGACCACAGACTAAAATACTCTCCCTTCATTCTCATTTCTCAGGCTTGACACTACAGTGCCTTCTAGAAACTGAGAGAAGCAGTCATCCTGAAAGTCCTGCTCAGCCCCTCCGCCTGCAGCAGAGGCACGGTGTTGTTTCAAAACAACAGGACAGGTTTGTCACAAACACATCTGAAATAGGAGTGGCAGCGGAAAGGGAACCTTGAGAGAAAAAATCCCGAGAGCACAACAAACATCTACTGCCAGCAGCCAGTGGGAGCTTCCAAAGCCTCTTCCTACACCCACACTTGAGCGCCAGATTGCAAGGCCAGCGAAAGGCACATTGCTAACAGCAGACAGCCCAAGAAATAAGTACATATGTTGAGTACAGAGCTCCAAGGCTGTACTGGTTTTGGCTGGGATAGTCAATTTTCTCCATAGTAGCTAGTATGGGGCTATGTTTTGGATTTGTGCTGGAAACAGTGTTGGTAACACAGGGATGTTTTCGTTCCTGCTGAGCAGGGCTTACACAGAGCCAAGGCCTTTTCTGCTCCTCACCCCACCCCACCAGCGAGCAGGCTGAGGGTGCACAAGGAGTTGGGAGGGGACACGGCTGGGGCAGCTGACCCCAACTGACCAAAGGGATATTCCATGCCATATGATGTCATGCTCAGCAATAAAACCGGGGGAAGAAGAATCACAGAACCATTAAGGTTAAACCACTACAAAGGGTCTAGAGCTTCTCAGTTAAACACTTACAAAATCTGAAAATGCTGTCAGTAAAAACAGCTTCTTTTTCCACTGAAGCACAAAATCCACACGTGGCAGTGAAATAGGGGCATTTTTTACAGCTCAAATTACTCTCTTACGCCAATGCTCGGCCTGTGCAAGTGCAATAGCAACAGCAACTTTTAAGTGTTCACTTTCACGGCCAGTGAAAGAAGGCAAGAAACGAGGAGCCCCCAAGATCTGAATTTAGGGTCTCGTATTAACCCTCTGCTACCTGCAGTCATCAAACTGCAGGTTGACTTTTCAGCTTTAACGTGCTTACCTGTTGAAGTTGCCATACCGGCTTTTAAATTTGTACACCAGCCTGCCTGCATGAAGAAACCTCGTTTCAAGCAACGGACAGGTAAATGGTTTCAACAACATCTTTCTTTCTCCCTGAATGCCAGCCTAGGGAAGCAGGAGAGTCAAAGGTAAATTACTAAACCCCTTCACCACATCTCATTCTGTCATACGAGAAGAAAGGCTTACGTGCAGTTTTTGCTCGAGAGGACATTTGCAGAGAGAAGAGATTTCCTACCAGCGTCTCCTACCATCAGAGAATCGCTGATTCAAGTGCCCATTCCAAGACAGCAGGGTATTTTGGGGCAGGATCAGAGGACAGGCTCCGGGCTGATGGCGGCCCCGCCTTCAGCTGCCCTGCTCCGGAAATGTCACTACCCACGCCCCTGAAGCTCTGCAGGCCTCTCGCCCCGGGGCTGGCAGGAGAGCCCGGGCAGGACCTGCCGCAGCCCCTGACCGACACAGGCTGTGAGGGTCAGCCCGGTGCTGTGGGTCCCGGCAGCCCCTGCGGGCACAGCACTCGGTTCTCTCCACACCCGCACGTCTCCCCGGTGCCCCCGCCGCCGCCCGACAGCCACCAGCGGCAGGCAGTCCCCTGCTGCCCCGCAGCCCCGGGGGCGGGCGGGAGGGGCCGGGGCTGGCCGGGCCTGCCGGGGGAAGGCCGCGCCCCGCCGCGGACGCCGGCCCAGCGCCCCGGCCTGCCGAGAGGGGAGACGACGACGCCTCCTCAGCCCCGCTGCCGGCCTGCGAGGCCTCCGGGCAGCCCCGGCGCTGGCGACCACCGGGCAGCCCACCGCCCCACTGGAGGGGAGGCGCCCCCGCCACGGCCCCCGGCCCCGCCGCCCGCCCTTGCCTCAGGCGGGGCCGGGCCGGGGCTGCGGCCGCAGCGGAGCCGAGCCCAGCCGAGCCGAGCAGCACAAGCGGCGCCGGCAGAGGGCCGCGCCCCCCAGCGGCGCGGAGGTCCGCGCCCCGCCGCTGGGCGAGGGGCCGGTGCCCGCCCGGGGCGGGGGGTCCCAGCGGCGGTGCCCGAGCGGGGGCGGCTGCAGGCGAGGCCGGGCTCTCCTCGGGCTGCTGGCGGTGACGAGGGGCTGGCGGGCAGGACTGCGCTGCCAGGGTGGGCTGGCAGCCCTGCGTGCCCGCGTCCTCCCACTGGGCACAGCCCTGCCGCTGGTTTGGGGGAAAGCCCCCCCGACTGGCATGTTCGTGCCTTGAGCTGATCGGGTGGGTCCGAGCGCGACCGGCTCCTGGCTGTGTGCACCGGGACGTGGCCAGGCTCTGACCACCGGGGACAGGGGATGGCGTCTGCGGTGTCTCTGACGAAAGCTGCCCGGGGGGATGCCGGGGGGTCTCCTGGTCCAGCCAGAGATGGCTCCGTGCGGACGCCTGTGGAGGGGACCCCCGCCCGCACACCTCAGGTGGGGACAGGACAGCTTGTTGGTGAGCTTTCTGAGCAAGGGGGGCCCACCTCAGAGACCCTGGCGACGCTCGCTCAGCAGCCCATGGCTGCACCATTCGCACAGCAGGACTCTGGGCAGGTCCCTGGGGACGCTGGCGACTGGCCCCAGCTGCAGAGGGGAAGGGTGGACGTGGCATGGCATGACATGCCGTGACATGGCACAAAGTGCCCTGTGTGCCGCAGCTCGGCAGCCCCTTTCCAGCCCTGGTGCAGGCGTAGGAGGGGGCAGAGGGGCAGGACATGCTGGTGGCGGGTGCTGGAGGTGGCCAGCGCTGTGCTGCAGAGGGGACATCACAGGTGTGGGGGGGGATCCAGGAGACATCTTACTTGCCGCGAGGGAGGCTGGGGGTCGATCCTCAGCTGCTGCAACAGCTCCTTTTATTCCCTTTCTGCACCACAGAGCTCCCTGCTGCACCTCTGCTCGGGGTCACCGGGGCTGCCACCTCCCTCTGCTCCAGGTCCCCACGGCCGCGTGCTGCTCTGCACTGGCTGCTGCTGCTGCTGCACTTCAGAGGCAGCTGCATTTTGGGGCTTGGAGCACTTTGGGTTCCAGTGTGAGCCCAAAGTATCAGAGGAGTTGGCCTTTACCTTGTGGCAGGTCTTGCTACTGGTTTCAAAGGGTAGTCAATGTTAACTCTGGTGCCTAATGACAGTCCCTTGACAGTGGCCCTGGTAGCTCATCCCTTTCTCTCCCAAATTGCAATGATGTCATGTTTGCCTTTTCTTGGTTTAGGCACCTTTCATGCAAAGATTCCCAGAGATTTTTTCATTCCTCTGCCACACACACACAGCGGGATTCCTGGAGGGCCACAGAAATGCAACAGCAGCAGCGTTAGTCTCATCTGGGTTTTTTGAGAGGAAACTCCCTCTTAGAGAGCTGTCTTGAGCCTTTCTGGCAGCCACGTTTTACTTCTAAAACAGACACAACTGAAAAGCCCCGATGATCAGTGACCTAGGTGAGCAATGATCAAAAAAAGGCCACTTTTTATCCCATGAAAGCCTAACAGTGACGTTTGTAGGGAGAACAATGTCCCAATTAGTTCTCTTGTGCCAACCACAGAAACAGATTTTGGTACAAAAGAAGAGGCTTCTAATTAACTAAATAAAAACCTAAACAAACCACAAAAGCAGACACTGATCTGCTTCTGGGGGCACGACAGTCAGAATGTCACTTTGCTCTGTAAAGGACACCCTTTCCATTAAAACGAAGGGTTCCTCCTTGATGAACCATGAGGCAGTCAGTGCTCACTGGCTTCTGACGGCAGCCCAGCCTGGGGAACCCAGCTCAGACAAGCGCTTGCACCACTTTGGTGCTTCTAGGGTGCGCCTGGACTCCTCCTGACTCTCAGGAAATGTCTATAGATCCCAAACATCGTTCTTGTAAAACAAAAAGATGGTGTTCATGTCAATCTACAGGGAATGAGAAGGTCTTAAGCTTCTGGAATAACAATTTGCATTTTATTATCCAAAAAACCAGTAGAGTGTAAGCAGAGTCAGGAGACAAACAAAGCTGACATGGAGCCTTGCAAAAACTGCTCCGGCCTGGCGAGACCCCATCTGCAGTACTGTGTCCAGTTTGGGGCTCCCAAACAAATACATTAACAAAAAGCCACTGACCCACACAAGCAAACCAAGTGGAGGCCACCAAGGTGACCAGGGGCTGGGAGTATAGGATGCATGAGGAGAGGTGGGGGGAGCTGGGTTTATTCAGCCTGGAGTAGCAAAGGCTTGTGGGGATCCCAATTGCTGCCTTCAACTACCTAATAGGAGGGTGCAGAGAGGACAATGCTGGGTTCTTCTTAGAGGTGCATGGTGATAGGACAAGAGGCAATGGGCACACCAACTAGGTACATGAGGGAGAAAAACTACCATGAGACGGGTCATGTACTGGAACAGAGCCCAGAGAGGCTGTGGGATCTCCATCCCTGGAGATACTGGAAGCTTAACTGGAGGAGGACCTGAGCAACCTCTTCTAACTGAACCTGCTTGGAGCGGGAGGCTGGTCTAGAGGCCTCCAAAGGTCTCTTCCCACCTACATCATTCTGTGATACACTTACCAGCGGTTAACAGAGTTATCAAGAAAACTTCAGATAGATTTCAATGAAACGAAGTGGGCGAACACACACTACTGCACACAGCTAATATCGTGTGAAAGGAAAACCCTGTTAGAAAAGGAGGAGAAGACAAAGGGTCAGCATACTAGAAGGTAACCGATGATATACCCAGGCCCACAGTCCCAGGACATGCACCTTTTCTACTTCACCCTCCAGCTTCCTCATTGCACTCCACATCTTTGTGTAGGAGAAGAGAAGGCCGGACACGCTCCCAAAGGGATGAGTCTGTCTGGAGGATAACTTCTGAGGGTCTGCTCAATGCACAGAGCAGACATTTGCTCTTCACCTCACCCTGAGCAGTTCTAGCAATGCACAGACGGGCTGCCAGCTCTCCCCAGGCTGCTGGTGGTGACCGTGGACCTCCCTCCCTCCGCAGCGTGTCCTGCGAGTGCCTTTCTGACTGCTGAGCTGGGGGAGTACACGCTGGGGGACAAGGCACCTGGTGAGGGTGGTGGAGGACAAAGGCCAAGTGGGAAGTGTCCTGCTGGAGTATTCAAAGCAGTGGCAGCAGGTGACAAACCTGTGTGGAAAGAAAAACGGTGTCCACCTTACAGAGATTTTGGTGCATGTAGGGGCAGATTTCCAAGTCTCTGCAATTCTGACAATCCGCCAGGTAGGGTCAGTGTTTCCAAAGAGCTCATCTTCCCAAGGAAGAGAATTAGGTTGGAAGGGACCTCTGGAGGTCGTCTGCTCCAACCCCCTTGTCTCAAAGCAGGGCCTTTTAGCTTCAACATGAAACCGTGGATGAATGCCGCTACCTTACACACACAGAGGGCTATTCTTTACGATTACACCGGCTCTGGGCTCCCACACAGGGACTACAGAAATGCAAACCCAAAGGACAGCCCCTGTTGCCAAGAGCTCACTCATCACGCAAGGACAGGCACCCAGCTCTCCCTCCAGTTCCAGTGTCCCTGGACACATGGCTCCTCTCCTCGCTCAGTCCGTGTACAGCATCAGGTACAGCAGCAGCATAGCCTGCCCAGGAAAACAACTGCAGATCAAGTGGGCATTATGCAAGAAAATCACGCCAACGTATTTGTCCAGAAATAGGAATGAATACCCTCCCTGAGAGTAATGTCCCGACCGTGCTCCACGAAATCTATAGCCCCCTTGGATGCTGGCGGGAGCAAGCTAGGAAAATCTGAATGCCGACACTCAGGAGGTTTCTGTGTTCAGCTCGAGAAAAGATTCCTCTTCGTCCTGTTTTCCTGTTACAGGACAGCCAGTGTTACCTTTGCAGGGCAGGAAACAAAGCTTATCCGATATACATGTAAGTGCGACATGAAGTCAGAGCACAAATCGTTACAAAAACGGGGGTGGGGGGGAAGCCCGGCCCAGCCCCTTGGGAGCCCCGAGTGTCCCCAGGGAGCACAAAGCCCGGCAGCTGCCCTTCCTCATGCTCCTGTCCAGCCCCTTCTGCCAGCTCCTCCCTGGAAAAGCAGGCACCGGCATCCTCAAACATCCCGGGGGCCGGGCCGGGAAGACCCCCGCCAGGGACAGCCCCGGGCGGTGCTGCCCAGAGCCCACCCAGCCCCGCTGTCCTCCCGCGGCACCCACCCTCACCCCAGCCCACGCCTTCTCCCCCGTGGGTTTGTCCTCGCGGCAGCCGCAGCAGGACCGCGCTGCTCTCCAGCCCCAGCGTGCGGGGCCGGGCTGCACGAATGGAGCCCAAGGGGTCTCGTCCTGCGGGCCGAGACCAGCGGAGACCTGCGAGGGAAACCGCCGCGTGCATCGCACGGACGGGAGCAGCAGCAGCAGGAAAACGCTCCAGAGTTGTTGCACACTCAGGGCAACGCTGCACGAGTGGGATGTACCGTCCCGAGAGCGGGGCTAGCCCAGACGCGGCTGGCTAACGAGCCCGGCGGCAGGGACAGGCTGGCCAGCAGTGCTGAGCACAAGGCAAAGGCTGCAGGTGCAGCCAAGGGCGGGCGCAGGCTTAGCCCTGGCAGGCTCCGTATGCCTCTAGGGAGCGCCGGCATCGGAGAATCGGCTCAGTCCCTTTGCGTCCGTGGCTTTGCCATCAGGGCGATCGCTGCCAGAGACACCGGGACCCAGCCCCCCGCTCCCCGGCCCCTGGCAGCGTCCCCCTCCATCTGCCCACCTACCCCTGCTGCGGGCAGGAGGTCTCCGAGCCCGCGCTCCCCCGCCGGAGCGCAGCGGGACGAGGAGCTGCAGCGCCCGGTGCGCGGTGCCGAGGGGCCGGTTCCTGCCCACCCTCCCTGCGGCTGGAGGAGCCGCACCGCGCCCGCAGGCAGCGCTGCCCGCCCTGCCCGCCCGCCAGCCGGCTCGGCTCGGCTGGGCTCGGCGGGACTCCGCTCGGCTGGGCTGGGCTCGGCTCGGCTCAGCTCGGTTGGGCACGGCTGAGCTCGGCTCGGCTGGGCTCGGCTCTCGGCTGGGCACGGCTGGGCTCGGCTGGGCACGGCACGGCTCGGCTCGGCTGGGTTCGGTTCGGCTCGACTGGGCTGGGGGCTCGGCTCGGCTGGGCACAGCTCGGCTCGGCTCGGCTGGGCACGGCTCGGCTCGGCGCTCGGCTCTCGGCTCGGCTCGGCTCGGCTCTCGGCTCGGCTCGGCTGGTTTTGGCTCGGCTAGGCTCTGCTCGGCTGGGCTGGGCACGGCTCGGCTGGGCTTGGCTCAGCTGGGCACGGCTCGGCTCGGCTCCGCTCGGCTCGGCCGGGCTGGGCTGGGCTCGGCTTGGCTCGGCTCGGCTCTCGGCTCGGCTTGGCGTCTCCCAGAGGACGGAGCCGGGGCAGGAGGACGGGTACAGCCGTGCACCCCTGCCGGGGCTCCCACCGCCTCAGCCGGGCTGTGCGCGGGGCCTGGCTGGGCACGGCCATCGGGTCCTCTGCCCTTGGAGACGGGGCAGGGGTGGATGGGGCTGATCTGCTCCCGGGGAAGGAGCGGCTGCCCTGGGAGCGGAGGCGGGACGGCTGGGACCCCCCCTGCGTCTGGTGGGGAGGAGGAAGGGGGAGCCGGGGTGCAGGACAAGCTGAGCGCAGAGCTCGTGTTGGCCAAGTCCCGCAGCGAGAACTGGGCTCCCGCGGGGCAGCGGGAGGAGAGCGGGTCACAGCAGAAGCGGAGAGCTCCGGGGTGCCTGGAGGCAGGGAGCGTGTGGGACTTGCTCCGTGGGCAGCTGCGGAGGCACCGGCAGGGGCAGAAACGCCTGGCCAACAGGTCCGTGGGCCGGTCCCGGTGGGAGCAGGCAGCGGCGCAGCCCTCGGGCATGCTCAGGCCGAGCCGGCGGGTGCCCCTGGGACGGGGTGCAGGGGGCCAGGCTCGAGCGCTCCTCTGGAGAGCAGCTCGTCCTGCTGCTGTCAGCACTGACCAACCCTCCGGCTGGATGTCAGCAGGGCCATGGCAGACCCTGCCGCTCCCTGGAGGAAAGGGCTGGATGCTGGCTGGGCTGGGGGGGACAGGGGTGCTCCCCGCCCTCCCCGCAGCCCCTCCGGAGCCCCTGGGCACGGCCCTGCCCTGACCCGCTGCTGCTGGGGACGGAGGTCTGGCAGGGCGGCAGACACTGGGCTGCTCGCTGGGAAGTGAAGATCCGGAGAGGGGCCGGGCTCTGGCAACAGGCTCCTGTGCCATCCCGGCCCGCGGGGACAGGCCCAGGGAAACCCAGGCTGCCGGCAGGGCAGAGGCTGCCAGACTGGGCAGCCCTGGGCCCAAGGAACAGGATCAGGCCCGGGCCGGTGGAGGTGCCCTCAGGGTGCGACCAGGACAAATGAGACACAAACAGCAACTCTGGCAGACGAGACCAATGCTCTGCTTTTATTGCATGTACGGCCGGGCGGCAAGTGGCAGCTCCTTCCTGATGGAGCATCACGCCTGCAGCCGTTCCAAGCAGCCCATGTTTTCACAGGGCAGAAGACCCCAGGTGACCTAATGCATGGAAGTCCTTGAGGTTCCCCTGCCAACCTGGCACAGGGAAGAGAGGAGGAGGGACAGAGGGCACAGCTGGGTTCCTGTTCCTGCAACAGCAGGGAATCCCTGGCCAGAAATGGCCCCAAGGAGTCCTGGCACGGGGCCATGCTCAATGCTGCAGAGGAAGGCGAAAAACCCCCGGGGACCTGCGCCAATCTGCCCCGGGGGAAAATTCCTTCCTGACCCCAGAACTGGCGATCGGCTGTTCCCTGAGCATGTGAGCAGGACCGGCTGCCTGGCCCCCTGGGGCTGCCATGGCTGCAGGGGACACCAGAACTGCCCATTCCGTTCCTTTCCTCCACCAGAGGCAACTCAGGGGCTTCCTAGCATGGACACATGAGATGGTTTTCTTCCTCTGTCAGGTCCCAGTCATCCCATACCCGAGATTTTTTTTCTCTTTGGGAGGAAACTGTTTCCTCCAGGATCCACCTAAGACTCCTCCCAGGTCTCTCTCACAGACTTTTGACATCTGATTTAGGGACCAGAGATCCCGGGTAGCAGCCCCAGACTCCTCCAAGGAAGATACCAAGGATGTTTTTCTCTTTTCATAGAAGCTCCCTTCTCTGGGATCCACCCGAGACTCCTCCCAGGAATGTCCCGGACTCTTTTGACCTAAGCTTTAGGGACCCGAGATCTGCGGTAGGAGCCTCAGAGTACTGCAAGGAAGATACCTGAGATGATTTTTCTCTATTGGTAGATGCTCCCTCCTCCGGGATCCACACGAGACTCCTCCCAGGCATCTCCTGGAGTCTTTTGACTTCTAATTCAGGGACCTGAGGTCCCGGTTGCAGCTCCAGACTCCTCCACGGAAGCTACCTGGGATGTTTTTTCTTTTTGGAAGAAACTCTCTCCTCTGGAATCCACCCGAGACTCCTCCCAGGCATCTCCCGGAGTCTTTTGACCTCTACTTTAGGGACCTTAGATCCGAAGTAGCAGCCCCAGACTCATCCAAGGAAGCTGCCTGAGATGATTTTTCTTTTTCGGTAGATGCTTCTCCCTCCGGCATCCACCTGAGACTCCTCACAGGCATCTCCCGGAGTCTTTTGATTTCTCCTTTAGGGACCTGAGATCCCGGGCTGCAGCCCCAGACTCCTCCAAGTAAGATACCCGAGATGATTTTTCTCTATTGGTAGAAGGTCCCTCCTCCAGGATCTACCCGAGACTCCTCCCAGGCATCCCCTAGAAGCTTTTGACCCCCTCTTATAGGGAGTTGTGATCCTGGGTAGCAGCCCCAGACTCCTCTAAGGAAGCTACCCAAGATGATTTTTCTCTCTTAGTAGATGGTCCCTCCTCCGGGATCCACCTGAGACTCCTCGCAGGCATCTCCCTGAGTCTTTTGACTTCTGCTTTAGGGACCTGACATCCCGGGCTGCAGCCCCAGACTCCTCCAAGGAAGCTGCCCGAGATGATCTTTCTCTGCTGGTAGAAGCTCCCTTCTCCGGGATCTACCTGAGACTCCTCCCAGGAATGTCCCGGGCTCTTTTGACCTGAGCTTTAGGGACCTGACATCTGGGGTAGGAGCCCCAGACTCCTCCAAGCAATATACCCAAGATGATTTTTCTCTTTAGGTAGAAGGTTCCTCCTCCAGGATACGTCTGAGAGTCCTCCCAGGCATCTCCCGATGTATTTTGATCTCTTTTTAGGGATCTTAGATTCCAGGCAGCAGCCCCGGACTCCTCCAAGGAAGCTACCCAAGATGATTTTTCTCTATTGATAGAAGCTCCCTCCTCCGGGACCCACCTGAGACTCCCCCGAGGCATCTCCCAGAGTTTTTTGTCCTGTGCTTTAGGGACTTGAGATCCCCGGTTGCAGCCCCAGACTCCTCCAAGGAAGCTGCCCGACATGATTTTTCTCTGCTGGTAGAAGCTCCCTTCTCCGGAATTTAGCCAAGACTCCTCCCAGGGATGCCCCGGACTCTTTTGACCTGAGCTTTAGGGACCTGACATCTGGGGTAGGAGCCCCAGACTTCTGCAAGGAAGATACCCGAGATGATTTTTCTCTTTTGGTAGAAGGTCCCTCCTCCAGGATCCATCCGAGACTCCTCCCAGGCATCTCCCAGAGTTTTTTGACTTCTCCTTTAGGGACCTGAGATCCCAGTTTCCAGCCCCAGAATCCTCGAAGGAAGCTACCCAAGGTGATTTTTCTCTCTTGGTAGGAGCTCTCTCCTCCGGGATCCACCTGTGACTCCTCCCAGGCCTCTCCCAGGGTTTTTGACCTGTGCTTTAGGGACCATAGATCCCGGGTAGCAGCCCCAGACTCCTCCAGGGAAGCTACCTGACATGATTTTTTTCTTTTGGTAGAAACTCCCTCCTCCGGGATCCACCCGAGACTCCTCCCAGGCATCTCCCAGAGTTTTTCGACCCCCTCTTACAGGGACTGGAGATCCTGGGTAGCACCCCAGACTCCTCCAAGTTAGCTACCCAAGATGTTATTTCTCTATTGGGAAAAGGTCCCTCCACCAGGATCCACTCGAGACTCCTCCCAGGCATCTCCCGGTGTCTTTTGAACCTCTCTAATTGGGAACTGTGATCTCAGGTAGCAGCCCCAGACTCCTCCAAGGAAGCTACCTGGGATGTTATTTCTCTTTTGGTAGAAGCTCCCTCCTCCAGGATCCACCCGAGACTCCTCCAAGGAACCTCCCGGAGTTTTTTCACCTCTTCTTTAGGGACCTGAGATCCCAGTTTCCAGCCACAGAATCCTCAAAGGAAGCTACCCAAGGTGATTTTTCTCTCTTGGTAGGAGCTCTCTCCTCCGGGATCCAACCTGCGACTCCTCCCAGGCATCTCCCGGAGTTTTTTGACCTGTGCTTTAGGGACCTAATATCCAGGGTAGCAGCCCCAGACTCCTCCAAGGAAGCTACCCGACATGGTTTCTGTCTATTGGTAGATTCTCCCTTCTCCGGGATCTACCTGAGACTCCTCCGAGGCATCTCCCAGAGTTTTTTGTCCTGTGCTTTAGGGACCTGAGATCCCCGGTTGCAGCCCCAGACTCCTCCAAGGAAGCTGCCCGACATGATTTTTCTCTGCTGGTAGAAGCTCCGTTCTCGTGATTTAGCCAAGACTCCTCCCAGGAATGTCCCGGTCTCTTTTGACCTGAGCTTTAGGGACCTGACATCTGGGATAGGAGCCCCAGACTTCTGCAAGGAAGATACTCGAGATGATTTTTCTTTTTTGGTAGAAGGACTGTCCTCTGGGATACACCCGAGACTCCCCCTAGGCATCTCCCAGTGTCTTTTGTCTTCGGCTTTAGGGACAGGAGATCCCGGGTAGCAGTCCCAGACTCCTCCAAGGAAGCTACCCAAGGTGATTTTTCTCTCTTGGTAGAAGCTCCCTTCTCTGGGATTTAGCCAAGACTCCTCCCAGGCATGTCCTGGAGTCTTTCATCCTGTGGTTTAGGGACCTGACATCTGAGGTAGCAGCCGCAGACTACTGCAAGGACAATACCCGAGACGATTTTTCTCTGCTGGTAGAAGCTCCCTCCTCCGGGTTCCACCCGAGACTCCTCCCAGGCATCTCCAGGCCTCTTTTGACCTCCTCTTATAGGGACCTGAAGGCTATATAAAAGACAGAAAGGAATTATTTGCAAAATGTTAGGCACCTGCCTAGAAGCTGCTTTGCAGTATAGAAAGAATAACAACAGAAGGGAGTAGGACCTGAAAGAAGAAATAGAAGGCAGAAAGGCAGCTGAATTAACACTTTCCTTGAAAATCAAGCAGCTGCAAAACCAGTTACAGGAAGAGAAGGAGAAAACACAAAATTTGGAAGAAAAGATCGATATGTTGCTTATGCAGGCTCCCAATCTCCCTGACATTGTACAGATTAGGAAATTAATTGTATCCCCTGAGGAATGGGGTGGTGATATTTGGGGTGATCCTGGTGAGTATGATGAGGGAAATGGTAACCCCTTGTTCCTCTCAAATTCCTCTGAGTGTAATGCTACACCCATCATTAAAGCAAAATATATTTTAATTCCAGTTGGTCCTTGACAACAATTGGTAAAATTTCTAATAGATACGGGAGCACAAATCTCAATACTAACACAACAAGATGCCGAGAAGCTGGGTGTACGACCTGGATGGCAACGAGTTAAAATCACTGGAGTTAACAGAGCAAGTCTTATGTGCCAAACTGCAAAAGTTAATTTACGGCTGCCAGGCGAGAAGCGCATGTTTTCTGCTCGATTTGCAATTAAAGATCCTAACGAAAATATTTTAGGCTTCGATGTTTTGAACAGCCGAACCTGGTGTCTGCTGGACGGCAGCATGTGGTCCTTTGGTTCAAATGTCGACCCTAACCCTGATAAAAATCGGCAAGCTATAGTGTGTCTCCTCCACACAGCCCCTGCACTCCCTGATTCAAAAATTACCAACGTCCCACAGTATCTGACTTCTGCTGCGGCACGAGCTGGAATCTCACAAGTAATAGTAGATTTGGAAAAACGGCACATTCTCTCCAGAACCCACTCCCCATGTAATTCACCGGTTTGGCCAGTCTGAAACCTGGACGGGAGGTGGCGACTAACTATTGATTATCGGCACTTAAATGCCAATACAGCTCCGCTAACGGCTGCAGTACCCAATACTGCAACTTTAACAGCCACACTACAAGCAGCCACTTGATATAAAAGATATGTTCTTTATGGTCCCCTCGCAGGAAAAAAAGAATAAAGAGAAACTTGCTTTTACTTGGGAAGGTATACGATACACCTTTAACAGACTCCCACAGGGGTATAAGCATTCACCCACAATTGCTCATGCTGCGCTTGCTGAGCTTTTACAAGCAGTCTCACTTCCCCAGAATGTGAAACTGTACCAATATTTAGACGATATTCTAATCGGAGGAGATTCCCCTGAAGAGGTAGGGGAAGCAGCAACTGCAGTGTGGCAAGTGCTACATAAAGCAGAAACTGAAATCCCACCTGAGAAATGTCCTGAGGGACCAAGGAGAGCAGTAAAAATTTTTAGGTACTCGGTGGATTGCAGGTGGTGCAACAATTCCTCTGGACACCCTAAGTCAATAGCAGATGCCCCAGTCGAGGAAAGAATTACAACAGCTTATGGGTACTTCAGGATGTTGGAGAAAACACGTACCTGGATTTTCTATCATTGCTCATCCACTATACTCTCTTTTACAAAAGGGAAAACGGTGGGAATGGAATTCAGAGCATGAAGAGGCAGTCAAAACTCTAATACAGGAATTAAAAGCATATAAATCACTAGGACCAGTACAGCCCCACGACCCTATTACAGCAGAATGGGGTTTTGCTGAACACAGTACTTATTGTAACCTGTTCCAAACTGGCCCTGACGGAGCGAAAAGACCTTTGATGTTCAGCTCGACTGCATTTAAAGAGACACAACAGAGATATTCCCAGTGGGAAAAGGAACTTTTGTCTTTAGTCCGAGCAGTAAAACAAGCTGAGAAAATACAGCAGGAACAACCCATACAAACCAGAGGTCCATTTAATTTACTAGAAGCAATTCTGAAGGGGACTGCTCCCCCAGAAGGAGTTGCACAAAAGCTTACAGTTAGAAAATGGTATGCCTATTTGACAGGAATTGCAGAGGAAACAAAATTAACTGAAGGACATACTAAAGTTTCCAAATTACAGATGCCTATAAATGCAGACTCATTAGCATTACAACAACCTTTTTTTTTTTAAATGCACCTCCCCTCACTGAGGGAACATAGAATCATAGAATCATTAAGGCTGGAAAAGACCTCTAAGATCGAGTCCAACCGTCAACCCAACACCACCATGCCCACTACACCATGTCCCTAAGCGCCTCATCTACACGTCTTTTAAATACTTCCAGGGCTGGTGACTCCACCACTTCCCTGGGCAGCCTGTTCCAAGGCCTGACCACTCTTTCGGTAAAGAAACAGAAGACATTTGGTTTACTGATGCCTCAGCAAAAAGGATAGATGGCAAATGGCAATACAAAGCTGCTGCATTAAATATCAATACTGGCAAACAAATTCTAGAAGAAGGTGAAGGTAGTGCACAAGTAGGAGAATTAAGGGCAGTCATTCTAGCAGCACAAAATAGAGCAAAAGTTATCTATGTCGACTCCTGTGCCATGTGGGTGGTGCATTCCAGGGGGGCAACACACTGGAAGCCCTGTGAGCCGAGCATTCTTTGTAAAAGCTGAGTCTAATATTCCCCCCTACTGATGAAAGAAAATGTCCGCTAACGTTACAGCCAGGACAATCCGTTATGGTAAATTTACCACAAATTGGAACTGTGCCTATGACTTTAACTAAACCCCGTGGCCCACTTGCTTGGGAAGCTACTGATAGCAGTGGTGCAAAACATAGCATCAGGACTAGATGGATTTTTCCTTCTTTCGAAAAGGGGTAACCCCTTCGGCCTTCCCCACCGCAACGTCTTCTTCCTTTTGCTTTAACAGAAGATGACTCTGTATCGATGGCAACAACAGCAGCAGTATGCTCCCAAACCAATTTTGTTTTTCCTTTTAATCGGGACAAGTATAATCCTTCTAGTTCAGACACAAGATCCTTGGGACCATGCACTACTAAATTATACTCAAAGCGTTGGAATCCTACCAACAGATAAGACAAACCTGAACCTCGCTATTTTGATTATACATGGAAACGAGGCATATCTAAAAGATGAATGGAGATGGGAGACACTATACCAAAAGGGAGTTAAGATATCTCACAGTAATAATAACATTCATCGAATATTATCACTTCAAACCACACCAGGGGAAAACATAAAAATAGGATGCCGAGTAATCAACCGATCTACCCACAAAAAATCCACCAAAGTTAAAATATACTACACCGATTTTTTCTAAACCCAAAACCAACAAGAAATCTTGCTATAAGATACCAGAACCCAATTTCAACCTGAAATTGAAAGTACAATTTCACTTTTACACAACCTGTACTCACATTTTGCTCCTGGGGTAATCGTGATGTAGAACTATTATTTGATTTTATGCTTATCGAGCGCAAAATGTGGAATTTGTGTACAACAGGGTGGCCATGGGTTGATGCATACGTACTTCTTAACGTACCTCCATCTAATCTAAATTTATCTGTAAGAGCACTACACAATAACATCACTTTTCATAGGCAGGAATGGATTATTAAAGATGAAAATGAAAATCAACAAATTCCATCTTTAAAGGGAACCAAAGGAGACACCACTTTGATAGGATGCCAAATTGAAAATCACACTAAATGTATGACAGCAACCTCACCCACAATGTCGAAGGAAAAGACAACATACATACCTGTCCTTTTAAACACGAATGCTGGTATACTTGTACTACATCGCATTCAGCACTCGTAGCGTGTCTTTGGACAAACCCTAACTCTCATTCCAGCCTAGGTTTTCAGTTCAGGACTGATACCGAACAAACATGTTCACCACCTCAGCCTCCTCTCAAACTGTCTCCTCACATTCATAAGATTGGTCTCTGTGTAATGAAAAACAGGACAACAGCAAGTGCTATTTAATCCACCATGGTCTCTCAAACAAGTGAAGCTATCAATGCAAATTAATATCTCTGCAATTAAACCTGCCTGCTCACCATTCCCGAACACATCGTATTCAGCATGGTTAGCGTGGCTGCATGGACAAACCCTCACCTCTCCAAAACGATCAAGGAGAGATGTGACTGGCATCCTGGGAATGGGACTAGGAATATTGAACAGCATAGACGCTGAAGTTTTGGCACACAAAATAAGTGCAGCAACAAGTGATTTACATAAATTAGAACATCCATTACGACCTTCTTTGATGGCACTAGGAACTAGTCAATGGCTTTTAGCTAATATATTGCCTAAATGGGAAAGAATTAGTGAAGAAGACCACCGACTAATTATAGATGCATTTGGCGTAACCCAAAATAACGTTTCTCTAGTTCTTAGCTGCATCCAAGCTCAATTATGGATACAATCTACTGTGGCAGCAATTATAAGGGAAGGTGATGAGGGCACTTTGCCCACTGAAACCCAAAAGGTAATTTGGGATAATGCAACTAAATTTAAAAGGCAATTCCCATCTTGGTGGCATCTAGTCAATTTTACTTATGACCCTACTGACAGCAAAGTCACAGCTTTTGTTTTGACAATACGCAATGCTTCGGTATACACCATGTACCCAATCATTGCGCTGGGATTAAATCATAATGGAACTGTCCTTTATCTCTTAGAATATAGAGTATGGGCCCAACAAAATGGGAACAAATGGCAAACTATTGATGTTGATGCAGTGTTTTGTATGGGAACAACAGGGATTTATTTGTGAAAGTAATACCATTAAGGCCCAATGACAAAGTGTTTGTCCTTTTGAAATACATCCTGATGAAACCCCTGAAACTGTACTTATATATGTTGGGAATGGATGTGTTTGTACGAGAACTCTGTGATTCTGTATTTACAGACACCACCACTGTGGAAACATATAATCACTCCAATACATGTATTTGTAATTTTACCAAGATCATGGCATGCAACTTGAACTATTCAGCTACTGTTACAACATGATGACCTGACTCAATTGCTAAATAGGTTCGAAACAACGGACAGAGAACTCTGATTACTGTCCATCATGATGCAGAGAAGATACACCATGTCCTAGAAAAGGTGAAGAAGGATGGAGGACACCACTGCTGGGAGGCCTTATTTGGATGGTCGCCAACAGCAAGAGGAACTTTGAATCGAGTGCAACGTGCCACTGCAATTTTACTAATTTCTATTGTACTATGCTTGTTGTTGAACATTGTTCTGTGTGTTAGAGTGTGGACGATAACTAAAAAAAGGCACTATTACAAAAGCTCCTCGCTTAATTGCATTTAACAAAACCTTAATAATTAAGTATACCAACAAAAAATTTCCCTCAAATTGCAATTGGAATATGGCATTGATCTGTTTATAGGCACAGAGGCAAGCGGCGACCACACCGCTACTCTGTGATCAAGGTTGATTGACTTTAGTCACGGGGCGGGTTGTGGTGGTGCATTTTCCCCCCTACCCTAGGCCGTTTGTTGATCTCAGAAATTCCCGTGAAACCTTGGTGTTGGTGCACTGAGTCTGGCGGTTGAGCGCTCCTTGACCGTATCAGAAACTCTGCATGGCTGAGGCTGGGAACGTCCTCCCACTGCCTGGCCCCGGTGTCATCTTATCTGGGTTGTAGCTCAAGTGGAACACCACTGAAACCGTGAGAATTTTTTAGTAATTACCACCTGGGAGTGTGGCCAGGGTGGAAATTTACGGATGACTAGAGCCAATCATCTTGCGAACCTATAAATGGTGGTCCTAAGTGAGACCCTTTGAGCTCTCCGGGACCGCAGCGGCTGCACCCAGCATCTCCCTCTGGGTGGGACGCCTCTCGGAGCTTGCGACCTCTCGGGTCTGCGATATTCGGAGGACCGTCGTACGACAGGACCTGGGCTGAAACTCTTCACTCCTCGAGGTTCAACGCTCGCCCATTGGGAAATGCTGAGACATTTTACGTGAATATTTCTCCACCGAACTTGAGGGGGATTTTTAACAAGTATACCTTTTGTACATTTATATATATTTCTGTCTGTCTGTATGTGTGGACTAACAGTAAGCACGATCTGTAATTAAGTCACTGTCGTGATTGTAGTAGACTCTACTAACTTACGTTGCAAATGTTAAATTAGTTAATGATTAAATGCTGCTAAAATCCTATGATCTATACTTCATCTGTGTAGGAAGTAATAGAGTGAACCTTGCCATCAAACTCTGCTAAGTCACACCTTTATAAATCTCTATTAAAATCACTTTCTGCTAATACCTTTGACGGTGATTCTTTAAGCGGCCTCTAAACCACTCATTCGCGACAAGCTCGCCGTGCTACTTTTCCAGCATACGTCGGGGTGGTTGAAGTCCCCCAGCAGGACGAGAGCCTGCGAGCGCGATGGCTCCTGTAGCTGGAGTGAGAAGGCTTCGTCAAGAGGTTCCCCTTGATCGGGTGGCCTGTAGTAAAGACCAGCCACAAGGTTCCCTTTGTTGCCTCGGTCCTATTCTTACCCATAAGCTTTCAACCTGCTTGTGGCTATTCTTCAGAGACAGCTCTTCACAATCTATCCATTTCTTGAGGTAGAGGGCAACCCCTCCGCCCCTCCTTCCTCGCCTGTCCCTTCTGAACAGCCTGTAGCCGCACCAGTCACGGGATTCGTCCCACCAAGATTCAGTAATGGCAACTAGGTCATAGCTTTCTAGCAACACGGCGGCTTCCAACTCCTCCAGTTTGTTGCTGCATGCACTGGTGTGGAGGCACTTCAGCCAGGAGCCCCTGGCTCATCTCCGTAAGACTTCACGTGTGCCGCAGTGCACCCAGCACATCGCAGAGCAACAGGCTGAGGGCCCTCGCTAGCACCCCGTCCCTCTAACCTTGGCGTGTCATTCCACAGCTTGTCACGGGCAAGCCTGATGTTATCACCCTCCCCCTTCAAGTCTAGTTTAAAGCTCTGACAATAAGCCCTGCTAGCTCGTGAGCAAAGACCCTCTTCCCCCTTTAAGAAAGGTGAATCCCATCCCATGCCAGCAGGCCTGGTGCCGCGTAGGCCACCCCAGTATCGAAAAACCCAAAATTGTTGTGGTGATACCAGCCACGGAGCCATGTATTAATAGACTGGGTCCGTCTGTTTTTTCCAATGTCGCTGCCCACAAATGGAAGGAAAGAGAGGAAAAAATAACCTGTGCTCCAGATTCCCTCACCAACCGTCCCAAGGCCCTGAAGTCTCTTTTGATTGCCCTCGGACTATGCGTTGCAGCTTCATCGCCACCTGCATGGAAGAGCAGTAATGGGTAGCAGTCTGACGGCAAGGAAGTTTCCTAGTGATGAGACCAGGCTAGGAAGTTTCCTAGTGATGTCCTTAACGCGGGCCCCAGGGAGGCAGCAGACTTCCCTAAGAGGAGGGTCTGTCCGGCATATTGGAGCCTCTGTTCCCCTCAGAAGGGAGTCACCTACAACCGTAACCCGTCTTTTCTTCCTCCTGGAGGTGGTTGTGATACGGGGGGTGGGCCTTTCTGACCTTGGCAACACCTCTGGTGTAGATGGACCATGATCCACACCATCCATTGACCGGCCCTCCACATCCAGAGCCTCAGACCTGTTGCACAGAGGCACCTGGGAAGGCGAGGTGGCCAAGGAGGGGGTTCACCTGCCGCCCCGAGCACGGACTTGCCTCCCTTCACTCCTTTCCTTTAAGCTGCTGCCTCCAGCCTGGAAGATACAGGATGCCCTTGATCTTGGCTTTTTTCTGGTGGCTGTTCCTGTCTCAGGAGGGCAGAGCACGGTTCCACCAGTCTCTCTCAGGCTCCCTGACACGCCTTAGCCTTCCTGCTTGCTCCTGTAGCTCTGCCACCAGGCTGAGCAGTCACCCCCCGTCACCCCTCGCACGGCTGTTCTCACTGCTGCAGCCCTCACCGGCGAGAGGCTCCGGCAGGCCCTGCGGCCCGAGGCCTGGGCGGCTGCACGGCTTCGTGGGAGCCCTGCCCGGGTTGCCGCGTCCCTTCTGGGGAGCACAGAGGACGCGGCTCTCTGCCGGGCGGGCACCGCAGCCAAGCTCCTCCTGCGCGGGCGGTGGCCGCCGCCTGAACCCACCTCCTCAGCTGGCGGGTGACGACGCCCTTCCACAGAGCGGCCGCGCCGCGCCGCTTGCCCGCTCCGGCCGGGAGCGCTGCCCAGGCTGCTTTTTATCGGTGCGGGGGTGGCCGCGGCCCCGTGCGCCGGGACCCGCCGCTCCGCTGCGGGCCGGGCCGGGCCGACCCCGGAGCGGCTCCCCTCGGCGACCGACCGCTCGGTTCCGTTACACCGCGTCTAGACCTCGCGCCGTTGCCCTGGCAACGCCCAGGCTCGGCTCGGCTCGGCTCGGCTCGGCTCGGCTCGGCTCGGCTCGGCTCCGCTCCGCTCGGCTCCGCTCGACTCGGCTCGGCTCCGCTCCGCTCGGCTCCGCTCCGCTCCGCTCCGCTCGGCTCCGCTCGACTCGGCTCGGCTCGGCTCGGCTCGGCTCCGCTCGGCTCGGCGCGGCTCGGCCCAAGCGAGGCGGTGAGGGCAGAGGCGGGGGCAGGGGGAGGCAGGGCAGGGGAGGGCAGAGGGGTCCGACCCGAACGGGGACGCAGCCGCGGAGCGCTCCCCTCCTGCCGTGCCCCGAGACCCCGGCCCTGGTGCCCGGCCGTCCTGCGGCAGTCGCTCCGTGTCCCCCGGGTCCCCGTTGTCCTGGCAGGGTGCGCTGGCGCCCTGGAAGGGCATCGGGAGAGCCCCAGCGCTGGGCTGGGGCCGGCTCTGTCCTGGCGGCGACCCCCCTCTGGCGGGGCGGCCTGGCGGGGGGGCACTGGGACTGCGCTGCCCTCACAATGGGGGACAGCGGCGTCACGCACAGAGCCCTGGGGAGCTGCCCCGGAGGAGGGGGTCGCACCCCCCAGGCGCTGGGGGGCCGCATCGCATCCCCGTCGGGCACCCCTTCCCCAGGCAGAAGAAACCCAGCGCCCTCCTGCTGTCCTCCTCGGCCGGGGCCAGACCCAAAGGGCTCCCGGCCAGCGGGGGGTCGAGACCGCAGCCGGGGGTCCCTCGCATCCCCTGAGACACACGGCCATGGGGGCTTCCTCCTCGGAACCTCGCTGCTGTGTTACAGATGGACACCGCTGCCCCACCGTCCCCGCGAGCAAGTACGCCCAGGATTACAAAAGCAAATGTGTGTGTGTATCTCTATCTATCTACTTATCTGAAGCTAGTACAAATAATTATCAACCGATAACAGCAACAATCAATCACAGTATCTATATAGTATTACAGGTTAACACAAACTTATCTCTAAGAAAGTAAATGTATCAACAACAGAACAGCAGATACTCTTAGGATAGGTCACTTATACGTCCACATATGGTACCCAGTGCATGAGACAGATCCCAGAAGGGGACCCAACCATCCCAGAGGTGGGGGGACAAAGCGAACCCCCCCAGCAGTGGGCTCAGAGGGGGACCAAGAAAGGAACAGACAGAGTCTCACGTCTTACTCCAGTGTGGGTGAAAATTAAGTCATTTTTGTACCATAGAGACCTGAGAGGGTGTCCTGGTTTTGGCTGGGATGGAGTTGATTTTCTTCCTATTAACTGGTATAGTGCTGTGTTTTGGATGTAGTGTGAGAATAATGTTGATGACACGCTGATGTTTTGGTTGTTGCTAGGTATTGTTTACGCTAGTCAAGGACTTTTCATCTTCCCATGCCCTGCCAGATGTGCAGGGGGCTGGGAGGGAGTGTGGCCAGGGCGGCTGGCCCAGCTGGCCAATAGGCTATTCCATACCATATGACGTCATGCTCAGCATATAAGGCTGGGTGAAGAAGAAGGAGGGGGGGCGTTCGGAGTGATGGCGTGTGTCTTCCCAAGTAACCGTTACGCGTGATGGAGCCCTGCTTTCCTGGCGATGGCTGAACACCTGCCTGCCGATGGGAAGTGGTGAATGAATTCCTTGTTTTGCTTTGCTTGCGTGCGCGGCTTTTGCTTTCCCTATTAAACTGTCTTTATCTCAGCCCACGAGTTTTTCTTACTTTTACCCTTCCGATTCGCTCCCCGTCCCGCTGGGGGTGGGGGGAGTGAGTGAGCGGCTGCGTGGTATTTGGCTGCTGCCAGGTTAAACCACGACAGAGGGCATAGGATACCACCGCTTTGAGTGGCCAATAGATGCTGGTAATTTCTGTGTTTCACCCGGGACAGCCAACGGGCAATGATGTTTTCTGTTCTCTCAGATCAATTCTTATTTTCCAGACTGTTTTCCTGTTCTTGCAGTGAGAATGGCCAATGGCAGTTATCGATCCTAACTTTCGCAGGGTGTCTTCCTCTTTTTCCGCGCTATTTTTCACATTTTCAGACGGTAAGTTGCTGTTACAGTCCCTAGTTTTGCGCTTATCAACGGTACCTCAGGACGTCTCCTGTTTCTCGGTACTGCTACCAAAATGGATTTGCTCGCATTTTCTTCCCTTCTAGTTTGTGCCTGGGCACCGGAGAGAAGGCAGCAGAAGTGCACACTAGTTAAAACCGCTTTTTATTGCTGGCAATAAAGGTGCCTCTCGTCTGGGAAGGACCGCATATTGCAACTCTTCATTCCTTATACACAGTCTCAAGACTACTCACATGTTCCTTTTCACCATTTACACAAGCTGTTGGGTTTGGCCATGATATATTGTCTGTTGCCCTTCACTTTTGAGTATCTGTACATGCGACCGCCCTGTGCAAGCAGACTTAATGCGTATTTCTTAGCTGAGCTTGCAAGATTTTGTTGCAGCCTCGCTGCTTTCAGCCCGTTCGGTCTGGTTTCTTTAAGCGGATCCACTTGGAGAGGCGAGGTCGCTGTCGGTCAAGTTCAACTGCGCATGTCCTGGAAGACATCTTTACATTGGAGCTTTTTCTTAGGTAACATTCCCTCCTTTTGTTTTGTGCATACCTGCACACGTTAAACTGGAGCAGAATAGTATTTGTAGCCACTAATTTGAGCAAGACAGGCTGGGCATACTTGAGTAAACCAGCAGACTGTAATTCCCAAACTCCTAATATCATTAATATCAAACTGATAAATTGTTTCAATATTGGGACAGTAGAAGGAAATAGATTTGACAACCAGTTCCACTTTCTCTTCCTTTCAGGACCTGTCTTACATTTTTACTAAAGCTTACTAAAACTTTAAAGTTTTTCAGCTGGACTTCTGTAGCTTTACTGTTACCTGTGAGATTGAAACAAGTCCTTCCAAATCTTCACAGCCGTGGTTGGCCCTAAGTAACAAGCAATCTACAGCTGCTCTATTTTGTAGGATTCCTTCCCTGTCCAACTGTTGTTCCTCTTGTAGTAATGCAATCAAAGTGGAGGTGGCATTCAGAGTTCTCGCTAGCGTACAGGCCACCTTTGTCAGTGGGAGGTTGGCACCTAGTGCCAGTGCAGGGACGCCCACCGACGGGATGCGTAAGGCCACTGCTTCCACTGCGCTGAACAGACATTTGAGTCGCAATCCGGTGGCAGAGCCTGAGGTAGGCTCCCCTGCTTCTTTCTGTGTAATGTTTGGCTGAGGTATTTCTTGTTAGCAGGGAGACTGCGAGTGTTCAAGTGTGCACGGACCTCCGGCTGCATTTTTGGGTACATAATTACAGGCCTCAAGTCCACACAGTAGAAACCACCCTTTTGGGAGGTAGATATCAGTGGAATAATAGGAAACCTTTGTTGTTGTGTTACAGATCAAATCACTGCTGTTCAAGGGCACTAATGGTGCAGTAGCATCAACCATATACATGCAAGATTTGGCTGGAGTAACACTGAGAAGTTGGAATCGCATAGCATGTTAATTTGTCCGTGCAGCCAGTGTCGAGATTTTCCCTATACTGGGAAACTGACTGTCGGTTAGTTCACCTCAAAGCTGGGCCAGTTTGAGTCGTTAGGTATGAGTGACCGAGGTGTGCTCGTGCCTACAAAACATGTAGCTGCAACTTTTGCGATACCCAACCCATTCTATACGCAGAATTTGTCTGAATTATTTAAGGCACCCTTTGCTAAAAACAGGCACCAGTTCGAACTCGGAGCTACGTGCTGTAGTAGAATTTCTCCGACTGTGTTCAACAGCAGCAAACGGAGGATCATGACCTGAGCGTGGTGGATCCCTGCATCTTTAGCTGCAACTTCGAGAGCAGAATAAGCACATAACAAGACTTGCACAGGACCCTCCCATTTGGGTTGTAATGCATCTTTAGTCTTACGGACCTTTGTCATGACACAACCTCCAGGTCAATATGGATGCAAATGCTTTCCTAAAGGTAAAGTTTGCATAATTACAGCTTCACACCATTTATTTTTAAAACTATCTTGTAGCTATCAGACGTATTGGGTCGCTGCTTCATGCCCTGCCAGAAGGCTTGTGTGTGCTGGAGAAAAGGTTCCTGGAATTCTATCTGGTCTTCCAAACAGAGTCTCAAAAGGAGTTAATTTATGACCTGAGTTTGGGCATCGCCTTAATTCCCTTAGTGCTAGTGGTAAAGGTTCTGTCCATGTTAATTTTCTCTACAAATCTTTGCCAGTTTACTCTTTAGAGTACGGTTCATTCTCTCCACCTGTCCCGAGAATTGGGGATGGTAAGGTGTAGGCAGTCTTTGTCAAATTCCTAAAGCTTTATACAGGTTTTCTAAATTACATTTCAGCTGTAAAATGTGATCCTTTATCAAAGTCTGTTTCTTCAGGCACTCCAAAATGTGGTATGATACCTTTCACTAAAGCTTTAACCACCACTTGAGCAGTTGCTTTTTGGGTAGGGAATGCCTCTACCCAGCGGGATAATTGATCCATTATAACCAGTAGGTGGTTTTGTCCATTCTGGGAGGCACATCTTGGAAGTCAATCTGTAGTTTCTGGAATGGCATCCACGCCCAAGGGCACCCTCATTTTGGTTTTGCCTCTGTATTGGAGTTTGCGTTACATTCTGCACATCTCAAACATCCTTTTGTGACTTGTAATATTGCTTGGGTCAATCCGGGTGCCACCCATGATTGAGAGACCTGATTTTCTAGATAAGATGCTCCTCCATGTGTCCGATGGTGGAGTTCTCTGACCAAAGGTATCAACATAATCCTGGGGAGAAGAGGTGTTCCTTCTAATGTCCAGATTCCATTTATCTGTTTTGCTCCTAAATGTTTCCATTTTTCAGTTTCTTCTGTGGGTAGGGTTTCATGTTCTCTTTTTAATTCTTCTTCAGTTACGGCCATTAGCATTTCTTCTTGTATTTTTGGTTGGACCTGGTAAGGATTGTAAAGCTGCTACCTTCGCCGCACCGCCGGCAAGATTGTTTCCTTCAGCCGGATCAGAAGTATCTCACTGGTGGGCTTCATGATGTAATACTGCTACTTGGTTTGTTTTTTCTAGAGCATGTAGAAGATCCAAAATTTGTTCTCAATGTGCTATTTTGTGTCGCACTGATGTTAGAAACTCTCTTACTTTCCAGATCAATCCTGCTGCAAACACTACTCCCAGAGCATATTTGGAGCCTATGTGGATGTTAGAGGTTTGATTTTCTGCTAAAACACATGCTCGAGTTAAAGTTATTAATTCTGCAGCTTGTGCCCCGAGGTGTCCCGGAAGAGCTCTTGCTTCCAGCACCCCAAATTGCGTGGTGACAACATATCCTGTAACCCATCATCCCTTTTCGTAGCAGGATGATCCATTGCAGAATAACACCAAGCCTGGGTTGTCGAGGGGCTGTTCCTTTACGTTTGGCAACACTGTTGGTTTCAATCCCAGAGTTTCGAGGCAGTTGTGAAGCGATCCCCGTTCCTGCTGTAATATTTCTGGCAGTAGGGTTGCTGGATTTAACAGGTCCCACTGTTCTAAGGTAATATTTGTTTCGGTCAGTAGTATCAATTCATAACGATGCAGGCGTTGACAGGCAAATAAGGAATGACCCCTCTGCGTTAATGCAGCTTTCAGTGCGTGGGGCACCGTTACCCTTAGGGTGCCCTAGGACTATGGTTTTGCTTTCTCAATCATCACAGCTGCTGCTGCAAGAGCCCTAGTGCATGAAATGATGCCTTGAATTACGAGGTCTCGTTCTGCTGAGCAATATGCTACGGCTTGCAGACGTTTGGCTGTTTTCTGGGCCAACACACCACTGGCTATTCCCTTCTGTTCATGTAAATATAATACAAAAGGTTTGTTGTAGTCTGGCAGGGCTAACGAGGGAGCTTCCATGACTGCTTGTTTTAAATCTTTAAATGCTTTTTGGGTTTCCAGAGTCCATGCAATTCGGTCTGGCTCTTCATCTTTTGTAAATGTTGTTAGGGGTTTTGCTTTTTCCCCAAACCCAGGTATCCAATAGCTATTAAATTCATCTGCACTTAGAAATGCTCTGGTCTGTTTGTTTGAGGCAAAGGTGTCTCTTGTATTGCCTGTATTCGTTCTGATGATATTATCCTTTCCCCAGGCCGAATTATCATCCCTAACTTGTCGCTGGCACAGCTGCATTTTGGCAAGGGAGACTGTATGACCCTTTTCTGCTAAAGCAAATGACAATGTCTTAGTGTCTTGTAAGCAGATATTACAGTCTTTGCTTGCAATTAACAAATCATCTATGTATTGTACTAGTACAGTATCATTTGACAGCGTTACTGCCTTTAAGACCTGTGTCAATATTCCCGAAAAGAGTGTGGGAGAACCAGCAAATTCCTGCAGTAATCTTGTCCAGGTATATTGTTGTCCTTTCCAGTTGAAGGCAAAAAGGAGTTGTGGTTCTTCATGAACAGGTATACTGAAAAATGCAGCTGTAAAGCAAGTAGCATCAGAAGGTCATCTAACTAAAATTTCATTTTTTAATGGGTCATTAATTACAGGTTTAATTCCTTGTTCAGCTTCTCGAGAGAGCGGGTCTTGTTTTATTGATGGCCAGTCATAATGTTTTAATGAAATTTTTACAGGTGTAGCTGATTTTAATAGTCCAGCCCCATTTCCAGACGTAGCCCATACTCACGGACATCTTTCAGTTCTTGGGGTATGACTTGGAACTCCTCAGGCATCATTACCTGATCAATTGCTTCTGGCAGTTCCAACGCTATGCCCTTGTTTTTAAACTGAACTCCTGCCTGTAATTTTTCCAGTAAATCCCTTCCCAATTAATTAATTGGACTGCCTTCCATTATCACAAACTGATGGTATAATAAATGTGGACCAACTTCTACTAAAGGGATTGTTATCCCCAATGTCACTGGGTGCCCCTCGGTTCTCTGCACTTGTACTTTCTCTTGACCTAATTCACCTGAGCATTGATTTAGCACAGGGTAGGTGGCACCCATGTCTATCAGAAATTCTAAAGTGTGATTAATGATTTTTATCACGACTCGAGCATGATCTCCTACCGCTGGCTCGCATGCCGCAAGGGTTACAGACTCTCCCACCTCCTGTCATTGTCGAGAGTCATACTGAGGGAATTCTGGCAGTTCCTCAATGTTTTCTCTACTTGGCAGCTTCCAAACTCTGGTCATTCATGGTCGAAATGGATAATCTCTCTTCCAGTGGCCTGGTTTCTTACAGCATGCATGACAACTTGGGTCCACTTGCCCTCTTCTCATTGCTTCTGCTGTTCCCGCACCCCTTCTCATATTCATCCATCTTTTTCTCGTCACCAGGGTTCCTCCCATCGCTACTGCCAACATACTCGCTTCCTCTCGCTTTCTTCTTTCCATTTCTTTCTTTTCTTTTTATGACCTACCGTCATATACATACGCTGCCAGAGACAATATCTTTTGTGGATTTTCCCTCTGCCATCCTGGAGCATGCTTCACAAAGTATTCATGAATGTCTGGGGCTGCCTGTTGAACAAATACACTCACCGTCAATTTGTCATTAATCTTCAGTCATTCCTCCATATCGCAGCAATGCTTGCCGCAAGCGACTCCAAAAGTCGCTCGGGTGTTCATCTGATCTTTGCCTCCCTTCCTGAACTCTTTCCCAGTTAACACCAGTTTGTCCTGCAGCCTTTATTGCCAGGACCAGATTATGGCAAGCTGTTTCACAGGCAGCTCGGTCATTTGCATTGTTATAATCCCAGTTAGGGTCCACACTTGGCCAAGGCTGCTTGTTTCCATCACGACTTGCTAATTCTCTATCTTTTTCCAATATCCGATCTCTACCTCCCAACCAAAACATTTGCTGCAACAGCACTTGAACATCCCCCCAAGAGGGGTGATGTCCCTCTGTTATTGTAGAGAAGAGTTGGGCAGCCTGTTGCGAATGAGTAGTGGAGGCTTAACGAATCACCATCAAAGGTATTAGCAGAAAAAGATTTTAACAGAAATTTATAAAAGTGCGACTTAACAGAATTCGATGGCAAGGTTCACTCTATCACTTATTAAGCATACAAAGGAAAATCATGTTGAGTTGAGTTGGAATGATTTATGCAGAGACTGAGGACGAAAAGGGTAAGGGAGACCCTCCCGTTGAGTCACGAGGTTCAGAGTAGACCCCCTTGCTTTCTAAACTCCTTCTCAGAGAGGAATCTGGGTGCGGCTGGATCTACCCTAGTCTCCGACTTGGTCAATGGTTTATGTCTAAGGGATTAGATGTGTCTAGCAGCAATCTAAAATACATTCCTAGTTTTAAGCTGGATCACAAGATTTTAGCAGCACTTGATCAGTGATTAATTTAACATTTACAAAGTGAGTTAATAGAATTTACTACAATCACTACAGTGACTTAATTAAGATTATTCTTACTATTGGTTATCTAAATCAATTCACACACACACTCACATAAGGGCCCAAAGATAAAGGTACCTGTTAAAAATTCCCCTCAAATCTTGTGAAATCCTCATGTTAAATGTCGTGGCATTTCTCAAGGGGCGAAGGGTCGAGCCCTGAGGAGTGTCTCAGCCGAGGAGTGTTTCAGCCCAGGTCCTAACGGTCTTCCGAAAATCAAAAACTCGAGAGTTCGCGAGCTCTGAGAGGCGTCCCACTCAGCGGGAGATTCTGGGTGCAGCCCGCTGTGGTCCAGGAGAGCTCAGAGGGTCTTGCTTGGGACCGTTGTTTATAGGTTTGCAAGATGATTGGCTTCAGTCATCCGTAAATTTCCATCCTGGCCACAATCCAGAACGATCCAGGATAGTAACAATGGTATTGTTCAACAGTAAGAATGGTATCGTTCCACTTGAGCTACGATCCAGGTAGGGAATGTTTCAGGGCTGTCAGGGATGATGAATTATTCCTGCTCTCGTTCCCTACCTTGGTCAGGCAACAGGAGTTCCTGGTACGGTCAGTGCCGCTCCCCACCTTAGCCATGCAAGAGTGCCTGGTCGGTCAAGGGATGCTTAACTGCCCAACTCATTACACAAAGGCTGAGGTCTGATGGGGGTTCCTGAGGTTGTAGAGTGGTGCAGGGGAGGGGGGGAAATGCACCACCACGCGACCTTTTCTGGGTCCTCTTGCACCCAGGGCATCCGTTGTGCCCATTGAGTCAAATCTCCTGGAGCCATGGCTGATAAACATAGGCATGTAATGTTGGAGGGGGTGGTTGCTGTCCTGCTGCCAAGGCATGCCTTCAGCCGGACTAGCCTCGCTGTCCCAAGGACAGGAGCTTGCAAAGCAGGAGCGTGATTTTCAGGAGGAAGCGGCGGGTACAGCACAGGGGTCTGAGGAGCAGCAGGAGCAGGCGCAGGGTGAAGCAGAGCAAGAGTTCAGAGTCGAGTCTCCCAGCCTTTGTTGCGCTACCATCTGCCTTACCTTAGCCAAATCCCCGTATCCCCTTGGTCGTTTAAAAGCCCAGTTATCCCAGACAAACCAGTAGTTCATTTGCTAAGGTTTCTGATCCTCCAAGCGTTGATGCAGGAAGGCCAGCTCATATCAAATGAACTTTCCAGGGGCCACTGCTCGGGGGGCATCTCCTCCCGAGTTTCAGCTGGCCCCTCAACCTGACAGAGAACTACAGCTCGAGCTTTCGAGCTTTACTGAGTCCTGAAGTACCATCCATTTTCTTCCAGTTTTGCAGAATTTCTTACCTACTGACCCCCCAATGACTTACGCTGCCCCCAGTTTCAGTACCTTGCCGGTGAACGCAGACCCCGCAAGGACGATCGGGTGAACTTACCCAGCGCCGGCTGTGTTGTGTGCGGTAGCGACACTCACCAGGTTGGAAACCCACAGAGTCCCACTGGGTCACCAAATTGTTAGCAAGAAGGACTTGCTTGCATTTTCTTCTTTTCTTCCGGATCGTGCGCGGGTACTGGAAAGAAGGCAGCAGAAGTACACGCTAGCTAAAACCCCTTTTATTGCCAGCATTAAGGTGCCTCTTGGCTGGGAGCCCGAGAAGGATCCGTGTTACACTCTTGATTCTTTATACACAATTTTAAGACTACTCACGTCTTCATTTTTACCATTTACATAATCTATTGGCTTTGGCCATGACATCACCTGTTACCATTCACTTTTGAGTCTTTGTTCACACGAACCCCCTGTGCAAGCCTGCTTAATGCATATTTATTAGCAGAGTTTGCACTATTTTGTTGCAACTTTGCCACTTTCAGCCGGTTTGGTCTGGTTTCTTCTAAGAGCAGACCCTCTTGTACAGGAGAGGTCACTGCCGGTCAAGTTCTCTTGCGCAGGTCATGGAAGCCATCTTTACATCGGCGCTTTTTCTTATGTAAGAGCCTCCGTGGTCTGTCCAGCTCCCTTAGGCAAAGGCTCCTTGGCTGGCACCTCCCCTTGGGGAGAGGAACTGTCCCTCAAGTCCAACTCCTGCCTAGGGCTGCCTCTGCCTTCTACTGAGGCACCCAGAGTGACCCTTGGAGGAGCTGTACATGTCTGTGGTGGAGACATCTGCCCATGAGAGCTCCTCAGCAGAAGGTCCCCTTCTATCCCACGGTGATGTGGGAAGCTAAGTCACCAGAGGCAGGGCTTGCTTTAGTCTTGCGTGCAGATCTTGAGCTTAGACAGCTCTCCAACCTCGTCGTTCCAGTATCAACCCTCTCTCCACATCTGCCCTCTTGATGCAGCTAAGGATGTCATTCTCCAGCCTGAGGAGCCAAAAAGGGTGGACCGCAACTCTCCTCCCTCCTCTGCCAGGCCCAGCCTTGGAAACCAGCTGGTAGCATCAAGGAGCTCTATCGAAGGGTGGGAAGTTTAGGCAAGGAGCGTGGGGAGGCACGGCCCTAGTTCTGGCTGGGGTCTGAGATAGCATTCCCAGAAAAAGTCATGGACATTCCTCTTCCCTCCCTCCATCCCTGACTCGTCAGGCAGCCCCAGCTCCAGCTGTGCTCCTCTGGCTCCAGCTGTGCTCTGCCCCTCGCCTTTCACCTTGGGGTGCCACAGGTGGGGAAGCCCCCGTGCGCCCCAGAGCCTTCCTTCAGCCCTTGGATGAGCAAACTTCCCCTCTCACCCCTCCTTCCTTGCTGGAAAGCCCTCTGCTCCTTGGGGCTCAGGGTGACAGGGCCAGACCGTGGTGGGAAGGCAGGGAAATCTGTCGGCTGTTGGGGGGACACCGCAACTGAGGTGGGGTTTGTTCTGGCCTCTGGAGGGACTTCTGCCTGAAGTTTTGAGAGCAGCAACAGGGGCAGCCACACGTGAGCCAGTCGCCCAGGGAGCCTCTTCTGCTCCCAGGGCAGGGAACATCCCACAGCCCAATCTCTGGGTCCCAGCACCCCAAGAGCCTGCCCCCGCTCAGCCCTCCATGCACAGGGAGCGCCTGGGGACCCCTCGCCTCCCATGGAGGTGGTGTGGCACAATGGGGCAGTGCAGCCTGGCCATGCCCTGGGGAAGCGCGGCCGCAGGATTGGGGCCGTGCTGGCCTGGGGCCTCTGGGGGCCCTGTGCCCCTGTGGGCTGGTCCTCACCTCCCGGCCAGTGTCACAGGCTTCCCTCCAGCCCCCCACCCGGCCCAGAGCTTGCTCCTCTCCTGGAGTGGGGCAAGAGGGGGCTGCCCGGGGGAAGCGAGGTGTCAGAGTTACGCTTGTGTTTGCTCAGAGGAGACTATGCTCTGTAAACAGCCTGTCTTCAGCAGCTGCTGTTGCTGCTGTTGTGGTTGCTGCTGTCAGGAGAGCTAATAAAACAGGCTAGCAGAGCTCAGCCCCTTTGATCTATTGCCTGCTGGAGCCTCCCCACTCCACAGTTTCATCTGTTCTGGCCTGGCCTGACATGAGAAACCTCCCCTAAAGACATCCAGGAACTCCACCTTCAGGACTCTTCGTGGTCCTTGGCTTTCTTTCAGGAGATGCAGCTGAACGAACGCGCCTGGTCCGTGCAAACAGCAAGTCAGGGAGAAATAGGAGTTACGGGCAGGGCTGAGAAGGTCGGTGGGGTTGGGAGGAGGCTCAGACCATTTGAGGGCAGTGCAAAGCCCGACGTGCAGGGAGCCGGGGCTCACACGTGCCTGGGACCGACCCCCTGCAGCAGTGGGGCAGGACGGGGTCCCTCCGAGCCCCCCTCGTACAAACGCCTGCTGTGGAGCACATCCAGCTCAGCTGCTTGGCACACTCAGCTCCCAGGACTGCTGGAGCCCTCGGCACTGCAGGTGCCCGGGGAAACCCCTGGCCCCGGCACCTCAGCCCTTGCTGGTGCCCCTTCCACAGCAGGAGCCCCTCTCAGCGTGGTGTTCAACCCAGAAAGGGGCTCGACTCCCTCTTGCACCTCCATCCTCACCTCTGTCAAGGAACATGACTGTGCAAGGCGGGAGCACGGGTTGTGTTTGAGCAAACTTTGCAGTCTTCAGTTTGGATCGCACATATGGTGGGGCCCCTGGGGCAGGGGACCAGAGGCTCACGTGCGCTCGCAGCGGGGCCGGCGTGCACAGCAGCCCGAGGGGCAAAACCACATCTCTGCTGGTGGGCTCCCTGTGTGGAGCTGCCCCTGCCCCGTGCAGATGTACCCAGGCCCGCCGGGGCAGGGGAGCAGCACCAAGGGGCCTGCGTTAACGGGCAGGGGTCCGATGGGCCAGCCAGACCCCTCTGCTACACTCCATCCCCCTGCTCAGCCCCTGTGCCATTGCTGGCCCTTTAAGATCCCCCCCGACATTCCCCACTTGTCCCCCAGTGCCCCCCTTCTGCCCCCCGCCCACACCCCTGTAAACTCCTGTGCCCCCCCGGGTTCCCCCCACCCAGTGCCCCCTGCTCCCCCCAGTGTCCCCCTTTTCCCCTGCTACCCCCGCACTGTGTCCCCGGGCAAGTGCCATGGGGGTTCCAGCGTGGTGGGACACCGGGGGCCAAAGCCGGCTGTGGTGGCACAGTCAGGGCTGCCCTGGGATGCTCCCTGCGCCAGCCCCAGCTGGTGCTGGAGGTGGTCATGCCATGGCGGGGGAGTGGCAAGGGGATCCCCATGGGCAGTGGGAGGCACGGCAAGGCCCCAGTGCAAGAGACAGCCCTTTTCCCCCCGTAGAAGACTGATAGTCTATTTACAGACCAGCAGGCAGCTGGAAGGAAATCCCGTTATCTCCGTTTTACAGACAGGGAACTTAGATATGGAGCGACACATGGACGGACATGTCCGAAGCCACCCAGAGAGCCTCTGCAGAGGTGGGAACTGAGCTGAGAACCCCCGAGCATCTGTCACAGCGCTAAAAACCATTTTCTCTCTGCAGTCCCTCTCTTCCAATGCACTGTGAAGTAACTGCTTTCCACTTAAGTTTGCTCATCAGATCCTCTGCATAAAAATCAAAAGGATCTCACTTCAATTGCTCCACTCACTCTTTCTCTTAGGTCATTTCTGGGTACCTTTGAATCCTGTCCTGGTTCCGGCTGGGACAGAGTTAACTTTCGTCCCAGTAGCTTGGGGGTGTGCTGGCTTTTGGGTTTGGTGTGAGAGGGGCGTTGATGGCCCGTCGATGCTTTGGCTGTTGCTGGGCGGTGATTGCACCAGGGACTTTTCTTTTCGGCCTCCCATGCCCTGCCAAGTGCAGGGGAAGCTGGGGGCAGGGGGACCATAGCCAGGACAGTTGACCCAGATGGCCAATGGGGTATTCTATACCATGTGATGTCATGCTCAGTATAAGAACCAGGGGTGGCTGCATTGTGCATTGCCTGCTTTGTATATTCTGCTATTGTTGTTGTTGTCATTGTTATTATTACTGTTGTATTTCATTTTATTTCAATTATTAAACTGTTTTTATCTCAACCCGTGAGTTTTCCTACTTGTGCCCTCCCGATTCTCTCCCCCATCCCAGCAGAGGGGGGCGGTGAGCGAGCAGCTGCGTGCTGTTTAGTTGCTGGCTGGGGTTAAACTACGACAAAACCTCTACAGTTCTTGCTAGCCACACTAAAGTAGACATGCACCTAAAGCAGGTTCCAGATCCAGGCTCGGCTTCTGCAGGAGACAGATTTGCAGTCCGTTTTCAGCACCTTAAATAAAACACAGCCAAATCCCTTCTCCCTGTATTTGTTCCTCGAACTGCTGTTCCCTTGCTCATCATGCCATCTGCTATGACCCAGCACCGCAGCAACCCTCCCGGAGGCCACTGAAATCAGTACGTTGAGGAGCGCTCTGTACATACCAGGAGATGTTTAGCATCGCACAGTCCCAGATCTGGAACTTTTGCAGTTCTAGCGCCTTCTGCTCTACAAGCTTATCAGTCATTTTCCCACGCTGGAGTTCCCTCTCCACCCTCCTCCGGCAGCACTCAGAGCTCAGTCCAGATTGCTCTTTTATTCCTGGTGGTGACTCGTGTCTTTCTACACTTGACCTCTCCCTCTCGGTTCAGTCTACCGTATCTGATTGCCTCCCTGGTATCCTGTCCTGGATGTCCTGTGGCCACTCACACTTCACAGGATGAAACGACACGCTTTATTCTTCCCTCACATACAGTTTGACTGCTGCTTCTTCATCTCCAACACCATTTCCATTATTCTGTCACCCAAACTCTCAGTATTGGTGCTTTTATACACACACCACCCCCCCACATCCTCCCCCCCACCCCCGTTTTCTACTTACCAAATAATTTAGCATTAAACACATCCATTCCTTTCAGTCCAGTCTGAAAGCATCTAAAGCATCTCCCACTTCGACCTGCATTACTGTAACCTCCTGCTCCTCTGTGAGCTTCTCACTTCCTTTTTACCTTCTCAAAATGCTGCATCCACATCAACTCCTTACTTCAGTGAGTCCATCTGCATGTCCAGATTCCTTCACCCACTTCTCTCCAAATTACACGACCTCCCTTCCAAGACATGATATGACTCAGCACTTGCCTCCACCTTTTCCTTAGGTTCCACAGCTGTCTCTTCTGCCATTCTCCTAGTCATGACGTTTGCTAGATTTGTTAGTGGTCTGTGCAGGAGTACAATGAGAACGCAGAGTAAGACGATGACTAGAATCCAGGACTCATAATTGGATTTGGAGGCTACTTCAGCATTAAATCAATGTACCCCACTGGCTTGCCTATGCTATAAGGAATGAGTCCTGCTCTTTGTGCCAAGAAATATAACAGTTGCTCGGGTCACAGGATGCGCACAGTACTAGTCCACTAGTGCGGCGTCAGGCCTGCAAGACCATGTATAAACTATACATAGGTTTGAATCGGAGGGTGGGGGTGTCCGCATTGCAAAATGATGTGCATTTCCGTTATAAAAAGTACTAAATGGTGCCCTTTCTTTAGGCTGTGCAACTGTCAGGACGCACAGATGTCTCGAGATCCCTACAGGCTTCTCTGGGCTGGGCACAGGTTTTTATGTGATACCCTTTATCTGTCCGGCTGATATTATGATCACATCATCATTTCAGTTCATTATATCATCCTTGCCCTCCAAACCCCAAAAGGTCTAGAACCGGTATAAAGCAAGGAAATACTGACATTTTTCAGTCCTGAAAAATGTATCAGAGTCAAGCCAGCACGCGTGCTCAGCCAGCGTAGCTGGGCCTACATTTTTTGTACTTTCTGAAAGAAGCTCATAGCTGTGCATGCTGGTAGTAAAGAAAGGATTAAGGCTGTACCAGTGTTACATTCTTTTTAAATTATGACCATAAAAGCGACCACCCATCAGAAATCCTACCCCGCAGAACGAGGGGGTGAAAACGGACCGATGAGATGCTCTGGAAGCCTGCGGGCTGGAAGCCTCTCTGCTCTATTCTTTGCCTCTCTAGGGTTGCCAGATTATCTCCTGTCAAGAGGCATACCTGCCCCTCAGAGTATCTAACGGTTTGAAGCTGAACAATCAAACATAAAAAAGGAAGCCTTCAATATACACCTATTAGTCTGTTAAGAGGTACGTGTAACTGGAGTTATACATTCATAAGCGTCCATGCATATGTGTGTGGTGCATACATATGTGCATTAAAGGAGAGGAGAGCAATGTTTTCTTACTGTGCTAAGATTTAAAGTACAAGGTTGCAAAAAAACCCAGCAAAAGATGTTGATGCAATTGAGTTTCAGGTCAATTCAATGAATTCAGGAAAGCATATTTTTAACACATGGTTTCATTTGCTTTTAAGGATAAATAAACCATGCTAACAGTGCAAAGTACCTGCTGCTGCTGTGCACAGCCCTTCATTTTAATATCTGTGGGGCTTGCTGTCACCAGCAGCTCATAGAGGAAAGAAAACACTCAACATTTTGCATAGCATTCATCAGATTCTTCCCTCTGCTGTAGTGGCATAAGCAGTAAGAGTGCTTAACGCACTGTGGGTATCCAGGCTCCTCAGGCTACCTTCCCCCTTTCCACTGGAAGCAATTCCATTCAGCTTTGGCTGCAGTTTAATCAAAGCAAATTATAATCACACTAGCAGGATGCTAATTCTGAAGAGACATGAGTAAAACCGTAGTTACTTCATTAAACTGCAGACGTGTGGTTGACAAAGGACCATCAGATCCCAAATAATATTTTGTTCTTTTGCCTAGAGCAAACAAAGCCAGCTTTGGTTAATTAAAATCAGCAGCAGCAGCAGCAGCGACAAAAACTGAAAACTGAAGTGCCAATGACGACTGAGAACCCTCAGCTCAGAAAATGATAACAATTTCATATTCACATTTATCACAGAAAAAAGCCTTTCCCCGACCTTCAAAAAATGAGATTTCTCTACTACATCAGTTAATAGGGAGTCCGAAGTAGAGTGCCTTCAATCCTACGTAACACGTAAAACCACACAGCAAAACGCAGTAATACAACATCGAAAAGAACGCGGGGTAACGTCTGTGAGGCTGGTTTTTGCCCGAATGCTTTTATGCTCCTTTTAGCTCTCAGCAGAGCAGGCAGAAGCACTGTCTGAGCCTTGCTGCCCTCTGCGACCCTGCTCCTTAACCAATCCCGTTGGGTTTGGCTGGAGGATGCTCAGCATGTCAGCAAGGAGCCTCAGCCACAGGCACTAGGCACGTCCGGCGGCAAGGCAGATCTTGGTACAGTTTTGGCCACCTTGATGGCTGCACGCATCCCAGGAGCGCAGAGCCTCCCTTCGCTTTCCCCTCCCACCCACCAAGCTACTCCCTCCTCCCCCTCCTCTTCCATGCCCTCCCCCTGTTCTGGCAAGCCCCCCAACCCCGCGGGAGCCCCGCATCAGGCTGCAGCCCTCTGGGATGTCGGGCGCAGCCGCCGGCACTGCCAGCGCCGTGGTCCCCTGGCAGGACACGCTGCGATTCTCTAGCCCAGCGAACACGGCAACGTCACCTTTGCGCTCAGGCGGCATGTTCTGACGTAATTAATATTTGACGCAAAAAGGACAACCTGCCAGCAGGCTGACAGCGGGCTGCCCCACATCCCCACCCCAAGACTCTGCAGGCATCTTCGGCTCCGGGGGTGCAGGGCCCTTCTGCTTTGGGTGCCCCAGGAAAACCAACTCCCTTCCTGCAAAGCCCTCCCACTTCTCCTTCTTGCTTTTTCTGCATGTTTTCTTCTTTTAAAAGACAGAGGAGGTGCTGTCCTGCCCTGCCCTGTGCGGGGCTCACAAGGACAGCCACTGACAGCGGCTGGCTCTGCCTGGACAGGGCTAAACTAGTTTAATTCCCTGTATTTTTCTTTAATAATATCTTTAATTAATTTCATATCCTTTCTGTTTCCTCACACTCCTGTGTTCAAGAGCTGTCCCATGTAAAGCTCAGCTAATTTTCAGGAGAATGCTATCGAGAAATGAAAGGAGGTTCTGCAGCTACTGTGCAGTCCTGCAAACAGATACTCACAGCTATGTGTTAGCTTTCCGCACATTGTCGTGGTTTAACCTGGCAGGCAGCCAAATACCACCCAGCCGCTCGCTCACTCCCCTCGCCCCCCACAGTGGCACAGGGAGAGAATCAGAAGGGTAAGAGTGAGAAAAACTCGTGGGTTGAGGTAAAGACAGTTTAATAGAACAGAAAAGGGAAAATAATAATAATAATGATAGAATATACAAAATGAGTGATGCACAATGCAATTGCTCACCACCCGCGCTGACCGATAACCAAGTAGCGATCGGCACTTCCTGGATCACGCCTACCATTCATATACTGAGCATGACGTCACATGGTATGGAATACCCCATTGGCCAGCTGGGCTGGCTGTCCTGATTATGTTCCCTCCCATCTTGTGCACCTAGCTCAGGCAGCAGGCATGGGAGGTGTCCTTGGACTAGGAGGGCACTTAGCAACAACTGAAAACATCAGTGTGTTATCAACATTCTCCTCACACTAAACCCAAACCACAGCACTAGGAAGAAATTCAACCCTATCCCAGCCGAAACCAGGACAGTATCCACCCCTTATTCTATACCATTTACGTCATGCTTAGGTCTCACATTTTTCGATACATTTCAATTAACCACCACTATCTTTCTTTTTATATATACATATATATATATGCACAAACAGATATCATTCCCTTAGTCTATGGGCCATCCCTCTAAAATGTCCATTGAGTTCATTTAGTCCACAACTTTGGGCTCCATCTGTCATAACAGTCTTTCAGGGCCGGAGAGATGGTGTGTGGTGTTGGGCTGTTGCATCCTGAAGCCAGTTCTCATTTCAGTATTGCTGCGCTCGCCCGGTTCTATCATCGTTGCACTTTGCTCAGTTTCATTGGAGTTAGTTCATTCTTCATTAATCTGGGTGATTTTTTACTGCTGTAGCATTGATAGCAACCATAGAAATAATGATGATATACAATATCATATAACAACTGACATAATAAAATTCAGTTCATTGGCTACTTTCACCCAAAATCAAATTCCCTTGAGGTACACACTGGACTTCCCCATCCTTTCGCATTACCCACCAAGTGCACCCAGGTCCTTGAGCAAAAGCAATCCCACGGATGGGTTTTCCCTTGCCAGAGGCAGGAGTAACCCAGACTGCCTTCCCCAGCATATTTCTTATGTGCACGACAGGGACTTTATCCCCCTCTACAGTATGTACGGGTTTGGATTGGGCAGGGCCAGCTCAATTAACAGATCCCCTAGTGTTGACTATCCAGGTGGCCTTTGCCAAACGTGTATCCCAACGCTTGAATGTCCCACCACCCATTGCCCTCAGTGTTGTATTGTTCGATTTTCCCAGAGGCTGGTGCATGGCAGGGAATGTGATAGACCCACTCAATGCCATGCTCTTTGGCCCAGGTGTCTATGAGGGTGTTTCGGAAATGAGTCCCGTTGTCTGACTCAATTCTTTCTGGGGTGCCATGTCGCCATAGGACTTGCTTTTCAAGGCCCAGGATGGTGTTCCGAGCAGTGGCATGGGGCACCAGATATGTTTCTAGCCATCCGGTGGTTGCTTCCACCATGGTGAGCACATAGCGCTTGCTGTGGCGGGTTTGTGGGAGTGTGATATAATCAATCTGCCAAACCTCCCCATATTTATATTTCAACCATCGTCCTCCATACCAAAGAGGCTTTACTCACTTGGCTTGTTTGATTGCAGCGCACGTTTCACATTCATGGATAACCTGTGCAATAGCGTCCATGGTTAAGTCCACCCCTCGATCACGAGCCCATCTATATGTTGCATCGCTTCCTTGATGGCCTGAGGTGTCATGGGCCCACCAAGCTATAAATAATTCACCCTTCTGTTGCCAGTCCAGATCCACCTGAGCTACTTCGATCTTAGCAGCCTGGTCCACCTGCTGGTTGTTTTGGTGTTCTTCAGTGGCCCGACTCTTGGGTACGTGAGCATCTACGTGGCGTACTTTTACAACCAGGTTCTCTACTCGGGCAGCAATATCTTGCCACAACGCGGCGGCCCAGATGGGTTTAACTCTGCGCTGCCAGTTGTTCTGCTTCCACTGCTGCAGCCACCGCCAGAGGGCATTTGCCACCATCCATGAGTCAGTATAGAGATAAAGTACTGGCCATTTTTCGTGTTCAGTAATGTCCAAAGCCAGCTGGATGGCTTTCACCTCTGCAAACTGACTCGATTCACCTTCTCCTTCAGCAGTTTCTGCAACTTGGCGTATAGGACTCCATACAGCAGCCTTCCATCTCCGATGCTTTCCCACAAGGCAACAGGACCCATCCGTGAACAGGGCATATTGCTTCTCGTTTTCTGGTAGTTTGTTATACAGTGGGGCCTCTTCAGCACGTGTCACCTCCTCCTCTGGGGATATTCCAAAATCTTTGCCTTCTGGCCAGTTCGTGATCACCTCCAAGATTCCTGGGCGACTGGGGTTTCCTATTCGGGCCCGTTGTGTGATCAGTGCGACCCACTGACTCCACGTAGCATCGGTTGCATGATGTGTAGAGGGGACCCTCCCCTTGAACATCCAGCCCAGCACCGGCAGTCGGGGTGCCAGGAGGAGCTGTGCTTCAGTACCAACCACTTCCGAAGCAGCTCGAACCCTTTCATATGCTGCCAACATCTCCTTCTCAGTTGGAGTGTAGCGGGCCTCGGATCCTCTGTATCCCCGACTCCAGAACCCTCAGGGTCGACCTCGAGTCTCCCCTGGTGCTTTCTGCCAGAGGCTCCAGGTAGGACCATTCTCCCCGGCTGCGGTGTAGAGCACATTCTTCACATCTTGTCCTGCTCGGACTGGCCCAAGGGCTACTGCATGAACTATCTCCCGTTTAATTTGTTCAAAGGCTTGTTGTTGCTCAGGGCCCCATTTGAAGTCGTTCTTCTTCCTGGTCACTTGATAGAGGGGGCTTACAATCAGGCTGTAATCTGGAATATGCATTCTCCAAAAGCCCACAACGCCTAAGAAAGCTTGTGTTTCCTTTTTGCTAGTTGGTGGGGACATGGCTGTTATTTTGTTGATCACATCCATAGGGGTCTGACGACGTCCATCTTGCCATTTTATTCCTAAAAATTGGATCTCCTGTGCAGGTCCCTTGACCTTACTTCGTTTTATTGCAAAGCCGGCCTTCAGAAGGATTTGGACTATTCTCTCCCCTTTCTCAAAAACCTCTTCTGCTGTGTTGCCCCACACAATGATGTCATCAATGTATTGCAGGTGTTCCGGAGCCTCACCCTGTTCCAGTGCGGTGTGGATCAGTCCATGGCAAATGGTAGGGCTGTGTTTCCACCCCTGGGGCAGTCGGTTCCAGCTGTACTGGACGCCCCTCCAAGTGAAAGCAAACTGTGGCCTGCACTCTGCCGCCAAAGGGATGGAGAAGAACGCATTAGCGATATCAATGGTGGTGTACCACTTGGCTGCCTTTGACTCCAGTTCGTATTGGAGTTCTAGCATGTCCGGCACGGCAGCACTCAGTGGTGGCGTCACTTCGTTCAGGCCACGGTAGTCTACTGTTAGTCTCCACTCTCCATTGGACTTTTGCACTGGTCATATGGGACTGTTAAAGGGTGAGCGAGTCTTGCTGATCACTCCTTGGCTCTCCAGTCGACAAATCAGCTCATGGATGGGGATCAGGGAGTCTCGGTTGGTGCGATATTGCCACCAGTGCACTGTTGTGGTAGTGATTGGTAGCTGCTGTTCTTCAACCCTCAGCACCCCCACAACAGAAGGGTCCTCCGAGAGACCAGGCAAGATGGACAGCTGTTTAATTTCCTCCGTCTCCAGGGCAGCTATAACAAAAGCGCACCGGTACCCTTTTGGGTCCTTGAAATACCCTCTCCTGAGGTAGTCTATGCCAAGGATGCATGGAGCCTCTGGGCCAGTCACAATGGGGTGCTTCTGCCACTCATTCCCGGTCAGGCTCACTTCGGCCTCCAATACAGTTAACTCTTGGGATCCCCCTGTCACTCCAGAAATACAGATGGGTTCTGCCCCTTTATAGCCTGATGGCATCAGGGTACACTGCGCACCGGTGTCTACGAGAGCCTTATACTCCTGTGGCTCTGATGTGCCAGGCCATCGAATCCACACAGTCCAGTAAACCCAGTTGTCCCTTTCCTCCACCTGGCTGGAGGCAGGGCCCCTCTAGTCCTGGTCATCATATTCGCTATCCATTTCTTGTAAGTATGAATCAGAAGTCCCTTTATTAAGGTCGGAAGTGGAATCAGCCCTTCTGCTCTGTCTGGGGAACTCACTGGAGACTGGAGCACCAGTTTTCCTGGAAGAACTCCCTTTTGTGGTTGTTTTTCCTTGCAACTCACGTACCCGTGCCTGGAGGGCTGAGGTAGGTTTTCCATCCCACTTCCTCATGTCCTCTCCGTGGTCACGCAGGTAAAACCACAGGGTGCCCCGGGGTGCGTACCCACGATATCTCCTCTCTTGAGCAGAGGGACGCTTGCTCCTAATGGCTGAGACGCTGGCCCGTGCAGGGGGGGAGCAGGACATATCCTCTTTGAGTTGCTGGACCTCCTGAGACAGTTTCTCCACAGCAGAGACACAGGCCCGTAGGGAGGAAGAGAGACTTTCTTCATATTGCCGGAGTAGGCCAGCCAGTTCATCCACTGTTTGTTCTTCTCCATCTCTCCAGGTCATTATTGCCAATGAGTTTGCATGTGACGCTGGTGCGCTCCGTACAAACTTCCGCCACATGGGTCGGGTGCACTTGACTTCATCTGGGTCTTTGGATAACTGCTCGTTGTTCAGGTCATCATAAATCACCTCCAGCACGGCTAAATCCCTCAGGTACTGGATACCTCTCTCCATGGTGGTCCACTTGCCTGGGTGGCATAGAACATCTTCCTTGAAGGGATACCTTTCCTTCACACCCGACAGGACTCTCCTCCAGAGGCTGAGGACTTGTGCCCCTTGTCCAATCGCTTTGTCAATGCCCCCTTCCCTAGCAAGGGATCCCAGCTGCTCGGCTTCCCTACCCTCTAATTCCAGGCTACTGGCCCCGTTATCCCAGCATCGGAGCAGCCAGGTGACGATGTGCTCCCCTGGACGACAGCTGAAGTCTTTTCGCATATCTCGCAGCTCACCCAGGGATAGGGATCGGGTGGTCACCATCTCATTTACGGGTTCTGCCTCCTCCTCCTCCTGTTCTTGTGATGGCCCTGGTTCATCTTCATCCCTTACTAGACGGGCTGATTTTCTTGTGCATTTTCTTTTTTGTATAGGGGCGACTGATACCGGCATGGGTTGGTTCTCTGTCGCAGGGGGCGGAGTAGCTGCCGTGCCTGCCCTGGGGGGTGGGATAGCCGCTGTGCTTGCCGTGGGGGTTGGGGTAGCCACAGGGCCTGTTGCTTTGTCATCAGTTGCAGAGACGTTTCCCTTCCCCTTGGGGGTTCTGAGTGGTGTTAAACAGGGCTCGGTAGGCGTGGGCACATTGGTAGTGTGCCTCGGTAGGCACATTGCAGTGATTTGTGTCTCCCTAAAACGGCCAGGGTGACAGAAGACTTTTTCCAAATATTCTACTAATTTTTCAGGATTCTGCACTTGTTCAGGGATGAAGTTCCAGATCACTGGTGGTACCCACCATCCTAGGCATCTGCCCATGCTATCCCACTCACCCTGTCACTCATAACTATCCAGCCTTGGGGCAGATCTCTGGATGACATTCTTAAATTGCTTACTAACCTTGGATAAAACCAAAACAATAATCCCAGGGAGCACCAATAGGTGTATCTTAACTACCCAGGGATGTTCAAGGTACTGACAAGTTATTTTAACGAAGGAGATGACATTATTGAGGAAAGTAGTGAGGGTGCCATTCTCTATTTCCACCATAAAAAATCTCTCAGAGGAGAAGGTATAATGGTCTCCATGAGGTGGTACCTGAAATACAGTAACGGCTTCATTACAAATCCGAAATACCAAATAACCCCCAATGCCAGCGTTTTAGTAACAAATCTCCCAGGCAAAACATCATTAATCACTGCAGAGCACAGCAGACTACAAAACCCAACTCCAATCTTTAACAGTAAAAACAAGAGCATAGTGCAGAACAAATTAATATATTAACAGATATAAATTCCTTAATATGCTCTAATTAATCTGTTGTTATCTCAACCCTTTCAAGCCCCACGTTGGGCACCAAAAAGGACTGTTGTGGTTTAACCCCAGCCAGCAAATAAACTTCACGCAGCCACTTGCTCACCCCCTGCCTCCGGTGGGATGGGGGAGAGAATTGGGAGGGCACAAGCAGGAAAACTCCCGGGTTGAGATAAAAACAGTTTAATAATTGAAATAAAATGAAGTAGAACAGTAATAATAACAGTAATAATAATGAGAACAACAACAATAACAGAATATACAAAGCAGGCGATGCACAATGCAACTGCTCACTGACCTCCGACCGTGTGTCACGAACCCCCACCTGGTTTTTATACTGAGCATGATGTCACATGCTATAGAATACCCCATTGGCCAGCTGGGTTCATCACCCCAGCTGTGGCCCCCCCCCGCCCCGTGCAAGCACCACCCAGCAAGAACCAAAGCATCAATGGGCCAATAACTACTCTTGCAACTATATCCTGAAAGCTTGCTTGATTTCTATCTTTGTTCTGATCTATCCTATCGCTACTAACTTTTACTTTTGATAATAAAAGGTGTTTAGGACATACAGCATTTGACCTCGTTTGTGTCTTAATCTCGCTCTTGGGATCATATTGAAACCTCCCCTGACATTGGATTGGGACATTTAAATTGGCGTCATGGACAGGATCCCTTGAGACAAGAGTGCCGTATTGTTTTATGTGAGACCTCTCAGGAAAGCAAGGGGTGTGGGTCTGTGTTTGTAACTTACGTGCTGCCTTCCTGAGACGACCGCTTCCCCGCTTTATACAAGACGAGTGATACTAAACCTGCCCCTTTGGGGAGAGAAGTTTTGTTTGAGTTTTTAGAGAAACATAATGCACGACCCTCTGCCCGGGGTAGATTGGATTCAGGGAAATTGGTATAGTTTGCAGAGTGTGGTTGATCGAACGAGTGCTTCTGGAAGAGAAAAAGTGATTGTTCTCGGTGCCAGTTTAGCTGCTGTAGAGGCGAGGGAGCGCTGTCGTGTTAAGGAATCCCAAATTGTTGAATCCCTCCAAAACCTCGTTCGGTCCGTTCAGGGGCAAGTGGCGGAATTAAAAGAACAGCTTGAAGGAGAGAGAGACCAGGTGAAACATCTGCAGATTGCTTTTAAGGAGCAACTCCTTGTGGGCACTGCCCACAAGGAAATACCCCCAAGATCAGAAGCTGGTTATCCTTTTAACGACTTGCAGGCAGTGAGAGAAAAAGTAGAGAAATTAGAACCACTCTCACTGTGACCCTTGGTTAAGACCGAGTATATTTACCATGATGATCAGGATTAGTTCCCCCAAGTCACAACCAAGGAGGTCCCCTACACTGCCTCCGAGTTGGCGAAGTTAAAAAAGGCTTTTGGTCGAACCCCTAGGGAGTCGGAGACGGAGTATGTGTGGAGAGTATCGTTACCTGGGGGGGGATCAGATTTTGTTAAGTGAAAAGGAGGTGGAGGGGTATTAGGGACTGGGAATATTTTTAACTACCGGGAATTACCACGCCCCTTGGTCTTTAACCCAGCAGGCAGCCAATTGAGTGGGGGGTTTGAACCCCTTGGAGAGGGGAGATCCCGTTGCAGTCACGGGGACTGTTGATCAGTTGGTGGAAAGTGTGCAGAAGGCAGCTTGCTTGCAGATGATGTATGATCGAAAATTGGAGCCTAGGCAGGAGTCCCCGATGATGATGCCGGTAGACCCTGAACGAATGACTCCCCTTATAAGGGGACTCCCCAGTTCCTTAAAGCTGATTGGTATACAATTACAGGGGAAAACACAGGCAAATTTCGCCTCAGGGCAAAAGACTTGCGGCTGCTTTAGAAGGACTTATGCCCGATTGGCACTGCCTGCCCCCGGATAGGAAGATGTGGACTTGGGGGAGGTAACCCAAGAATTGATCAATTACGGGCGCAAGTATGGCCCTGTTAACCTTCCAGCCACTAAAACAGACTCTAGAGGCCTGAGGCGAGCTGAAGTAAAAATGGTTCCATGCCCTGAGGGTGATGGAAAAACACCCCTTGCTAAACCACCCAGAGGGAGGGACATCTGAAATAAGTGCAATAGTCTGTGGTCAAAGGGATGGCAAAAGGGGATTCCATGTGACTTAATGGATGGATTGCCAACGGACAAATTAGAAAAGCTGGTGTCAGGATGGCCCAATAAGCTGGCAGATAAAGAGACGGGTTCTAAAAATACCACCCCGAATGCACCCTCTTTAATCGACTTATCAGAGACAAATGGCCCTCAAAATTCGTCAGGAAACTAGATTCTTCGCCCTCCGGTGAGCGGGGGGGGAGTGAAGGTTGGGTATGTGGAAAGAACAAATGGCTTGTTGAAGCGTTTTCTTAAATCACACAAGCCAGGATGGGCTGAACGGCTGTGGGATGCAGTGACTAATGCCAACAGTTGTTGGGGTATAAACGGATGCCCAAAAATTACTGCGTTCTGTCCAAAGGCCCCAACCATTATGCCAGCCTCATATGGCCCTGATCATCCTAAAAATCCACATTTTCTGGGCCAATCAGTTTTGGTTGAACTCCCCACTGTGGCAACCGTACCCCTGGTACTGGAAACTCCGATGAATAAGTATGCCTGGAAGGCAAAAGATGCTCGCAAGAAGGAACATAAGATTAACACGAGGTGGATTATTCCATCTTTCTAACGATAACCTGCCTCCGGTCCCTTAAAACGGACCGAGTTTGCTTTCTTTTCTTTTTCAGGTGGAGATTCCGAAGCCAGCCAGAAGCAATACATGAAGCTGCTGATTGCCTGTGTGGTTTTGTCAGTGATTTCTTTGTTAATATTCATAGGGTGTCTGATATGCCATCGTAAACGATGTTTTGGTCGACCATTATCACCGTCTTTAGTATCTGGGGAAGCTGCTGCTCCCTCCTTTCTGACCCGTCATGGCAAAATGAATTTATTGTTTTAGGTCAACAAGTAGCTGATACCTTTAATCTTACCAATTGTTGGGTATGTGGAGAATCATTTGGAATAGAAAGATGGCCATGGACCTCCGTCCCCCTTTCTCCTAAATGGTTAGTGAGTAATTACAGCGAGACCAAAAATGATTCCTATTGGAGCGAGGACACTTAGCCCTGCACGGTGCAATACTCGGCCTGAGGTGAATATTGTCTAAATCGAACACAGGAGGGTGATGTTTTTGTGGGAAATAGCAAATGTAATTGGACCTATACATATGGAAACCATTGCTTCATTGAGGACTGTAAGACAATACTTAACTACAATAATGAACCTTTTGTACCTCGTGAGCTGGGATAGGTCTGGGTAAATGAGACCGGGCACCGGAAAATATTTCCTTCCTATTGGTCTTCGATCAATCGTATGAAAATCATTACCGGTGCTGCTGAAAATTTTTCCTGGAGTAATGATACCGGTGCTTGGTTCTGTTCTATTTACAAAATACCTGGCAACAACATACCCCTACCATTAAACCATCCACGCAGAGCAGGTAATACCACATATTTCCAATTACTACGGACCCCCACCGGTCTGTTTGAAAACGGTACCTGGGCACTGAAAGGTCATTACTGGATCTGTGGACATCATGCGTACAAGCGATTGCCCCAAAATTGAACTGGAGTGTGTTATGTGGGGCTAATTCACCCCTTATTCTTTTTACTCCCGGAGAACGGAGGTGATGGCTTGGATGTTAAGTTATATGATGATCTCAATCGATATTGGCGATCCACTGATACCTCTGTAACGGGTGGAAGTGGTCAAACCTGGGGTATAGATGAGTGGAACCTTCAACATATCATACAACATTATGGACCTGCCACCTGGAACCCCAACGAGTGGGTTAGTGGTGCTTGAGAACCTATCTATAATTTAAATCGTATTATTTGGTTGCAAGCCGTTCTAGAGATTATTACTAACAAGATGGCCCATGCCCTGGATCTATTAGCAGACCAGGCCACCCAAATGCGAACAGCAATATTCCAACATCGCATGGTTCTCGATTACCTGCTAGCCGAAGAAGGGGGGGCGTTTGTGGTAAACTTAATGACTCCAACTGTTGTTTAAAAATTGATGATAGCGGCAAAATTGTTAAAAGAATTACCACAGGAATACGAAAACTGGCCCACTTTCCCGTTCAAACCTGGAAGGGTTGGGAATTTGATCCCTTCTCCCGGCTCCCAGGTGGCCCATGGGTTAAGCAAGTTTTATTTTATTTGTTATGTAGTTTTGCCATGTTGTTGTTTTTACCATGTGTTATTCTGTGTTTTATACAGTTAATTCAACGTGTTGTAACCAATATGCATTTTGTGACTACTGTTTCACCTGACGATGTCAAACAAATTCGCGCTGTGCGCCAAACTACGCCGTGCAGATTGTATGAAATGCAGATTGTATGAAATGCTCTTTTCTGGCCTTTTTTATGTAATTCTCTTTTCTCAAAACCACCATGCGTCCTGAAGCAACCTTTGAGCCACGGGGTGGTGTGAGAGACTGAACTGTAGAACATTTGTCTCAAAGATTGCTTATCTAAGAAGAGCAGCTGCAAGGCCACGGAGGCCTCCGGTTTGCAGGGGCTGCGCTATGTGCAAGACTCCGTGTTGCACAGGAATGTAGCAACGTGCCGTTGCCATGGAAACTGCAGCCCTTGAATAAAAGGGACTGACAAGACTAGCCCGAGTGGATCGCCCACTGCTGACCCCGGAGCGATCGCCCGCTGCCGACCCTGCTGCGACCGCCCACCGCCGAAACACCGAAAGACTTGAACTCCCGAGACGTTTCGGATCCATGGTGGTGACTACTCTTGCAACTCTATCCCGAATGCTTGCTTGATTTCTATCTTTGTTCTGATCTATCCTATCGCTACTAACTTTTACTTTTGATAATAAAAGTTGTTTAGGACATACAGCATTTGACCTCGTTTCTGTCTTAATCTCGCTCTTGGGATCATATCGAAACCTCCCCCGACATTGGATTGGGACAACCCCTTTACGGGCACAAGTACCTTGCTGAGCCCAGGGGTTATTATATTACAGTCCCGTGAACACCTAAAGCTGCAAAAGGAGAGGAACGCCCCAACTCTGCCTTTTCACAGTCATCACCATCATGCAGCAGGTTCACAGCAAAACCCATCTCTCACCTTGTTGACCTCTAGGAAACCATACACTTGGCAGCCCTCGTTCTTATGCTCCTGCATTTTCTGGCTAAACCCTTCCCTCTTGCACTGCTCTATGGTATCCAGCTTCTTGAAGGCCCAGCCGCGCTGTCTGTATGCTTCTCTGACATCATCACAAGTATTACAACACCTGCAAAAGCACAAGCACCATCTTACCATCTTTATTGCTATAAAGAGATGCTCCAGATCAGGACATGAATCCTTGGTGGATTTTTCTTCAACAAAGCAATAAAGCAAACATCAGGGACTGGACCTTGAAAGTTGGCCTAATGCTCCTGAAGGAGCTCGAGCTTCTTGATGTACTTTTTGAGATTTTGACATGAGGATGCAAGCTGTTTTAATGCAGTGCTTAAGTCTGAAGAGAGCTTTGCCAGTACACTTAGACAGCCAAGTCACTCCTTGGCAAAGAAATTTACGACAAAACCAACATCAGTGTCCCACAGTTCTGAGCAGTTTGGAAATTCCCCGTGTGAACAAATCATCTACCTGTTTCTATTCCTCCTTTCCTCTGTTTTTAGGGCAAGACTGTCAACGCTGGAGGGAGGGTTAATGGCAAACTTCCTTCATTACTTTTCTACTTCTGGATAACATCTTGGTCACTGGAAAAAATAGTTTTCTTTCTTGGTTCCATGTTTTGCTGGGCCAAAGAAAAAGTTGAAGGCTAGAATCACGAATCCCTCAGGATGGAAACATCTCTGGGGAAAGACACAACCTGACAGATGGGACAAACCAAGTTACTTCAGAGACAATAATAGCGAAGGATAGTCCAGAACCTATGGATTATCATGGATCCATTCTTACAGGAATTTGCAGGTAGGAGGAATGAGAAGCACCAAATGACACCCGTTGTCTGTGTGAGCGATAACTGTCTGGTCTTTGCCCCCGTAAGGATGCAAAGCCTTCAGCAGAAGTCAGAAGGCAAAGCCGTAACCAGGTTTTATTCCAAGACAGCTCACGTAACAAGGAAACAATTTACACAGCTCCCCTCTGGACACCACATAACCCCAGAGAAGATTCCGTTTGCTGAGATACGATCTTTGTGCTGCTGCAAAGGTAGTGCAATTTGCACTGCCCTTAAACAGGCGTGTAGACAAACTAGACAACCTAACTCTGCACGTTCTTAACAGGCACGAGTGCAGCTTCCAAAGGCATACCAAAAGCATAACAGTTCTCATCATTCTCTGAACATGTGCCCAGGAGGATTTCATTGCACAGACCTTCACAGACATTTTGAAAAAAAAAACGTGCATGCAACACAATTGTTATTAATTCAAGTGCTAAAAAGATACAAAAAGGTGTAAAGGCTACCGAATGCCCCCTGACTCTGCCCCGTAACAGCTCTCGCAGCGACTGGCATCCAAAGAATTTGGATCCAACACTTTGTCTTCTTCTTTCCCCAGCTCTAAGACAAAAGAGGATTCAAAGTGAAGAGGCACATCTAGAAACGCTACCTTGTACTCTGGTTTTGTTCTACGCACAAGTAACTGTTCTACACACGAAGGCAATGATTTCGTGTCGGAAGCTGCACATCCTGCACCCAAAGCCCACCTGAAATGGTACGCACAGAGCCTGTTGAGGTGTGAAGTAAGACCAAGAAGCAGAGTACCATTTGTCATCTCAAGAACACCCTCCATACAGAAAGGCTATCTGTAAGCCTTGCTGGAGCACTGATCAGATGTTACTTGCATAAAGGCTTTGTTAAAACATTGTCTAAAGTAGACCCAGTCAGTAAATTCCAACTGATACAGGACCTGTTACACAAAAAAATTTTAAATAGCAGTCAACCACAGTCAACAGTGCATAATGCATAATCCCGTCCCAAGACATGTAGGGAACACGGTTATATATTGCTGTGAAACAAGATGGGAGTGGGAGTCTCCCGAGTGGAAGATTGACACCCAGTCCTCCAGGATGACAATGCTGACAAGGCACACAGGTTAATCACTGCTCGCTAGAAATCTCCAGGGAATTTCTACCTTCTTCGTGACTGAACAGTGTGTGCAGCCGCAGTACGGCTGGGGCATGAACTCATGGAGGTTTATGTTCTTATGTGCAGAAGACTGAAGAGGGACTTGTAACAGAGACGAGAGCTGGTGACAGCTGAAACCCGCCAAAGGGCAGCAGATGCCTACAGAAAACTCAAACAGGACTTTTGTTTTGTCAGGAACCAAAACAAATATCAAAGGTCTGCAAATTTTGGGGTTAGGAATAAGTGAGCCAAGGAACTTTGTGCCTACAATTTTCAAAACCATTGGCTCTTATAATAGGAGGACCCCTTAAAATCAGGCTGTTTCAACTCGCAAATCCTGAAGGACAGGACCAAGTCTCCTGGGTTACAAAAGCCCTCAAGGGCTCACTATCTAGGCGCTGCTGCACTACCCTCTATCAGCCTTGAAGAGGTGGCTCCTTGGATAACTAATGCTGGGGAAGGTGATAAGGTACATAGTCAGACACTGCTGAGGGGATAAAACGTTATCAGGGCCTTGTTTGGTGAGATGGGGAGGTATAACAGGCGGATGGAAGTGAGTATTAAAGATGTCTGTATTTTGTATTAGCCACAGAAAAAAGATATTTTAATTAGAAAGTATGAAATATGCATAAAAATCAATCATTAACCTTACTTCCTTAATCAAACACTTTATGGTAGTTACGATCAAGCAAATAAACCCTTACCCATTATTAAACAACTGTGCGAGACTTTCTAAAGCTTACAACATTCAAAGTAGTTAAAAGTGCACTTCAGAATTCATTGTTTAAAAAGCGGTATGGCTTTTCATCTTGTAATTACACTAAAAGATAGCGTCAGGAAAAATACAGCTTAGTAATTGCTATGCTTTGTCAAAGCCATGATTCCCACCATTTGAACAAGTACACCTGTTCAACACATGGAGTCTTTCAAGGTGCAGCAACCAGGAACAGCTTTTTAAATGTAATCAGCAGCTGCCTGTTGAGTTGTCTCAGAGACAGCATCCAGAGGTAATGCACACAGTTTAGATACTATAAAGAAACTGCAGTACATAAAACTCTGCATGCAGGGTTTCTTGCTGTTAACACGGTCCTCAACTTGCATGCAGATATGATACGTGAAATTGGAAAACTCTGTCCACGTTAAAAGGAAGGAAACGATAAGAACCACCAATAAAGAGTTCAGTCACTTATTGCCATTCAATGGAAATTAACAAGATGTCAGCGAAGCACAGAATGCAACTATCCTGGAAATCCAGGTTTTCTTGCTGTTAACACGGTCCTCAACTTGCATGCAGATATGATAAATCAAATCGGAAAACTCTGTCCACATTAAAAGGAAGGAAACTATAAGAACCACCAATAAAGAGTTCAGTCACTTATTGCCATTCAATGGAAATGAGTAAGACAACAGCCAAGCACAGAATGCAACCTATCCTGGAAATCGCGAAGCTATTATCTCTTTTAATGTAACTATGATTAGGAAAAGCCTCCAGATACTACGCCATAAAATTTGGGTATGCTTTACTAAATTTAAGGTCAATACTGCTACAGTTGCCATTTAAATAACTGACTGAACGTCAGTGTTACTAACAGAAACTGATAATCACCGGGTTTAATGAAGACAGGTGGATACTTCTGATCTAACTTGCAACATGGGTGATGGAAACTGAACTAGCCCTGTGCTTTTTCCAGGCTGCAGAAGAAATTGCTTGTTGCATGCAATGCATCTGATCTCTTTTAAAACGCCCCTTCTAGGCGAGACGGTTTGCTCCCTACACGTTTCTCTTCCTCTCCATTGATTATATAAGGAGTCAGAGCAACCGGTTCAGGCAGAGATTGGCAATGCAAGTAAAGCAGGAGGCCAGGTGTTAACAGAGAATTAGATACAGAAAAGCTGGTTTTGTCCCCAGACATTAAATTTGTAATGCCACAACCTCTGAATACAGAAAGGCTGCTAAGTGACACAATAGTAAGAACACTATCACCACATTCCCGTGACAACGGGAGAAACTCTCGTACCTAGTGATTGTTCAGCTCTTGGCTTAGCTTACCTTTCAATTTCAAGAACAGAAAAGTTAAATCTGAGTGATACAAATCAACAAATTCAGTCCATGCTCATACGTAGAACTACACTATCTCCCAGGGACAAAGCGTCTGCAAGGGCTGGAGTTCGAGGGTGCGTCTTCCCCGGCAGCCGGTACTGTGGAGCTACGGATGGTCCTCACAGCGCGGGCGTGTCTGAGCTCAGCCTTTTGCCTCCTTCAGGTGTCCCTTGTGCGGACGCAGCTGGCCCAAGACTGCTGTGCAAAGACCAGGCAGGAGCTGTCGGACCTTCACCACGAGCTGCCTTGCTCCTTAGCAGCTGTGGTCCGGGAGCCCAAGGCTGCTGTTCCCGAAGCAGAGACTGGGAAGCTGGGTCAGCCTCTGAACCTGTAGAGGAACGGCTGCAGCATCGCGGGGTTCCTGTCCTGTGCCCTTGGCAGGAATGTGTTGTGTTCTGCTGCGGGAAATGGGGGTGCATTGGTTCTGTTTGCATTTGGAAGCATCTCCTAGCGACCGTGATTTTTAAACTTTTTTGTAATAAAAGACGTTTTGCAGGACTGCACTTTTTCAGCAGGAAGAAGCAAGGGGTAGGTAAATACGTGGCTTAGGAAAAGATTCTACGAGTTTCTTACTTGCAGAAGTAAGCCATTACGAGCTGTTGTCTGATTGAAGCTCTTGAGTTCATAGCGGTTCCCTGTGACGAGAGGGAATACCCTGAGGATAACTGGTCTGACTATTTAAGACTGAGGCAAAGAAGGCATTAAGTACCTCAGCCTTTTCCTCGTCCTCGGTGGCACTGTTCCCCCCTGCATCCAATAAAGCATGGAGATTCTCCTTGGCTTTCTTTTTGTCTTTAATATATTTGTAAAAACATTTTTTGTTGTCTCTTACGACAGTGGCCAGATTGCGTTCTAGCTGGGCTTTTGCCTTTCTCATTTTCTCTCTGCACGACCTAACGAGATCCCTGTACTCTTCTTGAGTTGCCTGCCCCTTCTTCCAAAGGTGATAAACTCCCCTTTTTTTCCTGAGTCCCCGCCAGAGCTCCCCGTTCAGCCAGGCCGGTTGTCCTCCCCGCCCGTTCTTCTTACGGCACATGGGGACAGCCCGCTCCTGCGCCTTTGAGACTTCCTTCTTGAAGAACGTCCAGCCTTCCCGGACCCCTTTGCCCTTCAGGACTGTCTCCCAAGGGACCCTCTCGACCAGTGTCCTGAGCAGGCCAAAGTCCGCCCGCCGGAAGTCCATGGTAGCGGTTTTGCTGGCCCCCCCTCTCCTACATACAATACCATACAACCCATACCTTACCATACAATACATACCCTACATAAAATACAATACATACAATGGAATATATACCATAAAATACAATAAAATACAACACATACCACACCATACATACGAAAACATACGATACAATCCATACAATACAAACAATACAATATAATACAAAATACAATACCTACATTACAATAGGAAATACAATAAAATACATACAATATGATACATACACTATGATACATACAATATAATAAATACCATACCATACAATAAAATACATAACATACACAATACAATACAAAATACAATCCACAGTACAAAAGAAACTATAGCACAATACAATAAATAATTATAATAAAAAATACAATATATGGAATACAATAAATACCATACCATACAACACAACGCAACACAGACAATACATACCAAGCAATACCATGCCATACCATGCCATGCCATGCCATGCCATACCATGCCATACCACACCATACCAGACCATACCATACAATACCATACCCTACCATCCCTACCATAACTACAATACAATACATACAACACAATATAGAGAATACAATACATACAATGCAGTAAAAAACGAAATACAAAACAAAATACAATAAAACACATACCATACAACACAATACAAAATACAACACATATAATAAACCACACAGAATACAACAAAATACAACACAATGCAGTACATAAAATATAATAAATACCATACCATCCATGACACACATTAAAGCAAAACTATACATACAATACATACAATACAATACATACAATACGACACAATACTATACATACAGTACCATACAAAACATACCTTACCCTACAATACATACCATGCATAAAATACAATACATACAATACAATACATACAATTAATAAATACTTTCCCATACAATTCAATACATATGATATAATACATAAAATAAATACCATACCATTCAATAAAACACAACACATGCGATACATACAAGAAAATGCAAGACAAAATACAATATATACAATAGGATACATACTACACGATACTTATGAAAGCATATAATACAAACCATAAAATACAAAATACAATACAAAATACATTGCAATACCAAATACATTACAAACTATACAATACCATACAACACAATACATATAATACAATAAATACCATACCATACAATACATAAACCACTATACATAAAATACAATACATACAATACAATACAAAGTACAATAAAAAAACCCAAACAGAATACAGAACAATAAAAAAATACAATAAATACAATAAAATGCAAATACAATACATACAATGCGATATATACAACACGGTATTTGCAATAAATGTCATACCAGACAATCCATGCAGTATACAATACAATAGGATGCATACAATACAATACATCTAATAAAATAAATACCATACCGTACAATACAGACAATACACAATACAATACAAAATACAATACACAGTACAAAAGAAACTACAGTGCAGGAAAAACTACAGTACAATACAATACAATACATACAATGCAGTACTTACCAAACAATACATACAATACAATACCATACCCTACCATACCTACCATACCCGCAATACCTTCAATACCTACAATACAATACATACCATGCAATACATACCATAGAATACACACCATACAATGCCATACAATACGTGACATACTCTATAGTAAAAATCAAAATACCATGCAAAAAAATACAATAGAATTCATACAACACAATAAATACCATACCATACAATAGAACAAAACATACAATACATACAATACCATACCATACAATACATACGATACAATACAATACATACGAATTACAATACGTACAATACAATAAAAAATGAATACAATACATACCACACAATACAATACATAAAATGCAATACAAAATACATTACAATACATACAATAATATACACAATACAAACAAGGCAATACAATGCAATAGAAAATAGAATACATACCTTGCAATACAGAATACAATACACTGCATATTATACAGGCAATACAGACAATACAGACAATGCACAATAAATTACTAGACACAATAGAACACAAAATACAAGAGACAACACAATAAATACAATACAATAAATACCAAACCATACAATACAAAACAACACATACAATATGAAAAAACACATACAACACAAAATACAATACAATACAAAATACAATACATACCAGACAATACAATACATACCAGACAATACATACCATATCATACAATACCTGCAATACAATACATACAACACAATGCAAAATACAACACAATACCTACAGTACACTACATAGTCTACCTACATACAATATAATACATACAATACTATGCAATACATACAATACAATGCAGAATACAATACAATACATAGAATACACTACACAAATCAATACAAAATACAATACATAATACAAAATACAATAAAACACATACAATACTATAAATACAATACAAAATAGAATACAATACAAAATAGAACACACTACAAGACAAGCAATAAAAAATACAAACAATACAACAGAATACAGACAATACAATAAATACCACACAATAAAACACAACATATGCAATACATACAACACATAAAGTACACAAAATACAATAAAAAACACAATACACACAATGCAGTACAAACAATACAAAGTACATTACATACAATACAATACAAAATGCAGTACATACAATACAATACATACCATACCATACAATGCATACAATACGGTGTTATATAATACCATACCATGCCATACAATACATACCATACGATACACACCATACCATATGTAGCACACAATACGTAGCGTACCATACAATACATACCACACAATACAATACAATGCAGTACATCATACAATCATTTGCCAGCAGTCCTGGTTAACAGGGGAGGTCCCGGACGACTGGAGGCTTGCCAATGTGATGCCCATCTCCAAGAAGGGCTGGAAGGAGGATCCGGGGAACTACAGGCCGGTCAGCCTGACCTTGGTGCTGGGGAAGATCATGGAGTGGTTCATTTTGAGGGCGCTCACAAGGCATGTGCGGGACAACCAGGGGATCAGGCCCAGCCAGCACGGGTTCATGAAAGGCAGGTCCTGCTTGACCAACCTGATCTCCTTCTATGACCAGGTGACCCACTAGTGGATGAGGGAAAGGCTGTGGATGTGGTCTACCTGGACTTCAGTAAAGCTTTTGACACTGTCTCCCACGGCATTCTCCTAGAGAAGCTGGCGGCTCACGGCCTAGACAGGTACACTCTTCGCTGGGTAAAAAACTGGCCGAGCCCAGAGAGTTGTGGTCAACGGAGTTAAATCCAGTTGGCGGCCGGTCACGAGCGGTGTTCCCCAGGGCTCAGTGCTGGGGCCGGTCCTGTTCAATATCTTTATCAATGATCTGGACGAGGGGATCGAGTGCTCCCTCAGTAAGTTTGCAGATGACATCAAGCTGGGCAGGAGTGTTGATCTGCTGGAGGGTAGGAAGGCTCTGCAGAGGGACCTGGACAGGCTGGGTCGATGGCCGAGGCCAATGTATGAGGTTCAACAAGGCCAAGTGCCGGGTCCTGCACTTCGGCCACAACAACCCCAGGCAACGCTACAGGCTTGGGGAAGAGTGGCTGGAAAGCTGCCCGGAGGAAAAGGACCTGGGGGTGCTGGTCGACAGCGGCTGAACATGAGCCGGCAGTGTGCTCAGGTGGCCAAGGAGGCCAACGGCATCCTGGCCCGTATCAGAACTAGTGTGGCCAGCAGGAGGAGGGAGGTGATCGTGCCCCTGTACTCGGCACTGGTGAGGCTGCACCTCGAATCCTGTGTTCAGTTTTGGGCCCTTCACTACAAGAAGGACATGGAGGTGCTGGAGCGTGTCCAGAGAAGGGCAACGAAGCTGGTGAAGGGCCTGGAGCACAAGTCTGATGGGGAGCGGCTGAGGGACCTGGGGGTGTTTAGTCTGGAGAAGAGGAGGCTGAGGGGAGACCTTATCGCGCTCTACAACTCCCTGAAAGGAGGTTGTAGCGAGGTGGGTGTTGGTCTCTTCTCCCAAGTAACAAGCGATAGGATGAGAGGAAATGGCCTCAAGTTGCGCCAAGGGAGGTTTAGATTGGATTAGAAAAAATTTCTTTACTGAAAGACTGGTTAAGCATTGGAACAGGCTGCCCAGGGAAGTGGAGTCACCATCCCTGGAAGTATTTAAAAGACGTGTAGACGTGGTGCTTAGGGACATGGTTTAGTGGTTATGGTGGTGTTGAGTTGATGGTTGGACTCGATGATCGTAGAGGTCTTTTCCAACCTTAATGATTCTATGATTCTATGATTCTACCATACCTACAAACCATACCATAGAAACAATGCAATACATACAATACAATACAAACTATACCATAGATACAATACATACCATACAGTACATACCATACAATCATACCAAACCATACAATACAAAATACAATATAATACAAAATACAACACTACACATACAATACAATAAATAGCATACCATACAAACAATACAAAATACTGTACAAAATACAATCTATACAATGCAATCCAAAGACTACAATACAAAAAACACAGTACAATACAAAATGCAATATATACAATATAGCCTATAGCCCTCCATTTCAGAACTCCAGTTGTGGGACTCATCCACCAAGTCTCGCAAATACCAATGAATACACACTAGAATACAATACATATTGTATATATTCTTGTACAAAATAGTGTACAATACTACAGTACAATACAAAACAAATTGAAGTACAATACAACCCATGCAATACAAGCCGTACAATACAAGCCATACCACCCATAAAATACAATACAGAAAATATTACAATACATACAATACGATAAATACCATACAATACAGTACATAAAATACAACACAAAATAAATTACAATGGAATAAAAACAATACAAAATACAAAATACCACACACACAGTACCATACACTACATGCGCTAAATACAATACATACAATACAAAATACAATAGAAAACAAAACACAATACAATACCATAACATACAATATCATACCATACCATACCATACCATACAATAGACACCATACAATACAAAAATACTTTAGTACAATAAAACCCATACCATATCATACAATACATACAATACTTACCAAAAACAAATACCATACTCTACAGTACAATACATACAATAAAATAAATGTCATATCATAGAATAGAACACAAAATATACAATACAAACAATACAATGCAATATAAAATAGAATAAAATACAACACAATACACACAACAGACAAAACAGCATACAATTAAATACAAACAATGCAATACAATATATTACAGACAATACTTCACATATCATACATTACATACCATACTATATTCTACAGACAATACATATAATGCAATACGAAATACAATGCAATACGAAATACAATGCAATACAAAATACAATACAACATATTATGTACAACACATACAATAAATACCATACCATAGAATACTATAGAATTCATACCATATGTACCATGCTACACAATATAAAATACAATACATACAATGAATACCATACCATACATGCAATATGTACAACACAGAATGTAATAAATACCATACAATACACTACGTACAATACCATACATACCAAACCATACATACCAAACCATACAATACAAAACAACATACAATCCAAAAACCAATAAACAATACAATCCAAACCCCAATAAACAATACAAAACAATACACAATACAACACAATAAATACTATACCATACAATCAAACACCAACAATATAAAATACAATACCATACAGAACCATACCGTACATACCATACCATACAATACAAAATATTGAGTACAAACTGTACAATACCTAAAATACAACACAAAATACAATACAATACAAAATACAATACAATACAAACAATACCAAGAAGACACAGTACGTACAGTACAATAGCATACCATACAATACATACATACATACAATGCAATACAAAATACAATACAAAATAGAAAACACAATACAAAACACAATATATAAAACATGATACATACAATACCCTACAATACACACAATACCCTATAGTACACACAATACAAAACAATGAAATACCCACAATACCATAGCATACATACCATACCATACGATACACACAATACACTATACAATACAATAAACAGTACAACACAAAATAAAATAAATAATACAACAGAAAATGCAATAAACAATACCACACAAAATACATTACAATACATGATAGAACACAATAAAAAAAAATGCCATCTGATATAATACAATACATGCAATACAACACATACTGTACAATACAATACATATCATACAATTCATACTGTACCATACAATACAACACAAAACAATCAATACAACACCTACCATACCATACAAAACATACCATACCATACAATACATACCATGCAACATATATGATACAATACATACCATACAATACATACTATACCATACAATACAACACGGGCGCCTGCTGGGACAGGTGCTCTGGCAGTGCGGCTGCAGGGGCTCTGCCGGGCGCTGGGAGCTCCGGGGAAGCCGAGGATGCAGCTTTCTGCCTGCTGCCGCGTGCCTGCACGCTGCCGTGACCGTTGGCATCGACCATGTTGTTTGTTTTGGCCTGCTTAACCCTCCCATGTGGCCGGGTGCAGGCTCCGCCCGATGCTGGCTCCGCCCGTTGCTGGCTCCGCCCGATGCTGGCTCCGCCCGTTGCTGGCTCCGCCCGTTGCTGGCTTGTCCAGCCAGCGGTCCAGGCCCCGTGGCTTGGGGACTGCCCCCTGTTCTGTCGTCGTCTCTTTGGCCTGGGGGAGGCCTCGTGTGTCCCGTGCCGCTGCTTCCCACCGCCGCTGCCGCTGCGTCTTGCACTGTCCCCAGCGTCCGTTGCAAAGTGTCGAGCCTGCTTTGTGTTGCCCATGCAATACTATTTGATTAGAGAGTAACCGACAAGTTTGGATTAGAGTTGAGGCAAATTTAATCTTTTTTCTTCAAAAGAAAAGGACTTGTGCCTCATGCTCAAGGAACATGCTAAACAGATGCAGAGCACCCTTTCTTCTTTATCCTCCTCCATCCCAGAATTGCTCTCTCTATTCTTACTATACCACAGGATGTCTTTTGTTAGATGTTACCCTTTAAGAACACAAGCTGACTAGAAAGAGGGTACAGAAGAAACAAGCTTATATACTCTAGGGGCTAAGGGATATAATGTTGAAGTGTTCTCTATTTGATCAGGCCCTTTAAAATAAGGAACTTTGTGAGAGCAAAGGGAGCATATGCCCAGAAATGTAGAGGAAAGGGAGTTACGGTTCGTTACGTATGGTGGGTTCATGTTCTTGCCTGCTGCTTCCCTAAGCAGCTGCCGTTGGCCACGCTGAGTATTCCCAGGAGGAAATCCCTGCTGCCCGCAGTGAGCACAGTGGACGAGCCCGGGATTAGCAGGTGGTTAAATCCTGTGGCAACTGCTGTAGCGCTAGGAAAAGGAAGAGCAAAGTAGCATATATCCAATAGGGGAAGGTGAGCAGGAGAAAAGGACTGACTTTACACATAGATGGCTGTGTAACACTAGCAAATAAGCTGTAACAGTAGTTTTCAGCTTTCTGTAGGAAATCATATCCAGGGTCTGCTGCCTGACAGCCAGCCTTTTAGGCTGGTTAGTTTTTTCAGTTGTGGGTTTTCTCTGGATTGAATGTTGACAAGTGGCTTTTGTTCGAAGTCTCGGAGTGCTTGCCTGCTGTCCCCATGAAACGGGTGCAGCCCACCCAGCCCTCCTGTAAGGTCCTGCACGGGCGAGCGTGCCTGAGCCGAGCCCCTGATGAACGTGAGCACCGGTCTCAGCACCAGCTGATGTGTGCAGGAGCCCCGTCTCCTGTGGCTGGGAGAGCTCACTGCCTGCTCCTGATCCTCCATCAGCTCTCCCAGCAGGCTGCACAGCCTTAGCCCGTACGTTTGAGAAAGAACAGCAAGTGCAGAAAATTAGCAGAATGGCCTGTTTTATTTTCTGCTGCGAAAGCCCTGTTGTGAGGGGCCTGCAGCCCAGCGGGAGCCAGCAGCTCTGTGCCACTGTGCCTCTGGCATCCACCCAGGCGGGAGGAGGGCTGGGTCAGCATAGGCTCCTGCAGCAGAGCTTCCCATCCAGGCAGCCGTTCCGCACACCTGGCTCGACGTCTGCCGCCTCGTCAGCCGGTGCCGCTCTGCTTGTCAGTCCCCAGCCCTCGCTGCAGCTCCGGGTGCTGCCTGACCCCAGAAGCGGTATTGCAGCACATCCTGTTGTCAGAAGAGCTGGAATGCCCACCAGGGTGTAGGTCAGAGTATATTACTAAGATTGAAGCCATTAGAAACTCAATCAAACTAGAATTAAACAGCACTGTCAAAGTGCTATCTAATTAAAGCAAATCCCCAAATCAGAATTAATAAGTAGTGTTGGACTACAACCAAACCATTGCATTAATACATAATCAATGCTTATGAATCCCCAAATAAGAAATCTAGAGAGAAAGCTGCCCATTTAACTATACATTCCAGTTAAGATTTTGGTCTCAATCAGCGCAGTAAACTTATCTGAACATCTCACTGTTAGCCCACTTGAGTTATTTGGAAGTCACATTTGCAGTTATTGGCGCTTCTACTTAATTTGACTGTTAGGGGGCAGATCTTTTCTTGTGATTTCTCTGGCTCTCTACGAAAAACAAGTTTTACAGCATAGCTCTGCTCTGGAAAGGTTAGCAGCTATAGCTAAACACTGAGAAAAGGTAATTGATGCTGTGTGTTTTTTTTCAAAATAAAGAGCATGCACAAGTTCAAAAATGTTTTCCAAGAGATAATATGAAGATGAATTAAGAACATAAATGAATTAAGGTTGGCTCCTCCTCCTTCACTTTTTTCACAGGAGGTTCCATTCGAGGAGATTTTTCACGATCAGTGTCCACCTTCTCTTGGGAAGCTTTAGCTGGTTTTATTATATTGTCTTTCTTAGGAGGAACAGCCACTTCTACTTTCCGCTTTGTCTTGCAAATTTTTGCTTTTGGCTTATCCTTCTCTTTTTTCTCCTTTTCAGACACCAGTTTGAAAGCAATAGAATCTGCTTCCATAGGCTCATCTCTCACAAGGGTGGCATTATCTCTGCTTGGGAGCATGAACAGGGAGTCCGTTTTAATGTCTTCTGCTGTGACTGTCTCTCTTGGTTTTCTCGCACTTTCTAACAACTCAGCATTGGGAAATCCTTCATTCTCATCCCCTTTTCTTCTCTTCCCGTGTTTTTTATGTTTATTTCCTTTTCCATCTCCCAGTGGATTTTCCACCTCCTTCTCTTTTGATTTTGTAGGATCCTTGATGCCATGGCTCTCTCTTTCAGAAGGTTTTTCAGGGTAATTTCCAGCTATATTGTGATTTTGGTGGCTCTGCCAAGCAGGATAATCCTCCCTACGTCCCCGAGCATATGGTGAATTCTCTTGTCTGGTCCCAGGTGGACCAAACCTACCTGGAGAAAAGTTCTCTCTGTTTACTGGAGGGTGAGGTTGAGCGCCAACAGCATAGCCCTTGTAAAACTTTCCATGCCATTCTCTGTAGTTCCTTTCCCATTCCCTGTACCTTGCCTTTTCAAATGGATCTCTACAGTCAAGAGATCTGCCAGAGTAAGCTTTCAGATCATATGGTGGAACTTCTCTGTATCTGTTAAAATACTCCCTTCCTCCTTCCCCTTGAGGTATAGTCTGTTTAGTGGGAGACTGGCCTCTAAATACTGGAGACCTTGACCGTGAATGGCATCTTCTGTATGGGGGTGACCTTGACCTTGAACGCTGATAACCGTGTGACCTTGACCTAGAACGATAGTTACGCCTCTTCCCTTTGCCTCTTCTTGGATACGGCAGCAATCACGAGTAGGAACGAGAATGGGAAGGACTAAATGATCGAGAGTAGGATCGAGTGCGGGAAGAACCTGATCTTGATGTGGAGCAGGTAGACGAACTTGTAGAGTAAGGTGAAGCACTATAAGGAGACTTGGACCTGAAAAAAACCACAACACGCAAAAAAAGAAATGAAGTTAATTCAAAACAGTCACTCTCCCCAATTGTTTTCCTCCCAAATTTGGTTTGTTTTTTTTTTTTCCTCTCCATATGCTTATGTCAAAACTTCTTTCAGCTGCTGACATAATGCTACTGCAAATTGAAGAACTTGATAAAGTTTTTCAATTACATTTGTCTTAATTATACATGTTTACCATCTGCAACGAAAAAGTATATTGGAAAAAACACTGTGCCGTTTTTCCTTATGTCAGATGCACTTCAGTGTAACTGCAGTCCGATACGCTATCGAAATACAAAAATGAAAAACAATGCAACTTCATTGAGCCAAATACTTACTCCTCTATAAGTGTCCGTTGTTCTCTGTAAAACGCCTTCCTAGATAAGGGAGGCCAATAGCATCCTGGCCTGTATCAGAAACAGTGTGGCCAGCAGGAGTAGGGAAGTGACCGTCCCCCTGTACTCGGCACTGGTGAGGCCGCACCTCGAATCCTGTGTTCAGTTTTGGGCTCCTCACTAGAAGAAGGACATTGAGGTGCTGGAGCGTGTCCAGAGAAGGGCAACGAAGCTGGTGAAAGGTCTGGAGAACAAGTCTTATGAGGAGCGGCTGAGGGAACTGGGGTAGTTTGATCTGGAGAAAAGAAGGCTCGGGGAGACCTCATTGCTCTCCACAACTATCTGAAAGGAAGTTGTGGTGAGGTGGGGGTGGGTCTCTTTTCCCAGGTAACAAGTGATAGGACAAGAGGAAATGGCCTCAAGTTGCATCAGGGGAGGTTTAGATTGGATATTAGGAAAAATGACTTCACCAAAAGGGTTGTCAAGCATTGGAACAGGCTGCCCAGGGAAGTGGTGGAGTCACCATCCCTGGGGGTATTTAAAAGACGTGTAGATGTGGTGCTTAGGGACATGGTTTAGTGGTGGACTTTGCCGTGTTAGGTTTTCGGTTGGACTCGATGATTTTAAAGGTCTTTTCCAACCTAAATGATTCTATGATTCTATAAAGGAGGTGCTTGTGTCATTGGGATGGTATTTGAATGAGCCGTTGGTACTGCTGTTGGTACCCAAGCTGATGACGTTTGCAGGAGCTGGGGGATATCCTGGAGGGGGGACAGTGTACCCAGCAGATGGAGGCTGACCAGGTGGAAACTGAGGAGGAAACTGTGGTGGTGGTATCCCCATGGAAGAGGAAGTGCGTGGGGTGCTGGAAGATACCAGGGAGGTGGAGGCACAGGCACAAAGACTGGTGTTGATGCTGGCAATTGTTGGGGCCTGAGCCCTTTGGGTACGTTCACTATGTGGGCGTCCTCGATTTGAACTTCTAAAGAAATCCAAAACCATGTGTCACTGTTTGTTAGGCTCTGCCCTGACTTTAAAGAGGAAAGTGAATGAAGCAGAAGCATGATGGTGAGCACTTCTTGTGCTCAACTTAAGCATTTTTCTCCCTGCTTTCTGTTCATTAGAGACTACGCTCATTTCCTGATCCTCATACTTGCCTTCCACATCCTCACCCCCAACAGTTCATTCAGTCTTCTCTCCTTATACTCAGCTTTGCACCTGTGGATGGAGGCTGCCCACACTTGAAAGAGACTCCCATCTCCCGTGGGCCAAGTGCCCACTGCTCCTCTGCCACTCCTTGATACACTTAATACATCACACTTCTGATCTTCCAAGTACTGCACAGATATTAACTAACCTTCTCTGGAACTTCTTTTAACTTCTTCCACATACGCTTCCTATGTTGTTGCCTCATCATGAGGTATTTGGCCTGGTCCTGTCCCTGAATTGTTATTTTATTGCTGACTGAATTGGAGATTTTAGACAACCTGTGGGATGGATCCTGGTTTTTCTTTTGATTTATCTTTAAGATTTTATAAACACAATGCACCCTTACAATCTATCTATAACAAACATATAGCAAAAGGAAGGACTAGCTTGACACTGCAGTAATAGGTAAAACAGGCTCCTCTCTCTCCAACTGAGAGAAAGCAGGTTGGGTATTTGAGATGACTAAATTGAAGAAATTCAAACCTGTCATAAAATAACAGCGTTGACTTTTCCAACCATTTGCTCATTCAGTATCAACTAAGTTGTTAAAAAAAGAATGTTGGGAGGCTGATTTCTATTGGGAAATCAGTTTCTTCAGCCCTATTCAGCCAGTAATCAAGAGGGTGGCTTTCCACCTGATCCTATAATGATCTTTAATTTTTATATGTACTTACGGTTTCCTCAAAAAGTGTTCATTTTTCAGAGTCCTCTTTTCAATCATGTACCAGAGTTTTATTTTAAATAACCTTACTGCAAGCACAGATCCCCTTTGTTAAAGCCAATTCAAATTAAGCCATTTAAAAATTGGATTCTCCACAACCATCTGTGCATACTTACTTCATTATAAATCAGCTGTTGTAGAAGTTATGTGTTACGGCCTCATTTAACAGGTTACAAGTAGTAATCTATTGAATTTCTGTAGAATGCTTACAGTTCCCAGCCTAGTCTGCTGAGTGAATTGTATTGACTCTCATTGGATGACCTTCTGGAGTGGGAAGAGGAAAAAGAAAAAAATCCCATTCAGTTTCTCTGAAGATAATTTTTTTACAGAAATTCTGAAGATATAGTTACTTACCAGTTGTGGGTATTGATTGTTCTTTGGGGCCGAGAAGACTTGGTAATGCTGGTTGTCTTTGTACAGGAACATAATAGCTCTCGTGAATAAATGCAAACAGTTGGAAAATAAGCTCTGCTAAAATACAAGAATCACTGCATATGTTGAAATACAACATACCTTCTCGTCCAACAAACTGCAGATTGACAGAGAAGAAGATTTAGAAAGTTCGGCGGCAGTCACCAGAGAAGCAGGAGGTATAACAGCCGTGAGTGCTGGTGGCGGTGGCTGCTGCTGCTGTTGCTGCTGAACCTTCTTATGGATATATATGAACACATCTCATGAAACACGGATATTAATGACTGGTAACTCAGAGTTTATCTGTATTTAAAGTACTTCAGCGTTAACGCCGAATTTGAAAGTGAGGCAATCATGTTAAATGAAAGTGTGACCTGAATTTGCCAGATTATCTTTAAAGAGTTGTAAGCTTCTGTAACAAGAGATAATGTATTTGAAAAGTAAACTTAGCCTTATTCAGTTTAGCCTTGCTGAAGGAGATGTAAATTAATATTTTCTTCCCTTTCAGCTTTTTACAAATAGACTTTTCTTACAAAGAGTTTATGTAAAAGTCATCATGTTACCTGGCGTAGGAACTTGTTGGCAACTAACGCATCAGGAGAAACATCTGTCTGATGACACGTTGAGCATGTATATTCCTCAGATTCCAGTAATGCTGTTCTAATACCTGTGAATAATTAGAATAATCAAAATAGTTTTTAGCCAAACTAAGGAAATTTTGGGGGTTCTAATCAATTATAAAAAGATGTGAATTATGATTAATGGTCTTGAATGGAGAGCATGAAGCTATAAATGTTCAATAGGTTAAAAAATATCTAGTATGCAGCAAATAACTATACAGTTTTTGATATTTCACTGCTGTAACATTTGAAGATGTAGAGTAGGCTGTGTCTTGATGTTTCGACTAGTCTTCTTTCCACTATCTAGTACAGTAAGAAGTCACCAACCTCAAGGTTAATGAATAAAACGCATCTCACAAAAACATTAGTAGGCTTGAGTTCTGAAGATTTTAACCAACTCTCCCATGGAGAAGAATGTGGATTAAATGCCTAACTATCCATTTGTGGCAGACCACAGTAAGTCACCAGAGTTAGCTATATCATTTTGTATGAGAGAAAAGGCTGTGGACAAACTAAATGCATTCAATATCCAACACTGTAATCACCTGCACAATTCTGCACTCTTCTCATACTCATCCTTCCGCATGTAAAGAGGATTTAACTAGCTATGTAAAAAGGGGAAAAAAGCTTTCCGGCTTTTTTTTTTCCTTTATAGGAGAAGAGTCCTTTCCTATTCAGGGTATACTTAAGTATTAAATAGAACTGGTAACAAAGTAACTTTGTTATCTCCTATTTCTGCTTTCAGAAGACCAGATGTGATGTTTTGAATTAACAAACATGGGAGTGACACTTACATTCGTCACAATAACTGTTTCCACAACAGGGACTATCAACTGCATCAGTCATTGTATCTTTACAGATGAGACATAACAACTCACCTGGAAGAGGATCATCTGAGGAGGAGGAGGAGGACTCAGGCCCCTCGGGTGAGAAGGGAGGCTTTTCCTTCTTTCCTCTTGCATAAGCTTCCCTGGAGGGGGGGTGGGGAAGGAAAAAGAAAAAAGTTAAAGATGGGTAAAGGAACACTTCTCCAAGCTTTGGATTTTATCAAAGGAAGACAATAGATGGAATTCTTCTCACTCCACATCAGCCTTCGAAAACATAGGCATTTAGTTTAAACTACTTTTCTATAGCCACAACACTAGAAGAGGGAGCGGGGAAACAATTTTCCTTCTGCAGAACTCCTCCATTCTTTGGATCAACTAAGAAATTACCTCAGGCTAGAAAAATAATTTTTTGTCAGCTAGAAATCAGATGAAATGAATCCCACCTCTTCTTTGCCAGAGGGAAATGTAAATTGCAGGCTCAGGATGAAGTTAGCCTCTGAGTAATTACATTTTATAAATGGAAGAAATCTATGTTACAGCTTCTACAAAAGGAGATCCATGACAGAAAAAGAGAAGTGCTACCAAGTGCATTTTAAAACAGCCACTCGTGTCAGCACACAGCAGTATTTTCTTAGTTTATAGCAACAGGAAGACTTCAGTCTGTTTCACACATGGGATTTGATAAAAGTCAGAAGGGAAAGAAATGTCAATCCAACAGCTATTGGTTAAATTTTGCAAGAAGCCTTTGAAACATAAACCAGAAGCAAAACAAGCTTTCAGAGAAAAGGACTCCACTGTGAAGACTACTGCAATGTTTTGCAGAAATACAGACTGTTAGCATACAACAGGTTTAACCAACTTCCAGGCCACGAACGGTAGAACCACCCTATTTTAATATTCAAAAGTATCACAGATTTTATGGTTAAGATACAATGACAATGCTTCCTCCCCCGTAGTTACAGATGCTGGACAACTTGGTTGCATAGCCACTCAGACATGCACGCATGGTGTCTCTCACTCACTTTTTGGCCAGTCCAATGAATTCCATACTTACGCATTAATAGTTGGTATTGCGTATTTTCCAGTGTTTGTCAGCATAGCACCCTTTGTATTGGGGTCTTTCACCTCCATCATGAAACTCCTTGGAATTCCTGTGCTCTTTAATTCTGGGAACAGGCTCAAAATTTTTGTCCTGTTAAGAAAAGAAATGCATCTTACGACCCACACTTAAAATGAAATGTCAATGATTATTTTAAGCAGCAAAAGCCTTTAATCCTCTCCTTTTACCTAGCGTAAGGGATGCTTGACTAAAATACTTATTTTCCTAAATGAATATAGCCAGGATGTTCCAAAGGCTTGAGCAGTGTTTTGAACTCATTCCACATTCTTTGGCTTAACCTCCAGTTCCTTAAGGGTGAAATATCCCTTAGCTCACCATCCACTCAGAAAAGAGATACAAACCTGCTCCTCCTCCAAAGTGCAGTTCAGAGCAAGAGCTTAATTCGGTGCTCTGAATCAGTCACTGGGGAAACTTATATTCACCATCTATATATGAAGGTTGAATTCATACCTCATGCACATACATTCAGTGACTAACGTTAAATGGCATGAATGCTCAACCAGAGGCTTGTGTAATTAAAACACGCAAATGTTCAATAGATGGGGTCAACAGAAACATCTTGTTTTCATACAAAATACTAAAAACTGTGAACTGTCATTAAAAAGAATTAAAACCAGAAAAATTTCCAGTAATATTGAAATACTTAAAAATACGGATGAAAGTTCACAGAGAAAGATCTATGGACATATTTAATGTCTATGACCTAGAAAAAAGAAAATTTTACATTTATAATTCCAGGTTTCCCTTGAATTTTGAAGGGCTTTGCAACATTGCCATATAACCTCTGTATTTCACCCCAAGAGAAACAATTCTTAATGCGAGTATTCATGTATTTGTTATGTAACTGCCAAGGTAAAAAAATTAAAAGCTAAGTAACACCAGAAGTCCCCCACAGTCTTACCCCATTTGTTGGGCAGTTCTTTATGTAGTGGCCAGGTTTTCCGCAACGAAAACAAGCATATGATGGTGGAGGTGGACCCAAGGGTTTCTTCATGTAACTAAGTTTTTTAGGAAAAAAAGAAAAAGGTATGCATGTGTCTCTCTTGTTAAAACAAACATCTTTACAATTTTTCCATAATCTCCAAAGAACAGATTTGACATTATCAACATTTACTTGATTGGATCATATTCCTGGCAAGACTGTAGCATCATAGCCTTTATTTTATCTTCTTCGGAAGCATTGGCTTCAGCCAGATTGGCAGTCTGTTTAACAGGTAATTATTTGACACATACGTTAGAAACACATTTAAGCCCACGCAGCCAAAGACAACACCGCTCACCCAATCCTGTAAAGAGCAGCACAACGCCAGCTGAGGTTGCATGAGAACAGCTGCTTATATAAAATAGAGTCGTCCTGAAGATGTTCTGGGCAGTCCTTACATCATTACATGGTGGTTTATGTGCCGTTAACCTACTTGAAAAGGGCATTCTTGGGCACGCAAAACCTTAGGCTCTGCATGTTCTCCCCTACTAACTTCTTCATATTAAGTGATTTAACTACAGTAAGCAAAACCTGCAGTTTTTTCCATTTGACTGTGTCCTTTTAACATAGAAATTGTGGTATAAACCTTATGCAGAACTGGATCTTCAAATTATTGAAGCTAGCTGATTTTTTTTTAAGTAGTATTTGTTCAAGTGTTTTTATTACACACTAGTCCAGATACAAGCAAGGTCTAAGGGAGTGACTGTAAATGATTTGGACCCTCAAGCACCTATCATTCAGATCAACCACTCATGGTTTTGGTTTTAGATGCATTCATTCACAAAAGCAACTGACTAGTTTCAACATTCTATTAAATGGTTGTTTTATATCTACAGTTTTTTCTCAACCCAGATCGACATCTATGAAATAATTTCCATTAACATTTACAGAGAACTTTACAGATACTTGACTAATTTGTTTGAACCCAAATGGCTTACAAAACACATCCAAAACCCACAAGACATTACTAGGAATAGACCAAAATTCAATATGGCATTTAATGCATAATAAAACAGAAAACCTTTTACAACACATTGCCTCCATGCTAAGCCAGTCTGCTCTAAAGAGGTTAGAGTAAGGAACCGTTTTGAGCTGCTTCATGTTTTGTTCCCGTATTTTTCTGAAATAGTTAATTTTTCTCAAAAGCTTAAATGTGTACACCATTTGGACAGTTTTTCACATTTTAGAGTAAAACTTCACCTGAGTTTACAGAACCAAGGACATGTTTAGGGCCAGCGCTAACAGAGACCAATTTCTCCTGGTGGCTACCTTCCAAACTACTTTTTTTTCCTTGCCAAATGTCCACAATTTAATTTCTGCAGTGAGAGAGGGAAGAAGTTACCGATGAGATTTCTCTTTCTGGGAAATGAACGCCAGCCTTTGTTTTCAGAAGAAAGAACTAGCTCCTCTTCATTAGGCCCTGCCTTCTCTAATCTTTGTAACTCTAAACACTAGTAATTTAATTGGCTAGCACTACACCTTTTAACAAAGTGCAATCCCTAGTGCTTTCCCAAAGTTACACATTGTTGAGCAAAAAAGGCAAGCAGTTCCATAGCAAAACATGGCATTACAACAGTTTCAGAAGGTCACATCTGCTAATATGCCACACGTATTTTCCTGTAAACGATTAGGTACGTTTCCACAATTTACACAGTCTGCGATCAAAAAAATTACATTGTATTGTCCACTGTATATAGACTACAATTTATTAAATTGTGCAGCATTCACAGAATGGATCTATAACTATAATGACTAGAAATTCAAAAATAGCCATGCAATTGTCCATGTTCCAGAAACACTTGGCTGTTGCACACCCCCCTGAAATGTCCATAACTTACAGCCAGTTAAATTCTTCTGTGAAAATTGTGTTCGTTTCCAACGCAAAATTAATGAAATGTATGAAAACCAGTAAACAGCTTCTGAAGTGCTGCTTCTTTGTGTCTTGAAGATGAGTAATACTGCAACATTACGTTGAGACTGATAAGGTCCTCCCCCTTCTATCTTCCCAAACTGGCAGCTACTCTTTACAGGATAGTATCAAAATATACACACATTTTAAAGTTAAAAGAAATACTTTAAATTATTAAAAATTAAAGTTTTGTTCACATTACAACAGCTGTCCAGCTATAGATCATAGTGTAAGATTTAAAAATACAAAGCAAACACTTCTTTTTTTTTTAAGTATTTGACAAGAATATATATACACCTTAGTAAGCTGGGCCAGAGAAATAGATGCAGAAGAGTCATCAATCTGTTCACAAAAAACTAAACACATATTCAAGTTCTACAATCAAAACATAGCAATAGTTAACCTCTACTGTAGTCTGACAGTCTGCACTATATCCTCCGAATGTCACTGAAAGAGCCATTTCCAACCTAGTGTAGTTGGTATTTGTTCAAAACAAAGTCCAAACCTGTGACAGCTTAAGAGTGCCTATGTGGTTAAGGAGAAGAAGCTAAACTAACCAAACCCGCTGGAGATCAACTTATTGCTCCAGAATATCTCAGAGAGGCACCCTTGTCAAATGCTCACAATTGCTTAAAAGTCAAAGGGGTAAGGAAGCTGTCAATTTTCAGCTAAAAAGGATTTAAAAATAAGTTTATCTGAGAAGGAAGCATCACTACAGGAAACCTCTTTTTGGTGTGGTTTGTAAATTAATCAGTTAACGTCTCATCATTTATAAATGCACATGGTTATGCTTTTAGGAACACAGTAGCTGCCTGTCAAAGTAAAGCACAGGCATATCAGCCCTGAAAGATGAACTCGGCCCCTCCTGTCAATAAGTTTAAAAATGCCAAATTCACCATACCCTACCAAACCCAAATAAAAACACCAATCCAAGCATCAGCCATAAAAGTAACCCACCACTTTGTCTAGAAAAAAATAAACTGCTCAAATTATTGAAATAAAGGTGTTTACCATGACAGAGTAGCCTATAAAAACTGAGAAAATTGATTGCTTGTATTTTATTAGGCCACAGGCGATACTATCCAAATTAGTTTGGGAAGTGTGAGAATTTAATATTATTCTCCTTGCTACCAGACCAAAACCAATTTTTCATGATGATGACTGCATGGGTTCAGAGCACAATCCTGTACTTTTTTTCTCCATTGCAACCACACTCCTCCCTCTACTGGAGTAGAGCTTGCAGGAACAAAGTCCTCAGGCCACTAGTTAGAAATGGGCTGCAGTGCTTTTTGAGAACTAATACTGAAATGGTTTTTCCACAAGTAAAAAGGGCAACTCTTATCTTCTTCCATTTCCAGTATATCAAATTACATTATGCCACAAGCAGCAGTTAAGCTGACACTAGTAAAACATTATCAGAAAGACACAGGAATCACTGCTTATTATGTCTTAAGTTGTTCAAAAACATAGAAAAAAATTTCACAGTGTAAACTGAACACCTCTCCTCAAGAGGTGACTAAAATGAGAGAGATTAAAACCCTTCCTTGGAGAAAGTTCTTGTCCTTTATTACCTAATGTAGTGGAAGAATTCAAGGGACCAGTTTTAGCAGACTCTGGGGAAAAAAATCTATACGCAGAAGATGATTCCTCACTCCAGTTAATCATGCCTTCTCTGTATGTTTAGGAAAGCACATCCAACATTACTGTATTACGAACTCAAGAGTTCTTGAAAATGTGCCTTTTTTCCTCTCCTTGAAATGTGGAGAGGAACACCCAGATCTGGAAAAAGAGACCTTCTTTCCATTGCAAGTCTTACCAGAAGATTCAACTTTCCTTCTTTTCAGAACATAACCTAGTTATGGTAAAAAGGAAGCCTGATCCAGTATTTTGAAGCTTCATGTTCCATAAGCCGCTCCTATTTACATATAGAAAAACAGGCCTATGTTCTCTCATGGCAAGCACAGCCGCTATCACTTTGTCGTTCTTCAGAAGCAAACAAGAAATTAGGAAAGCTCTCTATTGAAGTCTAGCATTAAACAGTCTAGTATTGACCAGTAACTGAAAAATAGCTCATAAACTATTAATTAGCTCTTGTACTTTTCTAGGAAGCCATTATTATATGGCCTGCAGGCAACACCCTAATTTCTTAAAGGAGATGATAGCACTCCTTTCTACTAAACAGTTATCAAAAGCAGCAAATAGATAATTAATGTACTATTCAGTATGTTTGCCCAACAGCCATCTTCCAAAAATACTACATCCTTGTGTCTTTTTTTTTCCTTTAAGTTTCTACTGAAGTATTTCCTGCCAGTCCCTCCAATCAGTCAAGTAGAAACAACATCTCCATGAAACTTGGCTACAGCCCTAAGATTATACTGCAGAAGAATTGGAAAAAAAAAAAGGAAACCAAAAAACAAACCCCAAAACCCAACATTGACATTCAATGTATTAGCTCCCATTTCAAAGAGAAGACTAAACACAAACTAACACAAAGCAAGTGGGAAAGGGGACAGAAAATAGGAGGAAAAGGCTGACCTCACTGCTGGAGTGCTACATTTAAGTTACAGTGGTTTCCTAAAACCCAATAGCTTGGCGAAATGAAAACTTCAGCCAGGAAGGATCACAGTGGTGCTTGACGGCACTAAAACAACGGGCATGACTCTGCATTTCTGCAGCCTCTAAGGACAAATACCAACCAGAGACCCTTGCAGTTACTGAAATAGTAGCACTAAACCAAGAAGGATCCACTTGCTTGATTTGGCTGTAGTAACAGTAGGAGAGCAGCACAAATTTGGAAGTTTAGAATGACAGCTAACGTAAGAGCAAGACATTGAAGAAATATTTGAAGTATAAGCTTTTGTACATCCTTTTTTAAAAAAAATCTTAAATAATAGTAATTTTCCTGTACTGTTCAACAATAACTGGCAAGCTTTCTAGTGGTTTATTCCTACCACACTAAGATTGAGGTTCTGCTTTGAAATACATGCAGAAATATATGTATTTAAAAAAACCAAACCAAACCAAACCAAAACCCCCACACTTTAGACCAAGACTTGAGTTAGCTTTAAGAATAAAGCTAATTGTGTCTCCAACACTAGGAGCATCTGAGGCTGCAGTGCTTTTACAGACAGAGAGAGAGAGGACTTGTAAAGAGAGATGCAAGGTTTCCACTCTCCCTATGGCTACCCACAACCCAAATCAGATACAGTCAGAGCAAACAAGAAGGGAATGTTTTTGCTTTGTCTTTCATTTACTTTAATTAGTTCTAACTAACATTAAGTCTTCCAGCCCACTCCAGGATTTTTCCTTTTTTTTTTTCCTTTTTTTTTCTGAGACATCTATGTTAGCTTATGGCAGGATGCCATACTTAGAAATGTAATAGAGACATGCCAGGGAACACACGAGGCTAAAAGAATGTTAACCTTATTTATGAACATGTGATTTGTGTTTATACACATGCTAGTACACAAAGAGAAAAATAACTGTTTTCAAGAAATAAAAACCCATCTGAATTAAGTCAAATACTATAAACGTGGTTTACATAAATGCATTACATTAACTACTAGGGTCACTGGGCCAGTTAAACTAACTGAAACTCACAAGGAGAGGCATTTGCATCCAAAAAGGAATTCGAACCAGTCAGTGATAGAATTACAGATATCAGACTTAGACTTAATGTTTTTAGACCTACATATAGGCCTATAAAGACTATTTTGAAATGCACAGTTACAGATAGTGTTCGACCCAAGTGGCAAATCAAGATCTAGACCATTACCAGCCAAGTATTTCCTTGTGTTACTTACTTATATTTTAGCTGCAGAACAACAGTATTTTCAAACCTGAAGAAAAATGCTGCCCCTTTTCCAAATGTAAATTCAAAGTGGTGGTATACTAAAGAAAGGCTTAAACTTTGGGAAATTAAAGCAGCGTACAACCCTGAAGTCACCCAGATCCAAAAATGTACTGCAGGCGGAGGTTAAGAAAAATGACAGGGATTTTACCCTTTACAAATGCACCAGGCTCTAACCTTGTGCCAAAACTTGTACACTGGGTTTTAGGTATTTTCATTTGCAGACAAACTATTAAACTAAACCGCTTCATCATGTAAAGTGGAAAGATCAAATGCAGAACTTTAGAATACTGCTTTGTGTAGCAATGATATTTAAATCCATGGCAATCTATTAAAGACATTTATGCACTCAGAGGGGCCCAAACAATATCACTTCAATGATACAGTTTTAGGAACAAATACCCAAGTCTTTAAGGACATGAAAAGGAACCATTTAGCTGCCCAGAACTGTCCTCAAAACGTATGGGATATGTTGGTTTTGGTATTTGTTTAAACCCCCAAGTCAAAAGTAAGAAACAGTACCAAGTTTAACAATAATGGTTTCTCAGTGGTTTTTGGTAACATTTTCAAAAACCATTAGGCAAAAAAAAATATTTAAAACCAAAAGCTAAATGATACAATGTGCGAATGGCAAAAAATACACTCCAAACAATTTTTATTGCAAGAAACAAAAAGCACACAAGCTCTACAAACATACATATTACTAGCTATAGACAGACAGATGTAGGACATGGCAACATGTTCAGTTATGCAAACCTTGAACCTGATCTGAAAACAATCGTGCATTACCTGTACAACACAAAGTCATTCAGGAAATAGTCTAGCATATCCAATATGAAATACAATGCATTACTAGGCACAAATACCAATATTCACATTCGAAGTGTGCAAATGATGGCATTACTCAGTTTTTACTATGCTGAATCAAATACATTGTATTTACAACATATACTATGCTTTACTGGAAAATATATTAAGTTAATGTTTGGAAAATTAATCCAAGGCTACATTGTTTAGAATTAAGGGCAGTGCGCAGAAAAAAGTGTAAGATTGTGTTTTTACATACTGCTTTTGATGTTCCACTCACTGACTCCGTTCGACTTCCAGAAGAAGAAATCAAGGCAATCAGAACTTAAAATAAAGCACTTGTATCAAAAACATAAAGCAGTGAAAACGGATTACAAAACCCGAACATCAGATAGTCTAGTAAATGTGGAAATTTATTCATATACATAAACCGTTCTCTCTTGGTACATTCAGTGCAACTAAAAAACCCCCCCAAAAATCCCATTTCTACTTTGTCACAACTTACTCTAAGACTTAGAGATAAAGAACACAACAGTGCAACAGGAAGTCCTCAGATATTTTGTCTCTGCTATGTAAGTATCAAAAATAGGAAGTCTGTACAACAGTTTTGTGTTCGTAAATAATCAACCATCAAAATAGGAAGGCAACTTTAGCCAATCTGTATATCCCTAGTATTACAAATAGGTACCAGATAGAGTACTTTAATTTCTAAGAAAGAACAGTGATAGACTAGACAGTTGGAAGTGCAGGTTGACTTAAGTGAAAAAAATCAGTCATCTGACAAAGAAATAACAAAACTGTCAGCAGCATCAGCATCGTCTTTAGAACAGTGTTTCTTTGTGGAAGCCCAAGCACTGTGTTCAGATATCTACCATACTTAGCCAAAATACTAAATGTGTTACATATGCTATATTGACTAAAAATAGCAGTAGAAATGTCACCTGAAAGCAGTTCCTAGGATTTTGTGCGATTTAGGAGCCCTGTGACAAAAAAAAAAGAAAGGGTCTTGATTGCCAGAATTTGCTTCAAGATAATCTTGAAAATGCTACAATATTTTCGGAAATATTTGTTACATTTAAAACTTACTGAGGATCACTTACTGAGGATCTGTCATGGGTAAGGGATCTCTCTGCCTTGGGTAAAGAAGGAGCTCAGCCTCAGGTAAGGAATCTCTAACCCTGAGAGTCATCCCTGCTCAAGGGGAGAGTCACCTGGCATGCAGTCCAGCTGCAATTCAGGGACAGCTCCAATTGGGTCCGATGGTAATATTTAGAGAGTGAAGTGGTTGGCTGCTAGTCAGTGGTATAGACAAGATAGATCTCTTTGTTTTAGCTCTGGTGTCTTGTTCTGTACTTTGGTTATCTTGCACTTTTGGGTGTTGAAACCATCTTTCAAAAAGTTTTTCAAGACACCTTCATTCCCTTGTACGTTAGCCAGGGCCTGTCCAGCTCGCTGTTTCACTGTGAGGACATGAAGCCTGTTGCTCCTTAGTCAGCCTGAACCAAAGTACAGCGAGAAGTCAAGTGTATCCATCACACCCATTCTGGTGAAGGACCGTTATGAACAATGAAAAAAGTTGACACTCTTTTGCAATCTCTCCTTTGTGTCTTTATTCATCTCTTTCCCGAGTTCCTTGTCTCCCAAAGACAGATGGGCTTCTGCAAAAGAAGAGACATTCCTCTAAAACAAAACTGCAGCTTTTGGGAGCTCTTTGCCCACACGCAGACCCCTTGGATGGCTTCAGGTCAGGACATTGAAGGGAGGGCAACTGTTTCTCTTGGGGAGATACCAGGCATGGACCTGGCTCCATCATACAACATAGAACTCCTCTGGTAGCTGCCTTGGATGAGTCTGGTGCTGCCTACCGAGACTTCAGCTAATCTGCAGCACCCCAGTCAGTGACCTGCCATCAGAGCTCCTGCCAGTGGAGGCAACAACAACTGGGCAGCAACTCTTCATTGGGGGTATTCTCTGTGGAGAGAAATCAGGCTGCCCACTGGTAGAAATACTTTGCAGCCACAGAGGGTGAGTGCTTCACCCCAGAGGATGCAAAACCACTGGAGGAACTACCACTGAGGAGTTCCTGGTGCATAGGTGGGTCAGCTCCTTCCCAGATGAAGCAAACTGATCTGTGCTGCTACCTTGGAGGGGTCCCAGACAGCCACCTGGCATGGGGTCTCCTTCCACCAGAGGCAAACCACCTTTGGTTTCTGCCCAGGGGGAGTCCCAGGTGGCTGCATGCAGTTGGAGCTTCCTCTTGGAGGAGGCATACTATCTGGGGTCTCTACAGAGGAGGGCTCCCGGGCTGCCACCCCGGACGGGTGCTCCTTTCAGATAAGGGCTGCCAAACCCACTGAGTACTTGAGGGGAGTCCCAGGTGGGTCCCAGAGGCGAGACCTCCCGCCCCAAAGAGGCAAACCAGCTCAGGCTCTTCCCTGGCAGGTGTCTCAGGCAGCTCCTAGCAGCGGAAGATTCCCTCAGGTCCTGTTGTGGCCTGAGGCTGAGCCAAGGATGCGGAGCCCAGACGGGCTTTGGTTCCTCAGCTCCCCCCGCTGAAGACATCATGACGGCACAGGGCATCTTGCTGCTCCGCAAGGTCCCGCGGAGGTCCCGTGCTCCTTGGGGCGACACGGGCTGGGAAGCACAAGGGCCTTCCCCCGCCGGCTGCCCCAGGGACGTGGAGGGGTCCAGGAGGAGCCGGGGGGCTGGACAGGCCTGGGGCAGCCGGGCCTCAGCCAGGGGCGGGTCCCTCCCCTCAGGGCTTTCCCGCCTCTCTGCCGCCTCCCAAGAGCGGCACTGCGATTGGGCAATGCACGCCCAGCTCTGACTGGCGGAGCTTTCCGCGGCCGTAGCCGATTGGCTGTCGCTGTGCCAGCCGGGGCGGGCTCTGGGCTGAAGGGGGGGAGCGCTCCTGGGGGGAGGGAGCGGTTGTCATGGCGGCGGCCCGGCCCAGCCCCTGCCATGGCCTGTGCTGTCAGGCACTCGGGGGGATCAGGGCCTGCCCTCAAGCGCGGCACCGCGACTTAACTCTGGGAAGTGTTAGGAACATTCCCTTCCGAACTATCCTATCAGCCAGTCTTTGTAGTATGAGAGTGTGTTAACGTGGTGAACATATATGTTAGTTCACAGTATGGGCTGCAATGTAATGAGGTATGGGAATGTGGCTGCGGGCTCTGGTATTGTTAGTGCTGAAGTAAAACAAACGAGAGCACAGCCCGGCCCTGGAAAGAAGGATTGTGCTTCGTGGAAGCTTACAGCTGTCCAGGAAGGAGAAAGGATAACCTGGATGATGCTACCAGTGACACCAAAAGCACCTGCAGAAGCCAGAGGCCTGATCCTGCCCTGTCAGCTACTGTGAAAGACAGGATGCTAACTGCAATCCAACTTGCTTAGAAGAACAAACGCTCCCTAAGACTAGGATCAGGCTTCAGACCATAGAAATACGGCTTTGTACTCTCAGAACAAGTAGTTAGGCTTCAAAAAAGAGGCTCTAGACCCCCCAAAATGAGGCTTCGGGCCCTAAAAATTAGGGTCTGGACCCTAGAAAAGAGACTTTAAATCCTCAAAAATAATGAACGTTTAGGCCCTACAATGAGGCTTTCGGCGCTTCAAATTAGGCTTTAGCCCTGAAAAGAGTTACACCTCAAAATGAATATTTGGACTATGGAAATGAGTATTTGGACACTCAAAATGAGGCTTTGGTCCTTAAAAATGAGTCTTTGTACTCTCCAAATAAATCTTGGGACCCTAAAACTGAGGATATGCTTTTTAAGTGAGGGCTTAGCCCCTACAAATGAGCACTATGGACACTCCTCCAGGGTGCAGGACCCACTGCCCCGCAGCCCCTCTTGTACCCCTGTGTGGCCGTGTCACCCACTGTGACTCCGCAGTGACATGGCCACTGTTGACTGTGCTACCCACTGTGCCACTGCCACCAGCAGCCTGCTACCTGCTGCGACACAGCCACCACTGACTGGCTGATCATGGTGACATGGCACCCACTGACTTGCTGCTCTCTGTGATTGGCCTACCACCACTCCTGTATCAGTGCCCTATGGGCGATGTACAGCCCAGCCCCTGGCTCCTTCCTCCATGTCCAGTGTCCAGCTAACGTACACCTGTGCTGTCTCAGCCCCATAATCCTGTGCATTCTCCTGAAACCAGCAGACAGCACATAGGGGAAATGCATGCTCTTGGAGATCAGCCCCGTGGGATATGCTCGGCCGTCCCACGTTGTGCAAAATACTTATTTTAATCACAGTTGCCACCAACACCGGTGGATCGGCCCACAGACCCTTCACTCACACCTGGATGCTCTGAGAGGGATGAGCTCTTGGTGGCTGAATTCGAATGCTCAAAGCGAGGTGCCCCAGGGCCTTTTCAACATTCCACAGGGATAAGCTGGGACAGGGGAAATTCTGACTGCATCTAAGGAAAAAAAGCTGTGTACTGTGAGGATATTGAAATGCCCAGAGAGGACGTGTGGTCTCCTTGATGGACATGTTTGAGCTGCAGCCACACCCAGTCTGTATGGCTGTGCCAGTGGCTCCAAGCAGAGCAGAGTCGGACTGGAGACCTCCAGAGCTCAGGGATTTTGCTCTTTCCTGTGTATTTGGTGATATAAGTGAGAGGTAAAGTGTGGGTTTTTTGGAGAAAGATGCACACATCAGTATTGCTGTCCCAGCCCTGCATCAGCACATGAGTCTTCCTCACTCCTCCCATCAAAATCCCCCACAAACAGGCATTCGACCAGGTTCGAAGGGATCTCAGAAGATCATCTGGTCCAACCTTTCATGGGAAAAGGAGCCTAGATGAGATTATCTAGCACCCTGTCCAAACGCATCTTGAAAACCTCCAGTGGTAGGGACTCTACCACGTCCCTGGGGAGGTTGTTGCAGTGACTGATTGTTCCCACTGTAAAAAATTTCTTTGTTATATCGAGATGAAACATCTCCCGGTACAACTTGTATGCGTTACCCATTGTCTTCTCTTCATGGCTCCTTTTGAAGAGAGAGCTTCCATCCTCTTTGTAGCTGCCCTTTAAGTACCAGAATACTGTGATGAGGTCCCGCCTGGGAATTCTCTTCTCCAGGGACTAACTCAGTCTTTCCTCATAGGGCAGGTTCTCCAGCCCTTTGATCATCTTTGTGACCCTGCCCTGGACCCTCTCCAGTCTGTCCACATCTTTCTTGAATTGTGGGGACCAGAACTGGGCACAGTCCTCTAGGTGCGGCCTGACAAGCTCTCAGTAGAGTGGGATGATCCCATCTCTATCTCTGCTAGTAACGTCCCAGGTTCTCTAACTCCTCACTTCTAACTCATACGCTTATGAGCAAAGTAGTGCCCGAGGCAACGGTGAGAGTGCTCACCCTTCCTCCTCCATCATGGTGCAGGTGTCCCCCATATCACACTGGGAAGCACGTCAACCCCAACAGTCCAGCTGCAGTTGGCTCTGCTTCAATAGCTTTTTGGACAAGTGTCATGGTTTAACCCTAGCCAGCAACTAAACACCACACAGTCGCGTGCTCACTCCCCCTTGGTGGGATGGGGGAGAGAATCGGAAGGGTAAAAGTGACAAAACTCATGGGTTGAGATAAAGACAGTTTAATAGGTAAAGCAAAAGCCGCGCATGCAAGCAAAGCAAAACAAGGAATTTATTTGCTACTTTCCATCAGCAGGCAGGTGTTCAGCCATCTCCAGGAAAGCAGAGCCCCATCACGTGTAACGGTTACTTGGGAAGACAAATGCCATCACTCCGAACGTCCCCCATTCCTTCTTCTTCCCCCAGCTTTATATACTGAGCATGACATCATATGGTATGGAATACCCCGTTGGCCAGTTGGGTTAGCTGTCCTAGCTATGCTCCCTCTCAGCTTCTTGTGCACCGGCAGAGCATGGGAAGCTGAAAAGTCCTTGACTACTGTAAACACTACTTAGCAACAACTAAAACATCAGTGTGTTATCAACATTATTCTCATACTAAATCCAAAACATAGCACTATAGCAGCTACTAGGAAGAAAATTAACTCTATCCCAGCCAAAACCAGGACAGCAAGCTGACGTATTTCTACCTCCCAGATAGGAAGTTTGATCTATACTACTTCCATAAGTTACTGTATAGTGAAGAAACTGCCGCACAGTTACTATGCAAAAATACAGGAGATGAAGGCCGCAGGAGACAGCAAGCTCCAGGTTTTAAGGGCTGCAGAACGACCATCACCCTGTCTTGTCCATCGTGTCCTGTGAATGTCTTACCCATGCTTTGACCTAATGACCCTAATCCCAGCACACGTCAGGCCTCAGCATGAGGTCTTCTTTGAACAGGAGCAGGAGTTGAGAGAACAGCTACAGTGGTTGCAATGTCATGGCAGGCAGAAGGTGATGGGTGTCAGAGTGGGCAGCAGGTCACTGCTGTGTCAGGGTGGGCAGCAGAGTCAGCAGTGGCCATGTCACTGTGGTGTCATACAGGGTCTGTGACACGGCCGAAGAGGGGTACAAAAAGGGCAGTGGGTCCTGCACCCTGGAGGAGTGTCCATAGGACGAACGCAGGGATGAGCTCCCACATGGCTGTCGCCACTAAGGGGCAACCCTCCAGCGTGAGATGGACCGAGATGGACTTCTGGGACAGGATGGAGCACACCTTCATGATGCCCAGCATCACCGCCAAAGGTACAGGCATCCACAGACACCTCAGGAGCGTTCTCATGAACGACAGTCGCAGCGTTGCATGGGCGAGACTCGGCACTGCAGCCATCTCAGGGGTGTCTCCATCTGGGGCTGGGGACACCAATGACACTTTACATCTGCCAATGTGCCACAGCTCAGGAGATGTTGGAGGGTTGAGAGCCAGCAGAGGCAGAGCGTGACCTGGTTTTACTTTGCTTTCCAGAGCGAACAGCTGTCTGGGACGCAGTGGCCGGCTACATCCAAAAACAGCTCTTGCTGCATAAGGTGGGGCAACACCCGCATCCTCTTAGTCCACCCAGAGGAGTGGGGAGTCCCCATGGCCCTGGGGCATGGCCTGCAGTTACTTTTCCCTCCTCAGGAAGCAGGAAACTCTCCCCAAAAGTCCCCACCGAGGGACAATCAGGGCTCGTGCAAGGGTGGTATCACCTCTGGTAGGTGGTATTGTTCTTCAGGCATGACCCTGGTCACTGGAGACCCCTGGATGCCCTCAGGCTGCTTCTGCCCTGACTCCAGCACTGCTATTCTAGAGGGGGAAGCAGAGGGAGACAACTCGGCAGCTCCTCCTCAAAGCTCTCCCCACTGCCCTGGCTCATGTCTCTGAACAGCAGGAGCTGGCGGGGTTCGGCCCAAAGCACTGTCCCTGGTCAGGGCCACCCCCAGCTCTTCCCTGCAGCCAGTCCTCACTCTTCAGCTCTTCCCTTCTCTTCCACTCGCAGGGGGTCCGAATTCCAACCCTTGGCTCCTTCGATGTGGTCCCCACAGGGACTCAGGTTGGGAACAAGATTGTGATCATCCAGAGACCAGTGTTTCGCCTGGCTGGGAACCTTGCAGTTGTCCACAATCTCAGGGACAATAAGGATGACATTCCTGGTGAGACGGCAGATTAATCCCTGGCTGGCTGCACGGTCGTAGTGAAGGGGAGGGGTATCGCATCCCTTTTCTAAAAGCAAGCTGCCCCCTCTGCAGAACAGGTCCAAAAATGGGGCCTTTCCGGGCAATGACTGCAATAAGCAGCCCTTGTGAAATGTCTGCGGAAGGGCCACTGGGTGAGCGCCTCCGTCCCTCTCGTGTGGTTTTCCAGGCAATAAGGAGCTGGAGCCTCTGAAATATGCCAAGGTGGCCATGGGTGCCTCTGTGTCCCGGCGAAAAGTGGAGGGCTGCATCCTAGGCATCACATCCCTCCTCTCTCACTGCCTGGGCAAGGGGGAGAATGTCGCCCTTGTCCTGAAGGACGTGGGGGTGCTCCTCATTGAAGATAGGAGAGTGGTAATGAAATTCTACTCTGACTTCCTGGAGAGGATTACTGGGAAGAGGATCCTGGAAAGGGCTGCATTCAAGGTGAGCCTTTTGATTTCCCCACCACTTGGGCAGACCCACAGCGGTTCCCCAGAACGGCTTGCATGTGGCCTGCCAGGACTGCTCAGGTCAGGCGAGAGCTCGGTTCCACCAGGTCTTGCTGCCCTGAACTCCTCCACTATTGAGTGGCTTGGCCACATTGAGGATGTCCTGCCACCTCCACGTTCCTCCATTGCAGGCTCCCCAGCTGCGGGACATGGTGGTGTCCCGGATGGTACCCATTGCTTCCCTGACTTTCACCGGCCGCGTCATCATCTTTCCTGAGTAAGTACATTGGCAGCTTTAACCTCTGGCCGACACAGCTGCTCAGCTGCAGTTTGGTAGCATTTGCTCCTTGTGACCACGGGAGCCCTGCTGCAGGGACACTGAGCAGTGACTTGTTTGTGTCTGGCCTGTAGCCATGCCTGCGAGCAGACCTGATGGGACAGATGGAGGATTTTAGGCAACACTTGCTTCCCCATCATAGCCAGGACTCCTTTCCTGGGTGACCCCATTTCCCAGAACAGTCCTTGGGGATGGGGCGCAGTCGACTTGGGGAAAACAACGGCCTTTACAACAGTGCCAAACTCTGCCTGTGAGCAGGTGATCATGGCAAGTGGCAAGGGCTGGTGGTGCTGTGGGTCATGCCGGTGTCATCTCTTTGTTTCCAGGTTTGAACTGAAGTTTATGCCCAAATCATGGACCAGGGACCCTCAGAAGGCCTTGAGAAATGTCCCTGGTGAGGACAAGTGGAACAAAAAAGAGGCTGTGTCACCTGCCAGGCAAAGCAAGGAAGGTAAAGCCGTTCCTGGCTTGTTTCCATAGCGCAGGCAACCATCTTCTATAATCTGATGGGAAAATCCCCGGCGATGATTGTCAAAAGGCTCTGACTGGCGCCAGACCTTCACGCCAGCTCGGCACAGCCTTTTCTCCTAATTGCTTGTTGGCTTCACGAGAACCCAGCCCTGGGGTGGGATGTGCCCAAGACGCCCATCCCTGGGTAGAGCAGGAGGGTGGGGATCCAAGGGCCCGTCCTCACTCCAGGAAATTACCTCTCCGAAAGACTGTCACCTCACCAGCATTGGCTAGCTCTTCTTTCCAAAACCATTAACACATTTGCAGAGGAGCCCTGCAAGCGCCGGTGTTGGGGAGGGTGCCAGACCTCTGGAGAGGGTGGCTGCGAGGGGAGCAGAACAGCCCTCTCGGATGTTTTGAGAAGAGGGCTGAGCACCCCTGTGTGTCACTGGGGCTGGCAGCGTCACAGCGATGCTCTTCTGACAAGGTGTCTCTTTCCTGGTTCCAGTGGTATTTGCTGAACTGCCCTTGCCTGCTCGTTCGAGCTTGACTAATAAGGAACATGAGCAACTCCAGGAAAAGACGTAGGTGAAAATGAGGGAGAAGCCTCTGGTCTAGTGATTCTGGAGGTTCAGGGCTGGCGTCTGCACGGGGTCATTTTCTGACCCAGCAAGAGCCCATTCCCCAGCCCCAAACACTCGCCGTTCATCGCTGCCCAACAGTGGTGAAGGCAGCGCCTGGAGCGGTGGGACGGGGCTGCCGGGAGCCCCCCACTTCACAGGGCTGGTTCCTCTCCGGCCCTTCAGGAAAGCCCCAGCATGGCCTCCTGAGCTGTGCATGGGGACAGCCGTGTGTCAGCTGAGGCTTCCGGCTCAGGGGTTTTCCTCTCCTGAGCTGAGTACAGCCATCGGCTGAGCTGCTGGAGACTGCGTAAACAGGCACACGGCTCGTGGGGGCGTGATGCGGCCCCAAACCCATCGCGTCCTCAGGCAGACCCCTCCCATTGTGTCCTTTCAGGGGGCTGCCAGCGATCTCAGGGGCCTCCTCTGGAGAAAAGCAGCCTGTGACCGGCCAACCCAAGGGCAAACCTGCACCCAAAGACCAAGCGTCAAAGCAGAACCGAGCGCAGCCAGCGAAACCTCGGAGGTGCAGGGGAGGAGGACAAGGAGAAAAGAAAGTTCCCGTCAGAAGCAAATTACCATCAACGAGCTCTGAGGCCGGGACGCCTGAGGAGCCCACCTACAAGGTCTTCATTCCACAGCCACCAAGACCTGAGACAGCACAATTACTAAATTCAAGGCCTGAGATGTTCTGGTCAGTGCTGACAGAACCACAGAAGACCGTATTGGCGGGATACAGCTTTGAGCCCTCCCTTCTGGTGCCAACAATGCACGCTGGGTCCAGGTCTACGCAATGCCACCCATTGAAGACCAGATCAGTGGTCTCCAGGATGGAGTGGCCCTGGCTGGAGTGATCAGGGCTTGGGGTGCCTGGAGCAGAGGGAGCACTGCTTGAGATGGCAAAACAGGTATATGATCCGAATCTGTGTTGTTCTTGGGTGCTATTTCCTTGTAGAAATGCAGAGTTAGAGGGACATCGGGGCACCACTAAAGAGCCCTTAGTTCTGACTGATGTCATGGCTAAGTTGTCACCTTGGGCTCTTCCATCACCAGGGGCGAGGTACTCATTTTCCAAGGGTGTCCTCTCTTCTGTAGCCTCAGGAAACACACAAGGCCATGTTATTTGGCCATGTTTGGAAGGCCTAACTAACGGCAAGGCTGCTCTGGGCCGGAGAGGGGACTGTTTCTTCCCAGCTCGTTGCTCCTTTAGATCCCCGATGGGAAGAGAAAGGCTTTTTGGGTGAGTCTGGCACAGCTAGGGAGGAAACCACTGCCACTGGCGAGGCTGCAGAGAAGGGGTAAATAGAGGGAGAGAAACGGTTGTCCTCCCTTCAGTGTCCTGACCCGAAGCCATCCGAGGGGTCTGCGTGTGGGCAAAGAGCTCCCAAAAGCTGCAGTATTGTTTTAGAAGAGTCTCTCTTCTTTTGCAAAAGCCCATCTGTCTTTGGGAGACAAGGAGCTCGGGAAAGAGATGAATAAAAACACAAAGGAGAAGTTGCAAAAGAGTGTCGACTCTTCAGTTGTTCGTATTGGTCCGGAATGGGGGAGAAGGGTTTTACAGTTGGCTGAGATCAGCTGAGCACCGTCTTGGAAGCGGGGCCATCTGAGGGACCTTTTCCATCCAAAGGACCTTTTCCATCCAAAGGACGTTTTCCATGGCCGCTATGGAAAGGACCCTGCTTTCTGGGGCAAGAGAGGGCAACCGGGCACTTGGAGCAATGTTGTGAAGATCTGAATGTCCCTGGAGGGGAACGGACAGGATGCAAGTGCAGCTGGGGAGGCGTGGAGGGCAGCTACGTGCAGGGGCAGTGGAGGCCACTTGAGCTTTCAGGCAGGGCCATAATGGACCGGGGAAGGAAAGAGAGCAAGGCTGAGCCCAGCTCCCCTGGGCTGGACTTTCTACTTCCACTTGGGGTAGAGCCAGAGCTCTTTACTCTCCTATTTATCTCCCAGATTATCCAATTTATATCCCATTTATATCTCTGTTTATGAAATCCTCCAAGTAGGTCTGCCATACGGCCATCCCATGGGCCACCCGCAGTGACAGAAGGCCCACCTCCAGTCCCAGCCCTATGGCACTCATGTAGCCTCCCGTTACCTGGCATTTTCCTCCTTGCCCAAACCCATCCTATTCAACCCAGGAACCAAACCGTTCTTACGTCAAGCTTCTGCTTAGGACCCCCTCCCACATCTGGGGGAAGGGGCCACCCTGATGCCGCCCTAAAAATTCAAGCCCAGACCTTGAGCAAAGGTTGTTCCTGATGACACTGGCGCGAGTGAGTGATGAGTGTCTGCAAAGCTGAAAGTCACTTTGCAGGGGTGGATCTTTCTGCACCGCTTTGCAAGAGATCCGAGGGTGCCAGGCTGGGAATTCGAACATGTTGTTGAAGTGCCAAAATGAGAGATCTATCCAGAACCAGGAGCTCAGTATTGAGGCGATTTGTATCTTGCTGGGGTGTCTGTACTGTCACCCTGTCCAGATGAGCTTGTCAAATCGTGACTTTCTATTAAGGGAAATCATAAAATCATGGCATAATTCTGGTTCGAGGGGACGTCGAGAGGTTTCCAGCCCAACCCCATGCTCAGAGCATGGCTCAGCATCAGGCTGCTCAAGGACATGCCCAGTTGAGGTATGAACACCACCAAAGTCTTGCCCCTCTGGCTACAAGATCTGCGCATGCTTTGGGTAAAAAAGCCCTGCTTTTTAAGGCCCAAATCCTCTTTGGACCTTGGAGGTCCAAATAGTCATTTTTAAGGTACAAAACCTCATTTTTATGACACAATAATAGAATATAATAGAATAGAAGCCTAAAATGCAGTCTGACACCTAATATTCAGGGTCAAAGCCTCAGTTTTAGTTTGCAGTCTCATTTTTAGAGTCCAAACCTAAATTTTAAGACACAAAAGCTCATTGCAGAGTCCAAAGCCTCATTTTAGTTTCCAAACCCCCAGTTATAAGGCTCAAAGCTCTATTTTTGGGGTCCAAATTCTCATTCACTGGGTCCAAACCCCTCTTTTACAGCTCAAAGCCTTAGTTTCAGGGCTCATAATCTTATTTTTAAGGCCCAACCCTTCATTTTAAGGGTCTAAACTCTCATTTTTAGGGCCAAACCCACTTTTTTTAAGGTCCAAAGCTACATTTATAGAGTCTGAATCATCATTTTAGCTTCCAAAGTTATTTTCAGTTTCCAAAGTCTTATTTTTAGCATCCAAAGCATCAATTTTAGGGTACAAAGCCTCATTTTTATCATCCAAACCCTCACTTTAGGGAACAAAACCTCATTTTGGGTCTCAAAGCCTCATTTTTATTGTTCAAAGCCTCATTTTTTAGCATCCAAACATCTTTTTTAGGGCTGAAGGCCTCATTTTTAAGGCTCAAAGAATCAGTTTCAGATCCAAATCTTCATTTTTAGAATTCTAAAGCTTCGTTTGTAGTGTTATAACTCTCATTTGTAGGGCCTTAACCCTCATTTTAGGGTACCAAGCCTCATTTTTAGAGTCTAAAGCCTCAGTTCTAGGTTACTAGTTTAGTTTTTCTAAACTAAGCCTGGTCTGGCCCTTCCCTCAAGCCTTTCCGGGCCTTGGAGGCCATTTGGACATGGCAAAGGGGACAGTCCCACCAGTGCTTGACAGGGAGGAGAGATGAGGCCAGCGTGGAGGCGTGCCTTCCTTTGTCCCTGGGATGACATCTCCCAGCGTGCCACAGCACTCTGTGCATGCCCACTGGTGCTGTCGGATCCAGCGTGGCTGCCATGATGGGTGTTTTAAGGTCCCAAAGGGTCATTTTAGAATCCAAAGCTTCATTTTGGGGGTCCAAACCCTCCTTTTTAGGAGAGTTCTGATTGGGCAACTTAAGCTACAGGGCCACCAGTGGCATCACAAGCAGCTGCACAAGCCGGGGTCCTGCTCCAGCCCTATCGCCTACCAAGGCACATGTGACCTCGCAAGCACATGAACAAGGCAAGTGCCTCTTTCTAGCTCATCACCTACTCAAGCATGTATGACATCACAAGCACCTGCGGAAGCCAGCTGCATGCTCCTGCATGCGATTAAAAAAAAAAAAAGAAAAACACCTGAATCTTCCTCTGAAATTAGATGTGGGTGAGACACATCACGTTTGCTGCTTCTTCCGCTATCCTGCTTTCTCTTAATATTTGTTTGTATCGTTATTCTGAATTCTTCATTTTCAGTAGAGTTAAGGCAACATAAGGTATTTTCTTCGGGCCAGTTGTCTCCTGTCAGGCAGAGATAGCCATGTAGATGCGCTTGGTGACAGGGGCATTGCTGCAAAAGGACTAAAGGGTGGGTGCGTGGTTGGTGATGGTTCTCCCTTATCCACAGTGCTGTCAGTCACGTCAGGGAATAATGCTTTGGAGGGGTTTCAGACCGGTGGTAATTAGAGAATAATTACATGATTATTACTGCGGTAGCCTGAGGGTATGAGAAGAACAAAGATTCAGGGGGAGAAGATGCTTTTTATTAGTCATTAGATTTTTTACAGCGCAGCTTTTGTGGGTCACTGACAAGATGATCATTGAGGCGGTGGCTGACGTTCTGTAATGGAAATTCTTTTGTTCTGGAAATGAAGCCCAAATCGCCCTCTGACAGTCTTAGTTAGACTACTGTATCTGGGAGTATACAGAGTTTCTTTTCTTAAAACTGAAGATAATTCAGTTAGAGGGAGAGCCTGTTTGGAAGTTTTAGTGGTTTGGGGACAGAGGCCAGCTGGGGGCTGGGGCCCTCGGGGGTGGGGGCTGTTTCTGCCCCGTGCCCTTGGCCTGGTGCTCACAGCTGGGAACGGGCTTTCCAAAATCCTGCTGGAAGGAGCCAGATGTGGGACCTGTGGCTGAGCTGGGGGACAGGGAGCACCCCTGAATCAGCCTCAGGACCTGCAGCAAACCTGCCTTCAAATCAGCTCTTCCCAGCTGGACACTGCCCAGGAGCAGCTCTGAGCGTTGCTGTTCTCCTTCAGGAAACACGGTACGCACCAAGCACACCCAGAGCTGTGCCTGTGCCAGCAGAAGACTTCAAGCAGAGCCAGGGCCGATGGTGACAGTTCCCACCAGCTGTCCAGCTCAGGAGGATGCAGGTCAGATGCCACAGAGGGGACACTGACTGGTTGTCACTTCTCTTGCAGGAACAGGATTTAACAGCAGAAGGGAGGCAGGACAAAAGGGCCCATGAGGTCAAAAAGCGCATCAGGCAGCCGGTGCAGTCACGATGAGAGCAGAGGGAGATGAGAAAGAGATGCAGGTGACCCGGCTGGGGCAATGCTTCCAGGGTAACATCTGCCACAGAAACACAGCGACAGACAGAGGCATTGGGAGGTCGTGGGGTGGGTGAGAAAGAGCACGGGGAGATGGGAGACAGCGATGGAGTGGAGGGGAAAAAGCTGGGGTGTTGGCAGCGAGGATGCTTCTGCTGTGCAGGTGCTTGTGAGGTCACCGGTGGCTGAGCAGGTGTTAGGCCGGGAGCTGGCCCCTGCCTTGTGCAGGTGCTAGTGAGGTCACAGGTACCAGAATAGGTGATAAGAACAGGCCCCTGGCTTCTGCTGGTGCTTGTGATGTCATAGGTGGATGAGTAGGTGATAGGGTAGAAGGAGGCATTTGGCTTGTTCATGTCCTTGTGGTGTCACATGTGCCTGAAGAGGTGATAGGGCAGGAGCAGGCCCCTGGCTTGTGCAGCTGCTTGTGAGGTTATCAGCACCTGAGTAGGTGATAAGGCAGGAGCAGGTCCCTGGCCTGTGCAGCTGCTTATGGTGTCACTGGTGGCTGAGTAGCTTTTAGGGCAGGAACAGGGCCCTGCCTTCTGCTGATGCTTGCGATGTCATAGGTGGATGAGTGGGTGATAGGGCACGAGCATGCAACTGGGTTGTGCAGGTGATTTTGAGGTCCTAAGTGCCTGAGAAGGTTTTAGCGGAGGAGCAGGCTCTTTGCTTGTGCAGGTGCTTGTGATGTCACATGTTCCTGAGTAGGTGACAGGTCAGGAGCAATCCTCTGGTTTGTGCAGCTGCTTGTGATGTCATAGGTGGCTGAGTAGGTGATTGGGCAGGAACGTGCACCTGACTTGTTCAGTTGCTTGTGCTGTCACTGGTGGCTGACTAGTTGATTAGGTATGATTGTGATTTCACATGATCCCAAGCAGGTGATAGGGCAGGAGCAGGCACCTGGCTTCTGCAGCTGCTTATGTTGTCACTGATGGCTGAGTAGCTGATAGGCCAGGAGCATGAACCTGGCTTGTGCAGGTGCTTGTGATGTCACATATTCCTGAGTAGGTGATAAGACAGGATCCGCCAGATGGCTTGTGCAGCTGCTTGTGAGGTCATACGTGCCTGAGTAGGTGATGGGGCAGTAGCTGGCCAAAACCTCATTTTTACTTTCCAAAGTCTTAGTTTTGCCTTCCAAAGCCTTATTTTAGGCTCCAAAGCCTCATTTTTATGGTCCAAAGCTGCTTTTTAGTTTCCAAAGCCTCATTTTCAGGCTCCAAATCATCATTTTGGGGATCTAGCCCATTGTTTTTAGGATCCGACCTGTATCTTGAGTGTCCAAACCCTCATTTTTCTACTCCAAACCACTGCTTTAGGGCCCAAAGCCTCATTTTTAGGTCCCAAAGCCTCCTTTATAGGGTCCAAATGCTCATTTTCTGAACCAAACACTCATTTTTAGCTTTCAAAGCCTCCTTTTCAGGGAACAAAGCCTCATTTTTAGGATCCAGTCTGCAATTTGGAGGGCTCAAAGCCTCATCTTGAGGGTCCAAATACTCATTTTGAGGGCCCAAAGCCTCATCTGAGAGTCCAAACTCCTCACTTAGGGTACAAAGCCTCATTTGTTTAACGTCCAGTGCATTATTTTGAATCTCCAAGGACCCAATTTTAGGGGGCAAAGCCTCAGTTTTTTGTACCAAAGCATCATTTTAGGGCACTAAACCTAATTTCAAAACATCATTTTCATTTCCAAACAAAATGAAAGGCCCACTTTTCAAGGCCTAAACCCTTCTTTTGAGGGTCCAAACTCTCATGTATAGGATCCAAACCCCTCTTTTACAGTTCTAAGCCTCCACTGGAGTGCCCAAAGCCCTGTATTTCTGGGGGCCATAGAGGAACCAATAGGTTCCGCTCCTTTGCAGGGTCCCAAGTGTCATTTATAGCATCTAGCCCATACTTTTTGGTGCCCAAAGCTCCATTTTGAGGGCCAAAATCCTCATTTTCCGGTCCAAACCTGTCTCTTATTACCCATAGCCTTTTTTTAGGGCTCACAGTTTCCTTTTTAGGGTCTAAACCCTCACTTTTAGGGCAGAAAGACTCTTTTCAGGGTTCAAAGCCATAATTATAATGTCCAAAGCTTCATTTTTCCTTTCCAAGATCTCTTTTTAGACTCCAAAGCCTCATTTTTATGGTCCAAAGGCTCCATTTCAGTTTGCAAAGTCTCCATTTAAGAGTCTAAAGCTGCAGTTTCAGTTTCCAAAGCCTCATTTTCAGGCTCCAAAGCGGCATTTTTAGGATACAGACAGTCATTTTGAGGGTCCAAGCTGCATCGTGAGTGTCCAAACCCTCATTTTGAGGGTCCAACCCCCTCTTTTAGGGCCCAATGCCTCATTTTTATGTCCCACAGTCTCATTTTGAGCCCAAAGCTTTGATTCTAGGGTTGAAAGCCTCCTTTTTAGGTCCCGAAGCCTCATTTTTAGGGTACAAACCCTCATTTATAAGTTCCAAACCCCCCTCTTAAGGTCCAAAGACTCATTTCAAGGGCCCAGAGCATCCTTAAGGCCCAAAGTCTGATTTTGAAGGTCCAAAGCCTCATTTTTAGAGTCCAAAGCCTTATTTATAGGGTCCAAACCTGTCTTTTATTAACAATAGCCTTTTTTTAGGACACACACTTTCATTGTTAGGGTCTAAACCCTCACTTTTATGGCAGAAAGCCTCATTTTAGGCTCCAAAGCCTCATTTTTATGGTGCAAAGGCTCTGTTTCAGTTTTCAAAGTCTCCTTTTTAGAGTCCAAAGACACATTTTTAGTTTTCGAAGCCTCATTTTCAGGCTCCAAAGGCTCAGTTTTAGGATCCAGCCAGTCGTTTTTAGGGTGCAAGCTGCATGCTGAGTTTCCAAACCCTCATTTTTACAGTCCAAACCCCAATTTAGGGCTCAAAGCTTCATTTTTAGGGTCCAAAGCTTTGATTCTAGTGTCAAAAGCCTCCTTTTTATGGTCCAAACCCTTATTTTTACGGTCAGTGGGTCTCATGCCCAGCTCCCTGGTTGCTGACACCACAGGCATCCACGTCCCTCTGTGCCCCAATATGAAGTTCAGCCCAGAACTGGTGAATTCCTGGGTTTTCTGTCATTACAACCGGGACAATTGTGCTACTGCTCTGTATTTATTGCTATGCTGTTATTCAGCGATAAATGGTCGACCCCTGAAGCTGTCCATGGGGAGTCTCTCATGGCACCCCCAAGCTGTCCCCTGGTGGGGCCGCCTCAAGGACTTGCAGGAGGATCAGGGCACTGGGCTTGGGGAGCGGGGGATGGTTTCAGTTCCTCTGGGGGCTGGAGGGCGCTGGGCTAGTCCCTCAACAGCCGGCTGGCTGAGTTGGACAGCCATGGGGGTCGGGGTGGGGGCAGATGGGCTGGGCGGCTGTCTGGGCTGGTGGGGGCCGGTCCCCCACTGCTCCGTGGCAAGCGGGCCGGTTTTCCAGGCACCAGCAGTGGCTGTGGGCATCGGGTCCAGCTCTCAGGGGTGCTGGGGCATGCAGGACTGCTGTCCGTGTGCGAGGGGCAGCTGCTGGTGTCGTGCCAGTCTCCCGAAGCTGCGGAGAGGGCGCCTGTGGAGAGAGGAGGCTGCTGAGGCCCCGCCATGGCTGCGGTGCTAGGCAGGTGCAAGGGTGTGGGGCAGCGCTGGGTGTACCGTGGGGTGCGGGCACCTTGGCTGCACACGGGAGCTGTGGGCACGGAGAGCTCCGTGCAGAGAATGGGGCGCCCTGCACCCCTCGGCTGGGGCTCTGCTTGCCTGCCCACGGCTCTTCTCCTCTCAGCCCTGACCATCCTGACCTGCCTGCTCTGCACGTGCTGGGAAGGAGACCTGACCCCGGCAGACCGAGGGGAGCAAAGCTGGGCACGCACTGCAGGGCCAGGAGAGCCTCCAGGTCTCCTTTCTCAGCGTGCCTGGCAGAGACCAGCGCTTGGCTCCCCTGCCCGTCCCTGACCAGACAAGGGGACAGCCTCAGCTCTCTGTTCGGTGAGGTGCTCTCCATCGTCTCTTCAGAATACGTATCCAAAGAGATACGTATGCCTGCACAGACAAAACCCCTGTGCTGAGAACACACACTCTGGCAGTGCTGGAGTGCAGGTGGGACAGATTGAAGCTCTTTCTCCAAAGCAAGGCTGATAGCTGGGAAGGTTCCTCACCACGGTCTGAGTTGCTGGGACACCCTGGCCAAGGTGAACATCTGGGATTTACGGCATCACCTAACAGGCTGACTTCTGCTGGGAGGTTCACTCTTGCAATTCTCACTTTCTATGGCAATGTCACCCCTTGTTGTTTTGACTTTCTGACCTCGTTCCGCCTATATCTGTCGCCGGGTCTGCTCTTGTTGAGGCAGGGTCACTTTTAACTAACACTTGCCACAGTAAGAGGGGGTTTCAGAAGAGTGCCCATGAATTGAGAGGCCTGGTAAAACATCTTACAGCAGAAATCTCAGTAGAGTCTGGCCAGTAACTAACTCGGCACTCAGGAATACCCTACCTCTAAATGCTTCATGGCTAATAGCAGCCATTTTATTGGCTGCTATTTGGCATGTTTTGCAAAAAAATCTCCCAACAACTCACTGTTTTCTCTTCCTCCACAGACAGATCACACCACATAATACCATCCCAAGCAGCACGGAGCCCAAGACCGCCATGGCACCTTCTATGCCATTTCCAAAAGTAAATCATTAGGATCTACAGCATTTGTTTCTCTTGCCATCTACATGGGTTATTGTCTGGCTACTGCGGTGGCATGTGCTCGTCGCCGCTGGCCCTGATGTGCACGTTGGGGGAAGGCTGGCGCTGGGACAGTGCTGCGCAGAGCTGGGTTGTAGCCCTCAGGTGGCCTCATTCCCAAACAGGCAAAGTTCCTAAATTCCTGGGAACTGGGTGTGGTGGGAGGTAAGCAATCTTTAACTGCATCCAGAGAGGTCTACGAGCGACTCTCTGGCACGCTGCTGGCAATAACCTCCACACACCAGAGGTGACAGTCGTCCTCAGAGAGCTGCTCCTGGCTTCTTTGACAACCCTTCTCTGCACTAACACTTCCAGGTTTGGCTGCTGACAGAACGTGCAAGAGCGGGCTCTGGGGGAAGAGCCTGCAGGCACACAGTGATTCTGACTGGTAACACCGGCTGACCACGGGACAGCAATATTACCTGGCATGCTGGTTTCTTGCATCGCCTCTCTTTCTTCATCTGAGACTGACACTGTGTGACTGCTTCTCTTCTGAAAGGCCTCCTTCTGCATAGTCTCACGGGCTGTCTCTTTAGAAAGAAAGCGGGACAGTTTAATTAGAAGTAACCATTCCTCATCAGGAACACGATACCTTCAGGAGGCAATACTCTCCAAAACACATTAATAAAGCTTAGAAACAAAGCCGGGGCTTTTGGGGGTGCACCTAGTCCAAACAATGTGTCACTCACAGAGAAAAAATTAAGCACATGACACTTTTCACTTTACCAGTGTAGAGAGCAAAACCTGACCTGCTGGGAAACCAGGAAATTGCATGTGATCTTCTTGTTCACTTCACATGTAGTGCATTTTTGGCAAACTGCAAGGTGATGCTCAAAGAGGATGGGAAAAAGCTAGCTTGTCTGAGTGTCTGGATGCTGCTGGGTGGTGGCAGACAAAGGACTGTTCTCACCAGGTGGTAAGGTGAGACTGGCCCAGGTTTGGATCACTTCACAGGTATGCCTTGGGGCCACTGGGTCTTATGGGATATCACAGGCCAGCCTGTACCACCTGGCTGGAGGACAAGAAACCCATCTGTGGCCCTGTTCTATTTAGCACTATAGATGCAGCCTTGAAGGCTGACCACCATCATGCCATTTGACGTGCTATGGCTCCATAAAAGAGGAATTCCTTGTAATAGCAGAATTTTGTAATATTACTGTTGTGGTTTAACCCAGCAGGCAACCAAACACCACACAGCTGCTTGCTCCCCACTGCCCTGCCCCAGTAGAGTGGGGGAAAAAATCGGAAAAAGTAAAATTAATGGATTGAGATAAAGACAGTTTAATAGAACAGAGAAGGAAGGGAAAATAATAATAATAATAAAGGTAGAATATACAAAATGAGTGATGTGCAGTGCAATTGCTCACCACTCACCAACCGATGCCCAGCCTGTCCCCAAGCAGTGATTGCTACTTCCCGGATGTCCTGGTTCTGGCTAGGACAGAGTGAACTTTCTTCCCAGTAGCTTGGGGGGTGTGCTGGCTTTTGGGTTTGGTGTGAGGAGAGCGTTGATGGCCCCTTAATGCTTTGGCTGTTGCTGGGTGATGCTTGCACTGGGAGGGGGGAGCACAGCCGGGGTGGTGGACCCAGCTGGCCAATGGCGTATTCTGTATCATGTGACATCATGCTCAGTATAAAAACCGGGGTGGGGGGGGGGGGCTCGCCCCCGTTCGTGACACGCGGTCGGCAGTGGTGAGCAGTTGCATTGTGCATTGCCTGCTTTGTATCGTCTGTTATTGTTGTTGTTCTCATTGTTATTATTACCGTTCTACTTCGTTTTATTTCAATCATTAAACTGTTTTTATCTCAACCCAGGAGTTTTCCTGCTTGTGCCCTCCCAATTCTCTCCCCCATCCTACCGGAGGGCGGGGTGAGCGAGCAGCTGCGTGGGGTTTATTTACTTGGCTAGGTTTAAACCAGGACAGTCTTTTTGGCGCCCAACGTGGGGTTTGAAAGGGTTGAGATAACAACAGATTAATTAGAGCATATTAAGGAATTTATATCTGTTAATATATTAATTTGTTCTGCACTATGCTCTTGTTTTTACTGTTAAAGATTGGAGTTGGGTTTTGTAGTCTGCTGTGCTCTGCAGTGATTAATGATGTTTTGCCTGGGAGATTTGTTACTAAAACGCTGGCATTGGGGGTTATTTGGGATTTGGGATTTGTAATGAAACCGTTACTGTATTTCAGGTACCACCTCATGGAGACCGTTAGCAATTATACCTTTTCCTCCAAGAGATTTTTTATGGAGGAAATAGAGAATGGCACCCTTGCTACCTTCCTCTATGATGTCATCTCCTTCGTTAAAATAACTTGTCAGTACCTTGAACATCCCTGGGTAGTTAAGATACACCTATTGGTGCTCCCTGGGATTATTGTTGCAGTTTTATCCAAGGTTAGTAAGCAATTTAAGAATGTCATCCAGAGATCTGCCCCAAGGCTGGATAGTTATGAGTGGCAGGGCGAGTGGGATAGCATGGGCAAATGCCTAGGATGGCGGGTACCACCAGTGATCTGGAACTTCATCCCTGAACAAGGGAGAATCCTGAAAAATTAGTAGAATATTTGGAAAAAGTATGCTGTCACCCTGGCCATTCTAGGGAGACGCAAATTACTACAATGTGCTGGGGCCTGGCCCACGCCTACCGAGCCCTGTTTAACACCACTCAGAACCCCCAAGGGGAGGGAAACGTCTCTGCAACTGATGACAAAGCAACAGGCCCTGCGGCTACCCCACCCCCCACGGCAAGCACAGCGGCTACCCCACCCCCCAGGGCAGGCACGGCAGCTACTCCGCCCCCTGCGACAGAGAACCAACCCACACCGGTATCAGTCGCCCCTATACAAAAAAGAAAATGCACAAGAAAATCAGCTCGTCTAGTAAGGGATGAAAATGAACCAGGGCCATCACGAGAACAGGAGGAGGAGGAGGCAGAACCCGTAAATGAGATGGTGACCACTCGATCCCTATCCCTGGGTGAGCTGCGAGATATGCGAAAAGACTTCAGCCGTCGTCCAGGCGATCACATCGTCACCTGGCTGCTCCGATGCTGGAATAACGGGGCCAGTAGCCTGGAATTAGAGGGTAGGGAAGCCGAGCAGCTGGGATCCCTTGCTAGGGAAGGGGGCGTTGACAAAGCGATTGGACAAGGGGCACAAGTCCTCAGCCTCTGGAGGAGAGTCCTGTTGGGTGTGAAGGAAAAGTATCCCTTCAAGGAAGATGTTATATGCCACCCAGGCAAGTGGACCACCATGGAGAGAGGTATCCAGTACCTGAGGGATTTAGCCGTGCTGGAGGTGATTTATGATGACCTGAACAACGAGCAGTTATCCAAAGACCCAGATGAAGTCAAATGCACCCGACCCATGTGGCGGAAGTTTGTACGGAGCGCACCAGCGTCACATGCAAACTCATTGGCAATAATGACCTGGAGAGTTGGAGAGGAACAAACAGTGGATGAACTGGCTGGCCTACTCCGGCAATATGAAGAAAGTCTCTCTTCCTCCCTACGGGCCTGTGTCTCTGCTGTGGAGAAACTGTCTCAGGAGGTCCAGCAACTCAAAGAGGATATGTCCTGCTCCCCCCCTGCACGGGCCAGCGTCTCAGCCATTAGGTGCAAACGTCCCTCTGCTCAAGAGAGGAGATATCGTGGGTACGCACCCCGGGGCACCCTGTGGTTTTACCTGCGTGACCACGGAGAGGACATGAGGAAGTGGGATGGAAAACCTACCTCAGCCCTCCAGGCACGGGTACGTGAGTTGCAAGGAAAAACAACCACAAAAGGGAGTTCTTCCAGGAAAACTGGTGCTCCAGTCTCCAGTGAGTTCCCCAGACAGAGCAGAAGGGCTGATTCCACTTCCGACCTTAATAAAGGGACTTCTGATTCATACTTACAAGAAATGGATAGCGAATATGATGACCAGGACTAGAGGGGCCCTGCCTCCAGCCAGGTGGAGGAAAGGGACAACCGGGTTTACTGGACTGTGTGGATTCGATGGCCTGGCACATCAGAGCCACAGGAGTATAAGGCTCTCGTAGACACCGGTGCGCAGTGTACCCTGATGCCATCAAATTATAAAGGGGCAGAACCCATCTGTATTTCTGGAGTGACAGGGGGATCCCAAGAGTTAACTGTATTGGAGGCTGAAGTGAGCCTAACTGGGAATGAGTGGCAGAAGCACCCCATTGTGACTGGCCCAGAGGCTCCGTGCATCCTTGGCATAGACTACCTCAGGAGAGGGTATTTCAAGGACCCAAAAGGGTACCGGTGCACTTTTGTTATAGCTGCCCTGGAGACGGAGGAAACTAAACAGCTGTCCATCTTGCCTGGTCTCTCAGAGGATCCTTCTATTCTGGGGTTGCTGAAGGTCAAAGAACAACAGGTACCAATCGCTACCACAACAGTGCACCGGTGGCAAGAGTGCACTGGTGGCAATACCACACCAACTGAGACTGCCTGATCCCCATCCATGAGCTGATTCGTCGACTGGAGAGCCAAGGAGTGATCAGCAAGACTCGCTCACCCTTTAACAGTCCCATATGGCCAGTGCGAAAGTCCAATGGAGAGTGGAGACTAACAGTAGACTACCGTGGCCTGAACGAAGTCACGCCGCCACTGAGTGCTGCCGTGCCGGACATGCTAGAACTCCAATATGAACTGGAGTCAAAGGCAGCCAGGTGGTACGCCACAATTGATATCGCTAATGCGTTCTTCTCCATCCCTTTGGCGGCAGAGTGCAGGCCACAGTTTGCTTTCACTTGGAGGGGCGTCCAGTACACCTGGAACCGACTGCCCCAGGGGTGGAAACACAGCCCTACCATTTGCCATGGACTGATCCACACCGCACTGGAACAGGGTGAGGCTCCAGAACACCTGCAATACATTGATGACATCATTGTGTGGGGCAACACAGCAGAAGAAGTTTTTGAGAAAGGGGAGAGAATAGTCCAAATCCTTCTGAAGGCCGGCTTTGCAATAAAACGAAGTAAGGTCAAGGGACCTGCACAGGAGATCCAGTTTTTAGGAATAAAATGGCAAGATGGATGTCACCAGATCCCAATGGATGTGATCAACAAAATAACAGCCATGTCCCCACCAACTAGCAAAAAGGAAACACAAGCTTTCTTAGGCGTTGTGGGCTTTTGGAGAATGCATATTCCAGATTACAGCCTGATTGTAAGCCCCCTCTATCAAGTGACCAGGAAGAAGAACGACTTCAAATGGGGCCCTGAGCAACAACAAGCCTTTGAACAAATTAAACAGGAGATAGTTCAGGCAGTAGCCCTTGGGCCAGTCCGGGCAGGACAAGATGTGAAGAATGTGCTCTACACCGCAGCCGGGGAGAATGGTCCTACCTGGAGCCTCTGGCAGAAAGCACCAGGGGAGACTCGAGGTCGACCCTTAGGGTTCTGGAGTCAGGGATACAGAGGATCCAAGGCCCGCTACACTCCAACTGAGAAGGAGATGTTGGCAGCATATGAAGGGGTTCGAGCTGCTTCGGAAGTGGTTGGTACTGAAGCACAGCTCCTCCTGGCACCCCGACTGCCGGTGCTGGGCTGGATCTTCAAAGGGAGAGTTCCCTCTACACATCATGCAACCGATGCTACGTGGAGTAAGTGGGTCGCACCGATCACACAACGGGCCCGAATAGGAAATCCCAGTCGCCCAGGAATCTTGGAGGTGATCACGAACTGGCCAGAAGGCAAAGATTTTGGAATATCCCCAGAGGAGGAGGTGATGCGTGCTGAAGAGGCCCCACTGTATAACAAACTACCAGAAAACGAGAAGCAATATGCCCTGTTCACTGATGGGTCCTGTCGTCTTGTGGGGAAGCATCGGAGGTGGAAAGCTGCTGTATGGAGTCCTATACGCCAAGTTGCAGAAACTGCTGAAGGAGAAGGTGAATCGAGCCAGTTTGCAGAGGTGAAAGCCATCCAGCTGGCCTTGGACATTGCTGAACGGGAAAAATGGCCAGTACTTTATCTCTATACTGACTCATGGATGGTGGCGAATGCCCTGTGGGGGTGGTTGCAGCAGTGGAAGCAGAACAACTGGCAGCGCAGAGGTAAACCCATCTGGGCCGCCGCATTGTGGCAAGATATTGCTGCCTGGGTAGAGAACCTGGCTGTAAAAGTACGTCACGTAGATGCTCACGTACCCAAGAGTCGGGCCACTGAAGAACACCAAAACAACCAGCAGGTGGACCAGGCTGCTAAGATTGAAGGGGCTCAGGTAGATCTGGACTGGCAACATAAGGGTGAATTATTTATAGCTCGGTGAGCCCATGACACCTCAGGCCATCAAGGAGGAGACACAATATATAGATGGGCTCGTGATCGAGGGGTGGACTTGGCCATGGACACTATTGCACAGGTTATCCATGAATGTGAAACGTGCGCTGCAATCAAGCAAACCAAGCGAGTAAAGCCTCTTTGGTATGGAGGACAATGGTTGAAGTATAAATATGGGGAAGCTTGGCAGATTGATTATATCACGCTCCCACAAACCCAACAAGGCAAGCACTATGTGCTCACCATGGTGGTAGCAACCACAGGATGCCTGGAAACATACCCTGTGCCCCATGCCACTGCCCGGAACACCATCCTGGGCCTTGAAAAGCAAGTCCTATGGCGACATGGCACCCCAGAAAGAATTGAGTCAGACAACGGGACTCATTTCCGAAACACCCTCATAGACACCTGGGCCAAAGAGCATGGCATTGAGTGGGTCTATCACATCCCCTACCATGCACCAGCCTCTGGGAAAATCGAATGCTACAATGGTCTGCTAATGACTACACTGAGAGCAATGGGTGGTGGGACATTCAAGCATTGAGGTACACATTTAGCAAAAGCCACCTGGTTAGTCAACACTAGGGGATCTGTCACTCGAGCTGGCCCTGCCCAATCAAAACGCTTTCGTACTGTAGAGGGGGATAAAGTCCCTGTCGTGCACATAAGAAATATGCTGGGGAAGACGGTCTGGGTTACTCCTGCCTCTGGCAAGGGAAACCCCATCAGTGGAATTGCTTTTGCTCAAGGACCTGGGTGCACTTAGTGGGTACTTCAAAAGGATGGGGATGTCCGGTATATATCTCAAGGAGATTTAATTTTGGGTGAAAATAGCCAATGAACTGAATTGTATGATGTTGATTGCTATATAATACTGTATGTCATCACTTCTATGGTTGCTATATGTCATATCAATGGTATTGCAGTAAGAATCAGCCAGAGTAATGAAGAATGAACTCCAATGAAACCGAACAAAGTGCAACGATGATAGAACCAGATGAGCGCAGTGATAATGGAACCAGAACGGACCTCAGCATGCAACAGTCCAACACTACACACCATCTCTCCTGCCCTGAAAGACTGTTATGACAGATGGAACCTGAAGTCATGGACTAAATGAACTCAATGGACATTTTAGAGGGATGGCCCATAGACTAAGGGAATGATAGCTGTGTGTATGTATCAAAAGGCAGGAAAAGTGGTGGTGATTAATCGGAATGTATTGGAACATGTGAGACCTGGGCATGACGTAGATGGTATAGAATAAGGGGTAGATACTGTCCTGGTTCTGTCTGGGACAGAGTTAACTTTCTTCCCAGTAGCTGGGGGCAGGTGCTGTGTTTTGGGTTTGGTATGAGAGGAGGGTTGATGGCCCATTGATGCTTTGGTTGTTGCTGGGTTTTCGGTCTCCCATACCCTGCCAAGTGCAGGGGAAGCTGGGGGGGAGCATAGCCAGGGCCATAGCTGGGTATTTTATACAACGTGACGTCATGTTCAGTATAAAAAATAGGGGTGGAGGTGGGGGTCCCTCCCAGTCCCTCCCCCCATTTGCGACATGAGGTCAGTAGTTGGTGAGCAGTTGCATTGTGCATCGCCTGCTTTGTATATTGTTATTGTTGTTGTTCTCGTTATTATTACTGTTCTACTTTGTTTTATTTCCATTATTAAACTGTTTTCATCTCAACCCGCGAGTTTTCCTACTTGTGCCCTCCTGATTCTCTCCCCCATCCTACCGGAGGGCGGGGGTGAGCGAGCGGCTGCGTGGTGTTCAGTTGCTGGCTGGGGTTAAACCGTGAAAACTATGTGCCAGACAAATGTGGAATCTTTAATTTAACCTAATATTGCAGTTAAAATAAGGAGGTCTGTCTAAGGGCCCCTATGAGACTGCATCTGGAGCATTGTGTTTGGCTTTTGTTCTCCCCAATATAAGATAGGGACATGCTGGAGCAAGTCCAAAATGATTAGGGCTGGGAGTGCATGATATACTAGGAGAGATTGAGAGAAATGGCTTCATTCAAGCCTAGAGAAGGCTCTAGAGATTTTATTGCTACCTACAGCTGCTCACTAGGAGGGTATAGACAAGATCAAGTCAGATTCTTGGAGGTGTACAGTGGTAGGAGAAAAGGCAACGGACACAAGCTGGAGTAGGAGAAATTCACATCAGGTATAAGCAAAATGTTTTTAACTCGAGGGTGTTCCAAGAGTGGAACAGGCCCAGAGTGGCTGTGAAATCTCCATCGCTGGAGCTAGTCAAATCTTGGCTAGACCAAGGCCCTGAGCAATCTGGTCTAAATTAATCCTATTTTGGGTGAAAGGCTGAACCAATGACCTCCAGCAGTCTAGTAATTTATCATGTTCTTTTTAGTCAGCTAAACTTCAAGCCAGGCCCTAGTTATTTGTCTGCATTATCTGAACTGATATCTCTAGTAGGAAGAAACTTCTGGCTGTGTCACCCACCCTCCACTGACTGACTCCAGTTTGTACAAGCAGTCTTTTCCCATCACACAGGGTGGGTGTTTCACAAAACTTGAGTGATTCCCTATTTCCTCTCTTCAAGCTGCAGATTTGCTATTAAAAGTGCAAGACAATGTCTGGGATGTTGATTGTGAAGTCACTTCATTTGTAGCACCCTGGCCAGGTAAATTTTTGAGGTCACCAAGTGTGAATCACAAAGACCCTGCAGTAGAGATGACAGTTCAGGGGGAGGGCAGAGGCACCGGCAAGTAAAGACAGACAGGACCGGGGTATTGTGATGTCACTCTTGTTGCAGCAACCTGATTGGCCAGCAGAGGGCAGTCACTGTGAGAGCAATTATCCTGCTATTGACTGCGGGGGGGCAATGCGTGAGGAGCTGTATTTGGTGAAGTTTAGCACAGTCCTTCTCCTAGAGCTGAAAGGAGAACTGAGGAGTCCTGGCTCCCAGCACCTGCTCTAACTCCCTAAATTTCCCTCCCTTCCCAGACCTCTCCCTTTTGTTTCCTTCCCCTTCCCCCAGCTCCCTAGATTGAGCTCATCAGAATTTTCATTGATTCGTATCTTTCACGTTCTGCTTTCTTCACCCAAGATTCTCAGAGACTAACCAAGTTTGGTTTTATAACCAATTCAAACATTATCTAACTCCTAAAATTACAGCCTTTATTTCTTTTCCAGGTATGGCTGGAGAGACAATTGCAAGGGCAAAAACCTGGATGTTAAGGATTGCTAAATCACTGCACAAGCAGCAACTATTTTCTCAGGATCACCAATGGTGAAGAGTGAGGATGTATGGAGCAGAGGCTAGGGAAAATGGATGGGTGTGGAGAATTAAAAGCAGCGTATTATTAAAGGTAGAAAGGGTGCTGGCTATTGTTAACACTATGAGGACTTTGTGCTACTGCGATGTAAGCAGAGAACTTAAAGGCTGATGGCTTAGTAGAAACAAAGCTTAGTAGAAGTGCATTGCAGGTGAAATTTCAGCTATTTACTTGCGTAATCCTGTCTCAAGATTTTGTTGTCCTGACTAACAGGGCTTACCAACGTTTAGGATTTCTCTCTCTTTTTGTCCCTTTCTCTCTTCTCCTTCATCCCTCCCTTACTCCCATCCTCCTTCCCTCCCTCCCTTACTTTCTTTTATTCTTTTGTTCTTTCTTATCCAAGTGTAGAAACTATGAAAACTAGTGAATGCTATATTAGTTATAAGACCTGCATAATTGCAGTTGCCTTATAACTAGGACACAGTTGCTTAGTGAGGTGGGTAGTACAGTTGGCTGACAGAGAGACACAACTATATTGAAACATGACCTTGCTCCTTAAAATTATCTGAGCATCTGCTCCTGGCTGGTGTGAGAGATAGGGCACTGAAATGTATGGACATCTGGCCTGGCTGAATATGGCTTTTCCTATCATCCTTTGAGGTATCAGATCAAACACAGTCTAGGAAAGATGCAGGCAGCATCTCTGTGAGGAAATAATGGGTTGGAAAGCCAATTCGGAAAGGGAAATGTTTTGCCATTTAGGTCATGAGTCCTTTTTCCAAATGAAGGCTGAATCCAGAAACAGTGCACAAATGGAAGGTGACAATACTGAAACCATGTTTGCTTCTTCATATGCTTTGTTCTGCTGCTTGGTGAGCAGTGACTGCTTTTATGTTTATGCAATAAAGGGATGCTTTAACTCTTGTCTCATGTGAATGTATAAACCAACTATGAAAGGCATGTTTGTTTAGACGGCTGAATCTAAAAAAAAGAAAAAAAAAAAGCTCAAAGTAGCCTTGCCAGAAGACCCTCTTCCCAGCTATGGGACAGACAGTGGCTCTTTCCCCTCCCATGACCCAGGAAACTTCATTCTCTCATTAAGTAACTCAAGGCAGAGCTATTTTACCTGCTGGCATCCATGTGGTTTTTGACAAAACTCAAAAAAACTTGAGTCAAAGCCTTACCTTGTCATTGTGTTCAGTGCAGGTACTTTCCACCTATTTGGGGATTTAAACAAACCTTATCTGGGGTTTTGCCTTGTGGGTTCAACCCTGGTAAAGGGATGCTTTCTGTTTACCTAAAAATTAAGACCATGCGTGCATCTCCAAGGGACATACTCAACAAGAGAAGATCAGGGGCTGTGGAAGTAAACTCTTTGCAAATGAAACATGTCCCTGCTAGGGGCTGCTGAATCCTGCCGCTGTTCCATAACCCCAGGTCCAACCAGGAACGAGGCAGAGCATGGGTTCCCAGTAGGCACACACATACACAGACTCCCACACACAGAGATGCCAACACATCTATATACACATCTACATATGTATATATGTAGATATATGATTGGCTGCACAGATTAAGACATACACACTCAGCATTCACAAAAACACAAACAGCACCAGTAGCCTCATCCTGTTCCCCTCTCTGGCTGATCAGAATGAAGGTCCTTTAGTCCTTGAGTGGGAAAAATATATATACACAAACACACATGTATAGATACGTACACACACACACAGAGGCAGGCAATGCAGCTCCGTCCAGCAGCTGGGTCAGACCGTCTGTCTGCCTGCCTGGTAGCTGCCCCTGGATCCCACCCAGTCTCCCCTCTCTCTCTCTCTTGCTGGTACGTGGACACACCTGCCCCCGAGGCGGCATCCCACCCCATGCTGGCAGATACCCCCTCAATCACACACACGCACACTCACACACACGCGCGCGTGTGCCCGCACGGGTCGCGGCTGTCCCCACGCCACCTCGCGAACTCCCGTGGTCCCTCCAGCAGCCACCTGCGCCCGTGGCGTCGGGGGGCGCCCACCCCCCATCACAAAGGTGGCCCGGAGCGCTGCTCCCGCTCCCGGGGTGGGCCGGGGGCTTTCCAGGGGTGTGTTCGCCCGGCGCCGCAGCAGCTCCTGGCGGGGCCGCGATGCCGGGAGCGGGTCCGGGAGCGGGCGGGGGCGGGGCGGGAGCGGCACCGGCCGAGGGGCGGGAGTGGGGCCGAGCTCGGGACGCCCCGCCCCAGCGGGAAGCTGCCGTCCGGCTGCAGGCAACGCCGCTCGGCTGGGCTGGGCTCGGCTCGGCTCGGCTGGGCTGGGCTCGGCTCGGCTCGGCTCGGCGGGGCCGCTGGGGGGAGAGCCCAGGCCAGGGGCAGCTCCGGTCCGGCCGCCCCGGGGCGGGTGCCTGCTTCGGCTCCTTCTCACTCCCGCAACGCCGGCCGGCTGCCCCAGGCTGCCTCGCCCCGCCCCGGGAGGAGCCGCTGGCGGGGCCCCAGCTCCGGCTGAATGTTCCCGTGGGCTGGCGCGGCCTTGGGCTGGCGCGTGCGGGAGCGAGAGACCGAGGTGGGCCCGGAGCAGGACAGGCTGCCTGCTGCCGTCTGTCTGTCCGGCTCGGGCAAGGTCCTGCGGGAGCCGAGCAGCGAAGCAGGGAGGTGCCCGGGCTGGGGAAAGGGGAAGCTTTCAGGAGGTGCGTGAACACACGTCTGCGCGTGCCAGGAGGTGCGAGGTATTCGTTGGTGTGGTCGCTGTTGGAGAATGGGCAGCGCAGGCAGCGTTTCCGTCCCTGCTCTTCACAGTGGCAGGAGAAGCCCACCTGTGTGGAGGCCTCCCATGATGGGCTCACTGTGTTTGGGGCCCTTCGTAAGACCGTGTCTTCGTGCAGTGATGGAGCAGGAGGTGAACATGAAGGCCCACGAAGTGTGCAGGGAAGATGAGGATGGATGTGAAGAGGTTTCACGAGGAAGGAGTCTCTCCCTGCTGGGCAGGTAGGAACATCTCTGTCGAGCAGAGCGCTGCAGTATGTTTTGTTAAAGCCATGTCAGGTTGGTGGTTGCCAGCACAGCCCCATGCAAAATACAGAGCACAGCAAAGTGACGAGTGGTTGCCAGCAGCTGCACACAGGATGTGTGAGCAAAGAGGTGTAGAGGAGATCAGAGAGGCCTTGAGTATCCTCTCCACAGGCCCCTGCCCCCCGGTGCAGGCTGCGCAGCCCTACTCACACACCCTGCCCTCTTCCTCTGAGACTTTTCCAGGGTGAGTCAAAGGGCAGATGTTTCTTCTCAGACTCCCCGCTAGATGGGTCCACATCCTTGCTGTCCGTGGGACAGGTTCTTCTGCACGGGCAGCAGCAGAAATATGGCTTCTGGTTTTCACCAGGGTTTAGGGGGAAGAACGAGGACTAAATGAGAAATGGACCTGCCTCCCATGGAGACAGGGCTGGAGCCCTCAGCAGGAGTGATTTGACTCTGATTTGCACAAAATGCAGCAGAGTGGTATAGGAGGGGACAGGTTACTAATTTAACCCCTTTACAATAGAGGGCACTCTCTTCCAAAGTTCATCAACACTGGCTGGAGTAGCTGCAGGAGTTGCTCTCCCATGCTGCCTCCGTGCCATGGGCAGGGAGTGATCAGTTCCCTCGGCTCTGTGGCCCTCCTGGTCCTCGACACAGCCTGCTGCACAGCTGCAAAGTCATTTCCCTCCACAGTGGAATGACCCTGCGAATCAAAGGGGAGAAAGCTTTGAGCAAGGCAGTACGGTGCAGTGGGTAGAGCAGCTCCCTGGGATGCATGGGGTTGACTGGGGCACAGCTGGTCAGTCACATTAGATTGTAACATCCCTGTAGGACAGGGATACCATTTGCAGTGGCACATAACTATAAGTAATAAGATCGCTGCAATTATTTTCCTGACTCAGTCCAGGAAACCATAGGAAAACCCCAAGAGCAACCCTTTCTGGTGCCTCAGTTTCCTATGCTGTAAAGGGGTTATGATAACCTGCCTGTCTCCCTGCCTGCCTACCAGCTCAACTGTTCATACCATTCATCCAGCTGGGCTTTCCCAAGCCCAGCTGCACTGGCCAGGACACAATACAGCGTAGGCTTGTTGGGTTCCTGCATCCCCAGGCATCCTCCATGCCCTGCAAGCAGGACTGAGGGGGTGAGGCTGAGCAAGGGGTTGTTTGAGTGGCTGGTGCCAGCCAAGGATTTCCTCTACCCCTCCAGAAAGCAAGCCAGCTTGTTCCAGAAGAGCACTTTTTGGACTCGCCACGATTCCCTGGAGCTCTGAGATTGGGGTCAAAGTCCCTGTCATTAGATGGACCCAGCCCCAGAGGTCCTACAGCCTCAGGATCACAGGGTCTAGGGCTCAACTGAGAAGTTTGCACTGAATGAAGGTGAAATCCTGCAGAGAGAAGGGACTGTTCAGTTTGTGGGGTAACCTTTGGGAACCGGCCAGAGTCAGGTTCTCCATCTCACCCTGAATAATGTGATTCAGCAAATGGGGCTGCATGCATTGCTCCAGGCAGCCTGGCTCGCCAGTTTGGGCAAGGGAGGCCTGGGGAGCTGGTGAAAGAGCTGACCTGGGACAAAGGCACTTTCTTTCAGACACAGTATGCCCAGCGCCCGGCAGCCTGTTCCCACCCCCAGCCCTGGTCAGTGGCATGCAAAGCACTCGCCCGCCTCCTGATGCTCCGGGTAAAGAAGCAACAGCTGCAGGGGCCCTTTTGCTGCCTCAGGAGCTGTGACAGCACCCGGGAGCCAAGCCGGTATCTAAATTTAAACTCATACTATGTGTGTTTGTACAAGCGAGTGCGGGCTCCAGCCCTGACTCCCCCCCCACCTCCCCCAGTGCGCAGAGGAGACAGACTCCGCAAGAAGGGAGATCCAGAGGAGCTCCAGCTGGCTGGGACCTGGGAAAGGGGGGCTCGGGTGTGGGACACCAGGGGGAGAAACGGCTAGGGGAGAAACACCATGGAGCCTGCTTCTCCCCAGGATGACGTGAAGAAGAGGCAACAAAAGGAGAAGTCCAAGAAGCCAGTGCCGCCAGCAGCCCCCCGGCCAGCCAGGGCTCTGTTCTGCTTAACCCTGCAAAACCCGCTGCGGAAGGCATGTATCAGCATCGTGGAGTGGAAGTATCCTTCTGGCTGCGTGGGCTTGGGAGCACCCGTGTGTGTGCCTGTGAGCAGGGGTGCTGGGGAGGGGTGCTGGGGAGCAGGACCGCGTGGGCTGCAGGCAGGAGAGCTGTCAGCCCACTTCAGGCCTGTGCTGGCTGTCTCACTGGGTCTGTAAAAGACAACGAGGTGCTTGGGGAGCCCCAGTAGAATTCGTTGGCAAAGGCAATGGCTGTGCAAACTGGGGGCATGAATAGGCTTGTGGGGGAAGCTGGGGCTGAGAAGCGGGTCAGGCCATGGGGGACCTTTGGTAGGGTGGTGCGGGGACAGGCAGGGACAGGCCAGGTGACAAGAGACTTGTGGGAATGAACACGTTGTGCTGGCAGGAGCTGTGCTGGGGAGAAACAGGGGACAGCCTGCCAGGAGGGGAGAGGGTTTGGTGTGTGAGGAGGGGACACAGTGCCCATCCCAGGGTGGGGATGGGGCCAGGCAGAGGAGGAGGGCCAGGCTGGGGGAGTGGGAGCTGAGGATGGAGCTGGGGACAACAGGCTGCCCCAGGGGAGAGGTTTGGGGGTGGGTAGCGAGACCATGGCGAGCTGCTTGGGATGGCTCTTCGTGTGTGTCACCACTCGCCTGATCCCGCAGCTGCTCCCTGCCCTGGTGGTGGAGGCTGGCCAGCATCCCCCAAATCCTTGCTGACACTATTGTCTTCTCAGCGCACCTTTCCCATCCCTCCCTGGCACTGCTGTCACAGGTGAAGGCTTTTGTGAGTGATAGTGTTCAGAGGGACAGTATCTCTCTGTGCCTCTGGCTTAATTTAGGGATGGGGTTTAGGTGGTTGCTTTTTGATTGGCCATCTTTTCACTGGGGCTTATAGCTCGGAAATACCAAGATGTCATGTTTCTGCCACCTATCCAGGAACTGTTTTAGGCCATCTATTTGGATATCACCTTGTTCACATGAATTTTATGGAAGGGAAGAGGATGGGAGATGAAACATTTCACTTTGGCTTCAGTAAAACGTTTGGGCTCAAGCAAAAGGGATGGAATTTGGGAATGTTTCCAGCAAATCCAGTTCTTCTACTCCAACTTTTCTCATTTCAGTTGCTGAACCTATCTGCATGTTCCTGGCCTTAGCAGGATCATCCCAGCGTGACCAGGCTTTGCTCCTCTTGGAGGTGGCTTGGTCACCTAAGGGCTGCGGGGCCAGGCCCTGCCCTTAGGAAAGACTGGCTGTGTTGCTGTACACGTAGTGCTGTGGGGACACCAAAACCATGCCCCTGCATTGCCAGAGATGCCATCTTGTTCAAAGCCCAGGGTGCCCGTTTGGAGGCACTCAGGGCATGCTCACACCTCTGGTGGTGCTGCGCTGGCCATGGATTTTGAGCTCTTGTTCCTTCACTGCAAAGGGGCTCCCTGTCCTTTGAGGAGAGTGAGCAGAGCCAAAACTGGGGAATTCTGCTTCTCTGGCATGAGGACTGGGTTTTTCTACGAGCACATGGAAGGGAACTGTGTCTGTGTCTTAAATAGGCACTGAAACTTGTGCATACACCCTAGTGGCAGGGGAAGAGCTGGAAATAGGACTTACATCTTCCAACATGCTCAAACACATTCCTCCTCCTGGGCCAATGCATGCCAGAGAGGGTGCGTAGCACAGTGGGGAGTCTTTCCCACATTGGTGCCCTGGAGGGGGAGTGTGGAGGGGAGGGGTGGGTGTCCCACCAGGAAGGTTGCAGGTGCAGGTGGTTTGACCTGTGCGGGACAAATGATCCACGGCATCGCGTTTCTCCAGCCCCTCCCTTGCGCCTGGCTGTATTTATACCCAAATGCACCTGGCTGCCCTCGTTCAGGGATCGGGGTTTGCAAGGCATGCCAGGCTCGTTCCAGTTCCTACGGGTTGTTAGGGGCTTCAGGGCCAGGCAGCAGCCAAGGGGAGATTAGCTGTGACCATTTTCTGTGGGGATACCTGGCATCTGGGTTCAATATGGCAGTACACATTCCTGTTCCTTGGGCCCATCTCTGCTGTATAGCGTCTGCTGTCAGAGCACAAAGCTGAGCCACAGGAGTGGGACAGGGTCTCTTCCAGGCAGTTGGAGAGTGGGGAGTATCACCACACTCAGCCTAGGGTGGGTGAAAGTCAGGCTGGCTTGAGGCGGAGGGGGTTTTATGCTGAAGTTGCTCACATCTCAGAAAACACGTTTGTTAGCACAAGGAAATCTGGGTACTCTGCAAATTGGTATTGTGTGCAGCTGGGTATTGTGTGCTTGACAGCCAGCCCAGCAAGTTGATGGTTGTTGGGATATGTCTAGCTTTGTGGTGTCACCCCAGGATCCTTTTGCAGCCAGAAGGACTTCAAGGCAGATCTCAAAACAGTTTATGGGGGTAGACACTGGCTGTGGTCATAAGTGTGGATGTTGGCTGGTAGGACAATGGAGAGGAGAAGGGGCTGGAGGAGAATGTGGTGATTTACGTCACTGTTGACTTACACTGTAGGTGGGTCTGGCCCAGTGGACAGCTGGACCAATGTTTACATTTCCTCTACCTGCTTTTAGTTTCAATGGCTTCCAGGGGTACAGGCAAGGCAAGTGGAGCAGGGACAACTGAGATGTACTTGTCAAGAAACATTATTGGCCAGGAAACTTTGAGATTAGCATTGTGACCGAAAATGTTTCTTGTAGGTTTTTGCGTCATGCTGCACCCAGCTGTCTTCTGACAGCACGAGGCCACTAGATGAGTGGGAAAGACCCCATTGCTTTTAGGTATGTGCATAGCTGCATGATGCAGTGGCTAGGCACAAGCGCTTCAGAGCTGCAGCAGGGCCTGGATGTGACCAGCATAGGGGCAGCGAAAGATGATGGCTGTCTTCTTCTGACCAGATGTCTACTGCACTCCCAGGGTACCACAGGGTGGCAGGTTTGGCCCACGCTGGGAGGAACAGAGAGTGGGGTCCCTGGGGCGAGAGCCTGGCCATGGACAAGGTCCTGGAGCCAGAGTTTGAGCTCTTTTGGGGCTTCAGGAACATGATAGCTGAAGCTTGACCATGAGGTTTCAGTGGCCCAGCAGAGCAGCAACAGCAGCAGGAGCCTGGGAGTGACCAAGTGCCTGTCCTAGGGCCTTCAGGGGGAAATAGCAAACCCCATTTGTTCAGAGATGCCATAGGGCCCAAACAGCACAATTCCACCTTCTAGGGAGTGGGATGGAGCTCAGGCTGAGCACTCCAGTTACTCCCAGCCCGTGGCGCTCCTGGGGACAGTCACAGGAGCCCTGCCTGCACTGGGGCACTGAGGCTGTAGGAGACCAGGGGATGTTAGCAGATGGATGTTCTGCTAGAGGAGACCCTGGCTAAGCTGTCTTGCCCCTAGATACCTTCTAGTCAGGGAGACACAGCCCACCCAAGATCTGCTGCTCAGCAGTGTCTTCCTCACGGACGCTGAGTACAGAGGGAGCCAGGGCTGGCACACTCCGATGCTTTGGTTAAGTGCCTACATTATGCAAGAGGGTCCTGACCCTTCAGGATGGTTCACTAAAGGATGATGAGGGGGAAACTACCAGCTACCCCATCCCCTCATTATTCCTCTACTGCAGCCTTTTAATTTGTGCCCCCTCCCCGTATGTCCTGTGCCAAAGCTGCCCCTCTCCAGCAGCCATGCCCTGAGTGTCCAGGCCTTGCGTCTCATCCTGGCCCATCCCTCCCTCCCCGGGGCCCCAAGAAATGGGCAGCAACTGAGGATGTGCAGAGGGTGAAGTCTGACTGCTCTCTCTGGTTCTCTGCCCCAGTGGGAGATCGTTTCCCCATAGCCAGCGAGGTTTCCCCACACATACCCAGACGGGTGTACAGTAGGGCTGTACCTGCTTCTTCGTTCCTGTCTCCGCTCCTTGACGCTTCCTCTCAGACCCTTCGAGATCATCATCCTCCTGACCATCTTTGCCAACTGTGTTGCACTGGCCATCTACCTGCCGATGCCTGAGGATGACAGCAACGTTGCCAACTCCAGCCTGGTAAGGCGCAGACCTTCCCGCTGTCCTGCTGACCTCCTCGCTGGACAGCCAGGTGCTCGGCGTTGAGGGCTCTGCGGAGCCGGTCCCTCAGCGTGGCATGGGTGCGAGATGGTAGTCCCTGTAATGGAGGCATCTGCTGCTGCCCTGCAGGGTGCAGTCAGGGTCGCTGGTCCAGCAAGAGGTGATGCAAAGTCAGAAGGAGGCAGAGTGGTGGAGAAACTGCTGCAAAATGGGTTTCCAGAGGGGCTGAAACCACCCCTAGGTTGAGATCAAAGGCAGCAGATTGGTGTGTGAAGCACACAGGAGGGAAGAATTGATGCCAAATAAAGAACAAATTCCCTCAGATTTTTATCATGACACTTCCAAAAGGAAACATCCTGTTCCAAAAAGACTGAAATGTTTTGTTTCAGCATTTTTGGAATAAAATTTTCTGACCTTTAATTTCAAAACTGTATTTTAATTTTGGTACTTTTTATTTAAGAGGGGAAAAAAAAAAATCTCTGTTAAGCAGAGAGGTTGCTCCTTTCCAATCAGTTATTCCATTTGTTTTTTCCCAGTCACTCCATTTTGCCTGGAATAAGATGTTTTGATGTCATCCAAATCAATAGTTGGCACTATTTTTAGTTTGTCACCCCTTTCCCCTCTTCAGATCCCCATTGTGGTTCAATCCACATTGATTTCCATTGAGACTCTGAGTTTGGTGACTGATTCAAAGCACCTAAATACACCCTTTTTTAATGAAATGTTCTCTTCTGCGAATTTCAGGACTCCTCAGTGTTGGGGTGGGGTGTGTTGTATGCAGATATTGCTGGCATCTTGTGACTTAAAAAAGCACCTCTCTGGTTTTTGCCTGTTCCTTAGAGACTCTGCAGGGAGAAATATTAAAGCAGTCAAAAAATCTGAGGTACAAAATACAAAGTAAGCTTTTACTTGTGCAATTTTTAGTTCTTTGAACTGCTTTTGTCTCTTTCCCTCTCAAGAGGCTTTTAGTGGCACTGAAGATAGTGTTTTCTTCTCATTTCCTTGGAAAAAGAAGAAAAGAGGTCACTATTGGCAATGTGTTATTACGTCTTTTAAAAACAAAACCAAGATAGGTCCACAGAGGAGGGGAATTAAAAATACCTATGGAGAGTTAATTCCTGGGGTGTTCATTCAGCCTCCCGGTGCGCTGTCTGACCAGCTTCTCTCACACGTGTGAGCTCGGGGCAGAGTTAAGCTCAAGACACTGGTTTTGGTTTCTTCCCTGGCCAAGGGGGCGTAACAGGATTTGAAAAGTGCAGTTATCTCAGCTGAGTGATTAAAGAGGCAAAGCAAAAATGGGGCAGGTTGAGCATGGAAAGCAGGAGGTGGGGACAGTGGGGATGGGGGCTTCCCGCTGGCATGGGTTTTGGGATTTGGATGAGACCAGGACGCCTGCGAGGGCAGAGCTGGAGAAAGCCCAGCAGCATGTGGCAGTGTGGCATGACAGGGAGGACAACCTGGCAGCAACCCGCCTCGCAGTGCTCCCGGCAGGGACTGATGCTGCCCAAGAAAGACCAACAGCCTTTCTCATTAATGGGGGGCAGGCAGTCATGTAGCGAGTAATGTCATCTATAAATGAAACTTAATCTATTTTTATTTATTGTATGTTAGATTGCTTATGCTATATCCTATTTGGGGATTTTTCAGCCTGTAGCCGTGCCAAGAGCCCTCTGTATCAGGAGCGTGGCAGCCCCAGGCCTCTGTTCTTTCACCCCTGCTCTGCATGTCCCTTTGTCAGTCATCTTCTGGTGGCTTTGTAGGAGCAATCCCAGTTAAGAGCTGAGCCATACCCCCATCACCTTGGGTATCGGGCTGTGCTCTGCACGGGGCCCGCAGGTGGTGCAGCAAAAGTTTGTTGGAGGTGTTTCTTCCTGCAGCAGAGAGATGCTGCAATGCATTTAATCTCTCCCTGTCACTTTTTTAATTGCCTCTTTCATTGCCCAGGCCTCTCTGGAGAGGATTGATCTTTATCTAAAGACCTTGAAATTGTTGAGGAGGCAAAATGTATGAGGGGAAACAGAGTCAGAGCAGTGAGGACGTTGCCCCACATTATTTGTGGAGGCAGGATCGAGGCTGACTCTCATCAGAGCTCACTGCTAACGGGTGTGCAGGAGCCTGTCCAGCCCAAGCTTCCTTCAGAGAAGCATCCTACAACCCAGGCACTTAATGCAGCGAAAGCCACTCTGCTCTAAAGCTGGGGGTCTCCAGCAAGGAGAGTCTCGGGAAGGGAGGATCTCCTGGGAGATCTCTGCTGCCACTTTCCTCCCACAAGTTTGGAAAACCTGGAGAGCAGCCACACTTGTGACTCTGCCTTTCCAGGACCACCTGAGGAAAATTTGCACACAGAGTTTACACTAGATTTAGAATTAGTCTCATGAAAGTTTTGTTAACCAGAACTCATTTTGTGGCATGAAAAAAGTGTATTTTATAACCCGTAAATCTTCTATGAATCCATTTCGCTTTATCCTGGAAGAAATACAGTTGTTTAATTTCAACATATTTCATTATTATTCTTTTTAGATTAGATTTCTTCTCATCCAGATTTTTTTGTAATGCTGTTTTTGTCTAATTTTGTCTAAATCTAATGAAATCAAAATATTTTCTTCAACCCTCATGAAATGATTTTGACTTTTCAACTCAATCAAAAATTCAGGTTTTTTATTTTCACTTTGACTTGAGTTTCCAAAATTGTCAGTGAGCTCCAAATCACTCTGTCCGTCTTTCACTAGAAGCCTTGCTCCAGGAGCACATAAGTTCAGAAATGTGTTTAGCAAGGCAGGTTACTCGAGGGGATTTACCCAAGAAAATACAGATGTCTGCATGTGAGCTGGCTGCCTGGACTCCATTTATGGTCAACTGAGAAATAAAAGCAAATTTAGAGTAGGGTTTGTCTCCTAGGGCAATTGGTCTCCTGTGGTTCTGATGCGTGGTGTTTGACAAGCTGCATAAAGTACCTATTTTTCCCCACTAATGGACCCAAGGGTGACCTCTCAGAGGGATGCCGCCCTTTCAGAGCATCCAAAAGCAGCTGGGCTGAGTCCCATGTGCTTTGTAAACATATCAGGAGGGCATGGGGCCTGGTGAGTGGGGGACAGAGCTGGAGCTCAAGATGTACAGAAGACACTCAATAACGCAGGTAATGGCCTATGTGTAGGCACTCTGTTAGTATCACAGATAATGGCTTTATGTTTAGGTAGAATGGATGTTTAATATAAAGGAATATGCGTCCAAAAATCCCACCATTTTGGGTTGCATTGGGTTGTGTCTCAGCCATAGGGGTCAGAGGACCCCTGTGTTTTAAAGCCTGAGCACAGCCCCAGGCACAATTCAGTTACAGGAATATGGGCATCTGATGTTGCTGCTGCGGGTGTCCTAGGCCTCCGTCTGCTGCTCTGGAGGGGTTTGACTTGCCTGTGGGTCCTGTGTAACATCTGCCACCCCAGGACTGTCTCATGTAGCCCAGGGCATCTCCAGTAGCACTGAAAACAGCGACATTTGGGCAGCTGACCTGTGTCTAGCAGTCCTTGAGCAGAGATTGCTGGCCCAGTGCTGGTTTTGAAGAGCGATTACCTGCTGTCGGGCGTCTGTCCCTTGAGGCTGGCATGGGTCACTCACTGCAGGGAAGTCCTGATTACATGTGGCTTTCCTAGAGCCTGGGGTCACCCGTGGTCTCCTGGGGTCCTCTAATAGCTGTGAGAATAGACTACACGCGTGCACATCTCCATGCACAGACTCTGTGCGTGGGACTTCAGAAACTACTGTTGCTCTTTTACCCAGCATCTTGACGTAAGATGCAGCTGTATGAGCTTTCCCTGCCTCAATCCTCCCCTTCGCCCTGGGATCTGGGGCTGCTGTCAAGGGCCAGCACCCTGCCCAGCTTGTGGCTTGGCAAGCCTGGCAGCCTCCGTGGCTCAACCTGGGGTTTTGGGTAGGCAGCTGAGCCAGGCCCCTCTGATCTCCCTGTTGCTGTCCCTTCCTGGCCCGACTCACCGGTGCTTGGCCACCCCGGGAGCTTTTTCATATACAGCCCTGCCATCGCAAGGTTGCCTTCTTTCAAGCTCCTTCCCCCATGGACAGAGCTGGCAAGAGGATTTCACCTCCCCTTTGCACAGATCCCAGCTGTGACTTTTGCTGCCCATTGCTGGTGCACAGCTCTCACTCTCCAGTTTGGGCAGCAGAGCTGACCACTTGTCCTGTATGCCAGTAAAAATACAGTAGCTTCCAAAGCCTGCTCCATCAAGCAGGGTGCCCCATGATCCCCAGCTCCGCAGCACGGCTTCCTCTGAACGGACCCTGCTGACCGTCTGCTCCCAGCCCTGGAGAAGGGCAGATTAGCTGCAGCTCCCCTGGATTTCTCTTCCTCTGGTTAGGCTCTCCGTAGCCCGAGTCTGACAGGGGTCAGCTGAGCCCTTGTCCATACTGTGTCCCAATTATTTTCCTGTCCATGGTTTTGCTGGCTGAGGTGGCAGCACCCAACAAAGCCTTTTCAAACCAAGCAGACCTAGGGCATCTAGTCCAGGGACAACCCTCAGGAATGCTACCAAGATGTCTCACAGACACCTGACCAGATGTGGGTAGCTGGTGTGATAGGGAGGGGACATGGAGCAATGAGAAGCTCTGGACAGCGAGTGAGGGAGATGCAATGGGGAACAACTCATTGTAGGGCCTGGCCCCTCCACGCTTGCATAGCTGCTGGAGAGATTTATTGCTTTTTTGGTTCCTGTCGTTGCAGCCATGGGGTTTGTCAAGCCCAGGTCTGTCACTTGTTTATGGGAAAGGAGGAGCTGTGGCTGGGGGATGTGGCAGGAAAATCACAGCATCACAGAGCAGCTGAGGGTGGAGGGACCTCTGGAGATCATCTAGTCTAACCCCCTGCTCTAAAAAATTTGTGCAAATAATTCAAAAACTCTCCCAAATTCTTTCCTGCACATCTCACATCTCCCCATCCAAGTGCTCCCCGTGCTCTGACAGAGGCCGCTGTGAGAAGCAGAAATGTTTCTCTCAGCGTCTCTTCCCGGACATGGTTCGCAGCAGCCCCAAGGGGCCTTCCTGCCCTCTACTGGGCCCTTCCCGTGCCAGTACCAGGGTTTCCCACCACGTACTCAAAGGAGCCTTCCTCTGCTCCAGCCCTCATTTTTATCTTGATTTCCAAAGGAAGGGGAGCCTATGAGATGGCTGTAACTCCATTCCCATACATTCATTAGCTATCCTGTCCCCTTCTCCCTCTCACATCTGCAGGGCTTGTCTCAGGGGAGGGGAGAAAGACACAGAGCTACTCCGTTTTGCAAAGTATGGTTGCTACAAGCCCCTGGAGAACACCCTTATAAGTGTTTTATGTTTAAAAAGCCCTTATGAAAGACTTAGCAGCACAGCTACCTGTCCTGCGTGTCCTGGCACAGGCAGTCCATGCATGCATCCTGGTCAACCTATTGGTGCACATACAAAAAGCATTTTTATTGGTAAGGGTAGCCAAACACTGGCACAGGTTGCCCACGGGGGTTGAGGAGTCTTTGGAGACATTAAAAACCTGCATGGACAAATTTCTGAGCAACCCACTGTAAGCTGGCCCTGCTTTGAGCAGCAAGGGCTTGGACTAGGTGATCTCCAGAGATCCCTGCCAGCCTCAAACCTCCTGTGGTCTGTGACAACTGCCTCAGCCATGGCAAGGGCCATCCCTCAGCCTACCAGTAAAGGGTGGTGTGAGACAGTGGAAGTGGTGCGGGCTGGAGCTGCAGGGGGAAAGGGGAGCAGGGCCTGAGTGGGACCAAGAGGCTCTAGGGGAGGTGCAGGGGCTGATGCTGCAGGAGCAGGACCGGGAACAGAGGGCATGGAGGAAGGCAGGAGGCTGGGGACAGTTCGGAGGGGTCAGGGAGGAGTGCGAGTGCTGTGAATCCCACTGCATGCGGATGTCTTCTGCTGGGAAGCAGGGGTAACTACCCGGCTGTGTTACAGTCACACTGTCCCCTCACCATCCATCCCCCACTTTGGCCAGCCAGGGAGGCTTTATCCAAGCCCTGCTCCCCCTGTTGCCTGGGAGGAGGCACCAGGGACATGGAGCTGGGGCTCATTCTGGAGAGCCCTGCATGGCTGTAGGGGCTGGGAGCCGACATCATTGCTGAGCAGGCTGGAGCTGTGTCATGTTGCATTGCATTGGCATGGTGCACACTGTTATTTCTGCTGCTCTGCGGCTCATTCACCAGCCACAGGTCAGGTTACTCTGTGTCCTCTAACACGGTTGAAGCATGTGTGTTTGTAGCAGCCTGGTGTGTTATAAAGACCTGCATCTTTTTATAGTGGCTTTTTGAAGGCTGGGCTCTTCATACACGCAATCCCAGCTCTGCCAGACAGCCCTGCTGCCCTTCCCCAAGCAGCCTCCCACCCTGGGTGGCCAGCTCTGAATTCTGGGGGTGATGAGGGGATGGTGGGTGGTGGTGGCACAGGGCGGGTCCTCAGCTGCTAGAAACTGGCCAGGGCTTCAGTGAAGTCAGCGGAGTTGTGCCTGTACACGGTGTGTGCCTGGCTTGCAGGGTCTGCCATGTCTCCCTTACGGCACAGGCACAGGGTGGCCACTTGGGTCGTGAGTGCACAGTCTCTGTGCTGACCTGCAACGTGGGCAGCACCAGAGCTGGGGGAAGTGCAAGACTGATTTCTTCTCAAATCAGCCTGGGCACATGAAGTGGGGTCTGCACCAGGTGCAGGACATGCGGTGCTTGAGCTGGTATAAAGTCTGCCAGAACAGAATATCTCTTAGCTTCTTTCTGCTGGTATCCGAAGGCGGCAGTAAGTTTGCCCTGGCTCAGGACATTGCTTTGTGGCCATATGAGTTTCATTGCCAGTATGTGTCCTGCAGATACACCTACCACTTGGAGAATCCAGAGCAAGTTTGCCATACCTGCACCACTGAAATGCTACCCTACCTCAACCCACAAGATGCTTGTGAGATGTCGTCATAGTCAGGGGCCAGGCTTCTCTTGCTCTGCTAACATCAGCATTTGCCCACAGTTTACAGCCAGATAAGCCAGGGGAAGTGGATCCACAGCTGTAGGACAGGTGATGGGGGATTCCTCCAGCCAGCACTGATGGATCACTGCATAGAACCTTCATACTGGCCGTGCCAAGACTTTTCCTTGTACTAGAGGGGTTACACCACCAGGACAGATCAGAATGATCCAGCTCTGTGTATGTGGCTGGGTCTGCAAAGGTGGTACTGTAAGTGAGCTGGTACTGTAAGGAAATTTGCAGTTACTGCCTCTGCCAGGATGGGCGGAATGTAGCCAGGTGGCAGAGGGCTGCTTGCTGGCTCTCCCTCGGCCCAGATCTGAAACTTGCTGCTCACTGATTGTACATGGTGAGCAAATACTGTTGGAGCTGGCCAAAGCACCATTCATCTGGTTTGGGCTTCTCAAAGGGACCTCCAAGGAACAGCGAGTCACTTTTTGATTCTGGGCAAGGGGTTTTTAGAGGGAGATCCCTGCTAGTCAGAGACCCTGGCGCCTGATTCTGGATGCCCTGGATGAAGCAGGGCAAGGAATTAGCTTTTGCAATGCTGGGGCTCCAGGTTGGATCCTGACACTCACCAGCCTGGGCCTTGGCAGCTGCAGGGCTGCTGTAGCTTGCAGTGGGTTCTCCTATTTCTCCTCCATTTACAGCAGGGGAGATACCCCACCACACCACTGGCTGCAGCTCTGCAGTCCCTCTGTACCTGAAATGATCCTCATGATAATTGTGTTTACATGTCTGGGATTGCAAGGACAAGCTTTTGGAGACAGGGGGCATCTGTCACTGATAAGGGGGGGAGGCGAGCAGCATTGAGTTGCCTTAGCTAAAACCTTGAAGACAGCCCTGGTAACACCAATAATCTCAATGCTTAGGTCTCTGCTCTTACCATTGCTGCCCTCAGATCCAACAAGGAATTGGCACTTGTATGGGTGACAGTCGTACAGGGACACTTGGCATGGCCACTGCTTTTGGACATGGTAATTGAGCAAGCGATGCTTCTGTCTGAGCCCTGGCCCTGGTTGCTTAAATGGACAGCATTTTCCATTTGGCAAGCCACAGTGACGCTGGGAGGAAGGTGTGTTTGCAGCCTTCCCTGCTACCAATTTGGCCTGAGAGAGACATTTCTGCCTTTCTGGGTGCAATCCCCTGCAGAGCCCAAGCAGGGATGCTCCTTGCCCTTCGTGGGGTGCAGGTGGAGGAGAGAGGCCATGGGAAACCAGAAATATAAATACCCCCATCCATCTGGCTGCTTCGGAAGGATTTTAATCTCAGTCTGGAAAGGGCCATCAGCAGCAAGGGCGGTGATTGCAGTGACAGGCAGAACCAGGTGGGCACAGGCAGCTCTTGGCCACACTGCGGGGAAAGACAAGCTATTCTGAGCCCTGCGGCTGCAGGGCTGTGCTGAGCCCCTGCAGTGGAGTGCCAGGTCCCGCCTGGGAGTGGGCGCAACACCTCTGCCCAGCAGAGCCCCCAGGCCAGTTTCTAGCAGCTCACTCTGCCAGGCAGACATCCGGCATTAGGCAGGAGGTCTTGAGCCCAAGGCCTCACCTCCCTGGGAGCCCAGGGCACAAGGGAAGCCACAGTGCAGCTGGCTTGTCCCGTGGTGACTGTGTGGTGTCTCCAGGAGATACCCAGCAAGACCTCAGCTGGAGAGGATGAGGAGAAGGTGTCAGTGCTGCCTGCAGGAGGAAGGCTATGGGAGAATGGGAGGGTGAGGCAACAGGGAGGAGAACCAGAGATGTGCAGTGCCCTGGGCCAGGCACCTTTGGGTGCTGTGTTGGGAAGCGGTGGCTTTGCTGGCATAGTTTGTAAGGACCATGTCCTGGCAGCGTGCCGTTGAGGGGATGCAGGGGATCATGCTGCAGGCCAGAGAGTAGCATGTGGTGGCTCAGCATACTACCCTTCCTGCCCAGGGTAGCCACAGTGCTGCCTGGTGTGTGTGGGAGATCACAGGTGGGTTGGCAGCAGGGCTGATCCAGAGACATGTGGGGGGCAGCCTGTGCATGGTGGTGATGCCAAGGGAGGTGACAGTCTGCTCTAACGGAGCATCCTCTCCTGCTTGCCTTTCCAATCTCCAGGAGAAGATGGAATACGCCTTCCTGATCTTCTTTGCCATTGAGGCGATGCTCAAGATAATTGCCTACGGGTTTCTTTTCCATACGGATGCCTATCTCCGAAACGGCTGGAACGTGCTTGACTTCTCCATCGTGTCCCTAGGGTAATGCAAGGAGGGGAAGCTGCTGGTGCTCAGCTTGTGCCAGGCCTGGTCCATAGCCCATCAGCTACATTGATTTTTCTAGTGACTGCGGTGGTTTGGGGGCAACTTGTAGACTCAGTTCATGGCCTTCTCGCATTGGCCCCTTTTTCATGCCCTGACATCCCCTGGGATCCTCCCTAACTCCTGTTTCTTCCTGTCTGACTCCTTAACGCCTCTCAGGACTCCTTGCCCTGGAAAATGGGAGTGGCATGGGGTCCTCCGGGCTTTGGCACACAGGGAGAGGGTCCACTGGGCACCAGGAGGTGGGAGGGCTGCCGGCTGCTCAGCAGCGAAGGTGGCACCCAGTGGAGGGGTGCCCAACCACGAGTGTTCCCAAGAGCTGTTTCCTGGGTCAGGCTGAGCGCGTGGTTAGTACAGTCCTGTCCCTTGCTTTCTTGCCTGCAGAGCTCTGAATCCTTAGCACAGATTTCTTGGTGTTCATCGTCATGCCCTTCTCTTTCTCTCTGTCCTTCCTTCTGCTTCTCCTCCTTTCTTTCCTGCTCTCTGCCCCGGCTCTTTCAGGCTTATCACCATGACGCTGGAGCAGGTCAATGCGAAGCAGGGGGGGACTTCAGGGGGAAAAGGCGGCTTCGACGTGAAGGCCCTGCGAGCGTTTCGTGTGCTGAGACCCCTGCGCCTGGTGTCCGGAGTGCCGAGTGGGTGCTGGGCGCCCTGCCAGCGTGAAGGACTGGCGGGTGGATTGAACCGCTGCCTGGCTAGGGTGGGGGGCCATGGGGCAGGTTTCTTGTTGCTGCTGGATCATGCCCAGCCACAAGGTGGGTGTGGAGGAGCCACAGGTTCTTGCTCATCCCTACAGTTTGCAGTTGTCAACACTGGGGATCTGCAGGTTGGCATATATAGACCTCCCTCCATGGCTCAGTGTCAGCACCTGTGGGTGGCCAGCGTGAAAGGGGCCAGGACCTCACTCTAGTTTCTCAGGGCAGGGATCTCCTTCTCCCATAACTCACGTGAAAACAGCCAGGATGAGAGCAACAGAACAAATGGAGGGGCATGAACCAGCCTCCAGCACTGCCTGGTGCCTGGCTCTGCTGGGGTCTTCCGCATGCTTGCATAGTGGGTGGAGAAAGGATTTCTTGCTTCAGAGATTTCAGTCCCAACCCACCTGTGCCCCTCTTTTCTTGGCACGAGGCATTTCAGAGGCTGCTTGTCAGAGGGGCTGACAGGAATGCAAGGTGCACCCAAAGCTGTTTAGGAAGTGGTTGACCTCCTCTCCCTTCTCCTTGGTGCAGGCCTTCAGGTCGTCCTGAACTCCATCATCAAGGCCATGGTGCCCCTCCTCCACATCGCCCTGCTGGTCCTCTTCATGATCATCATCTATGCCATTGTCGGGCAAGAACTCTTCAAGGGCAAGATGCACAAGACCTGCTATTATCTTGGGACAGGTGGGGCTGTGGCAGGGGGGTGATATGGCAGAGATGTCTCTGTGTGGCTGCTGTGGGGACCACAGAGGTTCTGTGGGTAGCAGAAAGTCTGGACTTACCAGCATCAGGCCTGGGAGTGTGGCAGGACTGAAGGATGTTTGGTACAGCACACAGCTTGGTGATGGTACGTGGTGTGAGGAGGTGGTGAAAGGGACCCCTTTTGGAAAGCTTCTGCAGGAGGCTGGGAGGTGCTGGGACCTGCTGTACTTGGCCTGACCTGCTGCTCACACCATGGCTTTCCCCCTCAGATGTGATTGCCACGGTGGCATCAGAGAAGCCAGCCCCATGCACCAGCTCTGGCCACGGGCGACACTGCACCATCAATGGCACTGAGTGCCGAAGTGGCTGGCCGGGGCCCAACGATGGCATCACTCACTTCGATAACTTTGGCTTTGCCATGCTGACTGTCTATCAGTGCATCACCATGGAGGGCTGGACCGAAGTCCTCTACTGGGTAGGCTCCAGCAGCTTGGGCTTGGTGCCCAGTTTGGCAGCTGTCACTGCTGGTCCTGCCTCAGAGCAGGGAATTCCCTCCAGGACACAGGACCCCATAGGGTCTCTCCGCCAGTGAAAGACATCCTGCCCCCACCAAGCTTCATACTGTGATGCACATCCCATAGCGCACCAGGCATATCTTCTGCATCTCTGCAGGCACTGCTCAAGCTGTCCTTACTCTCCAGATAGACAGGAGGGTGCTCCAGCTCCCACCTTTGCGAAGGGGTACAGACCAGGCACAGCAATGGCTGGCTGGTGGATGCTTCTCCAGCAAAACCCTGTGTTTTGCAGTCCCTGGGAGACTGTCTTGCTGAGGCTTAGGCATGGGGCTGATGTTTAAATCTGCTCCCAAAATGCCTTACCTCCGCTAAAACCAGATTCACAGTCATAAGGAGGGAGGGCTCAGAGTCAGGTTTATCTGCTACCATCCCAAGCCCTCACTTTAGAGGGAGCAAAGCTCCCAGAGGCTGTTGAGGGGACCCTAAGGGGAGACAGACAGCAGACAGTGTGTTCAGAATGCTTCATCTGCCTCTCTCCTTGCCAGGTAAATGATGCCATTGGGAATGAATGGCCCTGGATCTACTTCGTCAGCCTTATCTTGCTTGGCTCCTTCTTTGTTCTTAACCTGGTGCTGGGGGTGCTCAGTGGGTAAGTGCCACCCTGTCCTTTCTCTTTGCCAGCAGATTAGTGAGCGTGATCAGAGTGTGGACATTGGCTGGTTTTAACTATGCAAGAAGAAAGCCTGGAAAAGTTTCTGTTCCTTTTCCTCTCCTATTCCTCTCCCCTTTTTTTGCATGCTTAGAAACCCTGAACTTTGAATTACTTTTTGTGTGGTGTCCATGACTGTCTGAGACTTTAGCTCAACACTTAACACAGAAATCTTTTCCCTGTAGCACAAGCAGCTGTCAGCAAACACAGCCTTGGAGCACAATATTAGGTGTTTGTAGTGTGGTCTGCCAGCACTCACAGCAAAAGAAGCTGAGCAGCGAGCTCAAAGCAGCAGTTCTTACCCCATGGGTGTGGGTCGAGACTCATTCTCACTGGTACCCACAGCGCTGCCATCCTGTTGTGAGCACACACAATTTCCTTATGGCCAACCTAAGGAAAACACCTTTGATATGAATGCAAGGGATCCAAGAGAATTATTGTTAGTCTAATTAATGCTTCAACAGTCTCATCCAAATACAACAAAGAGCTATCATCAGTCTGGTTACAATGATCATAACGCTTCTGTGCCAAATGACTCAATTAGTGCTAATTCCCTTAGTAGTACAGTTAAAGCTGCTATGCACAAAATAGCTCTGGTGCAACGCTCAACCTACTATGCATTGCTGTGGTGAGGTGTCAGCATCCCGATTTTGTTGCTGGGAAGTGTTTATTGTCCTGGGGAGTGAGGGGGGCTTTTCTCCTCAGTTCTGTGTAGGCTCAGGGTCTTTTCTATACATTTCAATCCTGTGTGTGCAAGTGGATCACACTCATCATCTCTATTAGTTCATAGGGTTAGTTGTACCCTAATTACTTGGATTTGTTAGTTCTCTTCTATGGCAAGAACCATACAACTGCACAAGGTTAAAACAAATTGGGTATTATATAACTAAAACAAGCTCAAAACCACAAGACAGACCACAGGCACCTGACCCTTGCATGAAGTTGGCTGTAACAGCAGGAGGAGCTGGACAATAGTCATCTGATCCTAGAGTAAGTTGGAGGCACTGCAAAAGTTTCTGAAAAATTTTTGCAAATATAGCTAAAATATGCTTGAGATCAGGAAAATCCAGACAAGGCCTGACAAGTCCTGAGGCTTAGTATGTCTAATTATTGTTATAATGTCTGAGCCCTATTACTAACACATGGCAACACCAGACTGGCTGGGCAGCAGATCTACAGTCCTGCCAGATACCAGGAGAGAAAATAAATTAATTAAAAAAGAATGAGAAGAGTGGGACCCCCTGCACTGGCAGACCTGTCTTTTCCATGTTACCATGAAAAGAGTGTCCTGTTTACTTACCATGTGATGAGCTCACCTTCCCCACATGGAGAGCTTGGGGCAGCTTTCTGCCCTGCAGATGAATGAGACCCCACTTGCTCTAATCCTTAGCAGGGCTAGAGAACTCCCACAGCCTTATAGTGTTAGTTGGCCTGTCCAGCCACAGCGTCCTGCAGCAATGAGCTCCCAAAGAGCAGCCAGTGGCAGGGAAGATACCCTGCCTGCCATCAGGCACCAGGTGATGATCCCCCATGATCTTGCATCATGGAACAGGGCCAAGAAAGAGGAAAGTCACTAGAGCAATCTAGTGGTAGCACTAGGTGGTAGGGTATTTCAGGCTTTTTTCTTTCTGCAACGACTGGCCTGGCACAGGGCTGTGGTACCTGACCTCCACGCCATGCCCCTCCTGAGTCTCACTCTGCTGCTTGCCTTGTCCCAGTGAGTTCACCAAAGAGCGTGAGAAGGCCAAGTCACGGGGCACATTTCAGAAGCTGCGGGAGAAGCAGCAGCTGGAGGAGGATCTGAAGGGCTACATGGACTGGATCACCCACGCGGAGGTCATGGACAGTGACCGGGCCAGGGGAGAAGGTACCACCTCTGCTTGATCGAAGACCCTTAGCATGAGGGTTGGCTTCCTAACACTGAGCATCCTCGAGAGGCAGAGTAGAGACCTTTGGAGAAGTCACAAAGACTTGTTTTGCTTGAAAACCTATGAAACAAAGTGCTTTGACTTCGGCAGAACAGTTTCCTTCCTCTTTTTTTTTTCTTTCCTGAATCATTTTATTGAATCTGACCCAAACTAGTGATAACTTGGCCCTCGTGCTAAATCTCCACTTGAACCACTGTTTTTAATATTTGCAGACTACTAGCAAGGCCTAGGTCTCCTTTGGCAAAATGCACTTGAAATGGCCATGAGCAGCCGTGAGGAGCATGTCCACTTCAGTGTGCAGGGGCAGAGTGCAGGGTTACTAGCTCACACACTAACAGATGCATGAATTTCTTGCCATTGCTTGCCAATTTTGAGGGATTAGAAGTGGCTCAGGGAAGGAGGTGAATATACATGCATCTAGCCAAAGGCTCAGCAAGGCCGGGGGAGCTCTGCCACTGAGCCACTGTATCTGCTATGCCATCCTGCCTAGTGAAATAACTTTTGATGCCTCGAGCTGAGATGGTACATGTGTGCAAAGAGCCTTGGGAAACAGTGCGAAAGACAAAATGCCTTTTCGACATCTGTGGCCAGTGCTCTTACAAACCTCTTGTAGTTCAGCATTTGCTCAGGTCACAACTGACCCCAGTTTTCTCTGTGCTGGGAGTGTCTTGCATTGGCGGAGCCTACATACACACTGCTGTCTGTTTAGGCTGCCTCTCTGGGTTGCTGCTGCTCTTGCTGCAGGGCGGGTGTTTCTGGTGCCTCCTACTTGGTTCGCACCTGACACTCAAAACCTTCTGCCCAAACTCTCACTGCTGTCTCCTTGGGATGGCATTTCTTGACTTCACTTCTGATGGGGACGCTCTTCCTGATGTGCTCCTGGGAGAGGTTCCCTCCCACGTGTTCTTCCCAAGGGCTCCATGGAAAGCCTGGGATGTCTTTCCCTCCATAGGTATGATGCCGTCGGATGAAGGAGGGTCAGAGACAGAGAGCTTGTATGAAATTGAGGGCATGAACAAGTGGATTCTCTACTTGTAAGTATGCACTGGTTGAACCATCTGCTGCTCTGCATGTGGGCTTGCACAGTCTCTCGCTTGCTGTGCTGGCTGGGCCAGGCTTTCTTGTCAGCCACCGGTTTCTGGGGGGGAGCCAGGGGCTGTGTGCTCAGGAGGAGATGCAAATACTGCAGACAGCAAACGGAATTTTGCTCTGGTACTGGCAAAACAGCCCTTCAAGGTGAACAACCTCTTCACTTTGGGACCAGGCTCCGAGCATCCTTTCATGGCCCATGCAGCATGTCTTGTGATTTAGGAGCTGGGCCTGTAGCAGCCAACCAGAGGTGACTGTAGGCCAAAAAGGACCCGGGAGGTGTTTGTGTGAATGAACTGCAATGCCTGAGCGAATGCACCAAGTGCCAGGGGAGGGTTATGTTCCTCAGCCCTTTTCAGGGAAGGCCCCTGGACAAGGGAGCAGGGATGGCTTTGCTCTACAGTCTGCAGGCACAGCCATGGGCTGGGCAGGACCTGCTAGCCGGCCCTGCTGACCCTTTGGCCATCTCTCCAGCCGTCAGTGGAGGCGTTGGAACCGAATGTTTCGTAGGAAGTGCAGGGATGTGGTGAAGTCCAAGTTCTTCTACTGGCTTGTCATCCTGCTGGTGGCACTGAACACCCTCTCCATTGCCTCTGAGCACCACTTCCAGCCAGAATGGCTAACACTCGTGCAAGGTGAGCGAAGAGCCTGAGGCTGAGAGCAGCCTTGGACACCCTGCTGCCCCAGAGATATGCGTGCACCCTTACTGTGCATGCATAGCCACACTGGCATGGCATAGGAGCCGTTAGACACATGCACACAAACACAGCCTGCACACAAGTGTGTGTACACCATCCCCACTGCACTATCACAAATCTGCACATTGAACATGTGTGGTGCATACAGTTATACATGCACAGCATATATATTCTTAGGGACATGGGTTTGCATGATGAACACACATAGAGTGTATACATTTACACCTGTACATGCACAGTACACACAAACACACATTGCATGCACTCATGCAGTACAGCCACACATTTATGCATGCAGTCACACTACCTGCACCCTCCCACATGCAAACACAGACACACAGAGTACAGCTATGCATATGTGTACACAGCTCAGCCACACGTACACACACACACGCATAGCCCAGTACATATGCACGGACTGCATGGACTCACATGCACAGTACAGCTGCACTCTCACACGTACAAGCACACAGTTGTGCCCTTTTCCTCATCTTCCTCTCCTGTGTGCTCCCTGAAAAATGGCATTTGCTGCAGCTCAGGGCTCAGTGGTGGGCTGAGAAGGGAGGTGAGCAGCACTGCCCTCCTTCCCTTCCTGCTGTGCCACGCTGAGATGAAGAGGTCCACACTCTGATGGGCTGGATCTCCCATCCCAGACAATGCCAACAGGGTGCTGCTAGCACTCTTTGTGGCTGAGATGCTGCTGAAGATGTACGCGTTGGGCTTGCGCCAGTACTTCATGTCACTCTTCAACCGCTTCGACTGCTTCGTGGTGTGTGCGGGGATCTTGGAGACCATCCTGGTGGAGCTTGGCACCTTGTCACCCCTGGGTATCTCTGTGCTGCGTTGCATCCGGCTCCTCCGCATCTTCAAGATCACCAGGTTGGGTGCTGGGGGTTCGCGGTCCCCAGGCATCACTGGGCTTGTCCCTGGGGAGGGCTGCAGCATGAGCAGAGCTGGTAGCTCCTGGTTGGAGGAACAAGGCCAAGCTGGGGGTTTGTGTCCAGAACATGGTCTGGAAGTGGCAAGGAAGACAGAGCAGGACATGCTGGAAGTATCCTGGGGTCCCTCTCTTGCTCTAAGTTCTGGGGTGCTGTAGATGGGTGTGCTGTGGGCCAGGACTCCTGGCTTCTCTTTCTGGCACCAACCCACTGTGTGTTCATCCCCCTTCCCCATCCTGCCTGCTGGTGCCCTGTGCAGGCAGCAAGGTGTCTTGCCTGTCACACCATGCCTGGAGTTTCATTTCCACCTCCTGGGACCTAGCCAGAGCAATCCCAGTGCCCATCCTGAGTGGTGCTGGTTCAGAGCCCGCCTTGCTGGATTGCTGGCACATCCCCCTGGGCCAGGCGGTCTGTTCCCTGCACCCACCTGGTCCTGCCCATGGCCTTCCCACTCCTTCACCTCCCGCACACTCCTCTCTCTCCTCTCCCCAGGTACTGGACATCCCTGAGCAACCTGGTGGCCTCCCTGCTCAACTCGGTCCGCTCCATTGCCTCTCTGCTCCTCCTCCTCTTCCTCTTCATCATTGTTTTTGCACTGCTGGGCATGCAGCTCTTTGGGGGCAAGTTTGACTTTGAGGACATGGAAGTGCGGCGCAGCACATTCGACAACTTCCCCCAGGCCCTCATCAGTGTCTTCCAGGTATGGGGCTCTGGGAAGTGCAGCAGGGAGCTGGAGGACAGGGTGCTGGGAATCTTGCCTGGGCCGTGGGTCTCCTGGCAAGAGCTGGGGCTTAGAGAGATGTGGGTTTGTGGGAGGTGATGTGGCTTTGAGGCAGGAGCAGGGAAATGCAATTGGGGTCATGAGCAGTAGTGCAGGTTCAGGGCTGGAGCAGGGAGGTGGGGTTTGGCTGTGGGGCTTTAGAGGCTGTGAGGGTTCGGCACTGGAGCCGGGAGGGCAGGATCGAGCTGTGGGGTTCTGCCATGCTCTGCTGCGGGGGCTCTTGACTCCTTATTTCTGCTCTGCTCCCAGATCCTGACTGGAGAGGACTGGAATTCAATCATGTACGATGGGATCATGGCCTATGGGGGCCCGTCCTTTCCCGGCATGCTGGTCTGCATCTACTTCATCATCCTCTTCGTTTGTGGGAACTGTATCCTCTGCCTGTGAAGCCAGGCCCAGGCTCCCTGTACCCAGCCCCATAGCATCAGCTACACAGGACTGTGAAGGCAGGGAAGGGGGGACCTCCTTAAGCTTTTCAGTGCTTGCCTTAAGCTTTTCAGTTCTGAACAGCAGGGGAACAAAACACAGACTTCAGGACTTGCATTGGTGGTGGCTGAGGTCTGGAGGAGAGCACCCCATGGGGCAGGTTTGGATGACCAGCAGGTATAGATTCAGCCATCAGTCAATGCAGTAACAAGACTGAGCTGGACAGACTGAGCTAAGGCAGAGAGACGGCAGCCAGCCCAGAGCTCAGTACTCGCAAGGATGGGTGCAAGGTTAGGGATCACCAGCCAGGGTTGTCTCAAGGGCTCAACTCCAGGAAGATTTCTCAGGGCACCCTGGAGACCGTGGGCAGCTCTGGCCACATCCTCCAGATTTGAACCAAGTTAATGATGTCCTTAGCGCTGTCCCTCCAGATATCCTCCTCAATGTCTTCCTGGCCATTGCAGTTGATAACCTGGCCGAGGCTGAGAGTCTGACCTTAGCCCAGAAGGCCAAAGCAGAGGAACGCAAGCGGCGGAAGATGTCCAGGTGAGTGCTGCAGTCCCTAGCAGTGGGAGCTCCCAAATCAGGTTCTTTGGTGTGAGGGGACAGAACGGCATTGCTCATGCCTGTCCAGAGTTCAGTTCCTGCTCTCCCCTCCTTTCCCCACAGAGGTTACCCAGAGAAGTCTGAAGATGAGAAGCAGATGCTGGCAAAGAAGCTTGAGCAGAAAGCGAAGGGAGAAGGGATTCCCACAACAGCCAAGGTCAGTGCTGGTGGGGCTGGGTCTTCGGGAGCTCCTGGTGAGGGACCAGGCTCTTCCTCCCACCAGCCAGGACTGACAAAGGCTTGGAGCCAGCCTGGGTCTGGACTTTTCTGGGCCCGAATCGCTCCTTGCCTTAGCATCCTCTGGTGATGGGGGCTCTCTGGGCCCAGGCAGGACATGTTGCCTGGTGGAACAGGTCCATTGCTGGGTATCCTTTTCCTCTGATTCATTTCCTTGGCCACAGCCAGTTGTCAGTGGTTGAGATGGGCTGGTGCACACCAGTGTGAAGGGGAGCAGAGCAGGTCAGCAGCATCCCAGACCTCCTTTATGTTCACACCAGCATCCCCTGTATGCAAAACCCTCTGTTCAGCTGTGCTGACTGTGTGCCGAACTGCCTCTTGCAAGCACCTCGCCAGCTGCTACTTCCCTATCCACTTTCCAGAGATGCTCCATGGGAACTCACCCAGAACTCACCCCATGTCATATTCCACCCGTAGTATAGATGCGTGGCCTCAGGCTCTTGTCCAGTACACATTGCCCTCTCCCATCCTCTTGGTATTGCTCTTTGCTCAGACTGCAGCATTCCTGAGGTGTTTCCCCTCACCCTGCTCCATCCTGGGCCAGGACTCCATGTGCTTGGTGCTGTACGGGCCAAATGCAGAGACACTGCTTGTCCCACATGGCTTCCAAGATGATAGGGTCTGGCCAACATGCAACATTTGGCACATGCAGCTGCATGTCCTCCTCTCTGTCTCTCCCTTGTTTCAGTTAAAAGTGGATGAATTTGAATCCAATGTCAATGAGATCAAAGACCCCTACCCGTCTGCAGACTTCCCAGGTAAGACTTGCCCCTGGCAGGGCAGCAGGAAAGCTGGGGAGGCCCTGCAGAGGGATGGTGCTAGAACCCTGTCTCTGTGAGGAGCAAAGGATGTGGTGACCCTCCGCCAGCCTCGGGATACTGAGGTCCTTCTGGCACAGATGCCAGATCAGGGTCAGACGATTGTCCATAAGGCCACATTCCCTCTCCCTCTCTGGGTGATTCTTTCCTTTTCTGTCCTCGTGGCCACCCTGCAGGTGACGATGAGGAAGACGAGCCCGAAATCCCCCTGAGTCCTCGGCCACGTCCCCTCGCAGAGCTACAGCTGAAAGAGAAGGCCGTGCCCATGCCTGAAGCCAGCTCCTTCTTCATCTTCAGCCCAACCAACAAGTAGGCACTGACCCTTCTCCCTGCCTTGTGGAGCCAGGCCTGGCCCGAGTACCTCTGGCACCGACCCTTCCCAATGAGGTCGTACTTGTGTTTAACAGCCAGCTCAGAAGGGAGCCAGCTCACTGGGAAAAGTCTTCTCTGTGGAAGGGCTGGCACAGACATCCCTTCATGCATAGGGCCATAACCCTTTTCCAGGCTACCATGGCCTGATGTCCCTCTGGCCCCTTGCAGCATCTCATGCCGTTTCTGTCCCTGGCAGGTTTCGGATGCTGTGCCACAGAATTGTCAATGCCACCTGGTTCACCAACTTCATCCTGCTCTTCATTCTGCTCAGCAGCATCTCACTGGCAGCCGAGGATCCCATCCGGGCCGAGTCCTTCCGTAACCAGGTGCCCATGTAGCTGTGGAGGGTTGGGATGGGTGGGGGAGACCTCATGGAGGCCCCCAGCTCCCCAGGAAACAGAGACCTGCTTGCCACATGTCATGCCTGGGCAGGTAGCTGTGATTTCATCCCTACCTCTGGGAGGGCAATACGCTCTGGGAGTAGAGGCTGGTTCTGTTTTCCATTCAGGGCACAGCTGGGACAAGTCTTTACTGCTACATGTCTCAGTTTGACTTCTGGGTGAAGAGATCCACCTGACAGGGTGTGCGAGATTACCTTGCTTCAATGCTGTGGTGGCTTATTGGAGATAGGGACATCCTCTGAGGTGGCAAACTGGACCACTGGTGTGTGCAGCACCCTGAAATGCTGCTGGCATGGAGCAGTGGTAGCCACAGGTCTAGCCAAAGGAGGCACAAATGGGTCTGCACCTGTGCGGTGTCTGGCAGGGACTGGGACATGCGACAGCTTCCCAGGGCACTCAGTGCTTTTGGGGATCAGATGCTTTCAGGTGAATCAGGACAAGTCTCTCTCACTTGGAAACTGAGAGCTTGGTCCCAGGCTGCAGGTTGGATCATGCACTGGGGAAAGTCAGCAACGCTGAGGGAAGTTCAGGAGTCTTCTTGGCACTGGATTTGCAGGCTCTGTTGAGCTAGATGGGCTCCCCAATCCACAGAGTGGAGGGCAAAACCACCATGCCAGGATGCTTGAACACACTGGAGCATTTCCTGTGTCACCCAAATCTCATCCAGTTTTGGTGCTTCTGTCCCCAGATTCTCGGATACTTTGACATTGGTTTCACCTCTGTCTTCACAGTTGAAATTGTCTTGAAGGTGAGTCCCTCTGCCCCGTGGTCCTGGCTGTGCGCATGACCCAGCGTATGGGTCTAGACTGTTCTGGCCATGGGCATTCGTGCTCTTTGGGCACAAGCTCAAGGTCCCAGTGAGGAGAAGCTGCCGGCTGATCCGCACGTCCGCGGAGTTCATGCAGTCTAGGTGGTGTGTGACCTGCTCCAGAGGCCACGTGTCCCCTCCAGCGAGGCCAGGCAGCCAAGTCAGCTGTGCTGTAGCACAGGGACAGATGGGCCATGGCACCAGCATTTTCGTTCTGACGTGTCCTTCAGAAAAACTTTGAGAAAGAGAAAGCAATAGAAATCCGTGGAGTAAAACAGTAATTCAAGCAGCTGCTGCATGTTGCTCCCCCTCCAAGTCTCTTTACTCCGCTCCTCTTTAATTTGCTGAATGACTGGGAAGTATTTTGTCTCCAGCCAATACGGTACAGAGGATTTCCAGCTGAAGTCAGCTTCCTGCCTGGCTGCAGAGGTAGAGGTCTGAGCAGGATAGGGTCCCCAGGCCATGGAGCTGTGAGAAGCCCCTTGTGCCTTGTCTGCCCCAGGGCTGTGGAGGGACCATGCCCCCAAGCCCTGCCTGGCCTCTCTCCTAACTCCTTCTGCTCCCCAGATGACAGCCTATGGTGCTTTCCTGCACAAAGGCTCCTTCTGCAGGAACTCTTTCAATATCCTCGACTTGCTGGTGGTCGCTGTCTCCCTCATCTCCATGGGAATTGAGTAAGCACCTCCATGCTTCGCGGGGTGGGCACTGGTCTGTTTAGCCTGGCAGGGCAGCTGGGGTGCTGCAGCTCTTTGTGCTGGATGGGCTGGGCAGCCAGCCCAAGGTCTGGGCATTAGCCCATGTGTTAGTGTCCATAAAGTCAAGCTTAGGGGGACAGGGCATGGACAACTGGGAGGCAGGGAGGCAAACTCCTCGAGTGTCAAAGGTGAAGATCTGGGTAGGAATTCAATTTCGAGCTGCTTTCTCCAGCTGTCAGTGACCCTTGGCCTTATGTGGGGTGATGGCTTAGTGACATTTGCATGTCTCTGCCATCCCTTGCCCCTCACCCCTGGTCCCAGCCTGGTTGTGCCAGGCTGGCCTGGGCAGAGGAATCGCCCCATCTCAGCTCTGCCTTCCTCCTCAGGTCCAGTGCCATCTCAGTGGTGAAGATCCTCCGGGTGCTGAGGGTGCTGAGGCCCCTGCGAGCCATTAACAGGGCAAAGGGGCTGAAGGTAAGAGGGAGGCTGGGTCTGGGGGTCCTCAGCCCATGGGAGTCCTGCCGGGAGGTTATGTGGCAGGCACCACGCCCTGTGGGGTTTGCAACGCCAGGAACCCAATTCCCACTCCCTGTCTGTGGAAGGGGTCTGCCCCATCCCACAGCTCTCAGCAGGCTCCCATTCTTCCTGGGGCCCATCCCTGCAGTGAGAGGGTGTGGGACATGCAGCAGGGGCTTGCCGCAGGCATGCTCATGTGTGTACTGTCCTCGACCTCTGCAGCATGTGGTCCAGTGCGTGTTCGTGGCCATCAAGACTATCGGTAACATTGTGGTCGTCACGACATTGCTGCAGTTCATGTTTGCCTGCATCGGGGTCCAGCTCTTCAAGGTGAGAGGTGTATCAGAGGGGAGGAGAGACGTTCTGCTCAGGCACATCCTGGACAGGCTCTTCTAGTCATAGCCCTTGGGAATGGTGTCTCTCAGTGTTGAGGTCAGCACAGGCCATACTCTGTGCTCTGCAAGAAGACCTGCCTGCACCAGACCTCCTGGCAGAAGAGCCTGCAGTGGGAGGAGGGCAGGAAACACCCAGAATACTGTTAGGTCCAGACAGCACATGTAAAGTGACCAGCTGCCTTGCCCCACTTAGTGCCTCAGTTTCCCCTTTCTAAGGCGGCAAATGCTTCTGACTTCCTCTGCACTTTGGATGCAAAGTGTTTCCTTTTTCACAGCACTACTCCTTCTCTCTGGGCCTTGGCTGCTCCAAGGCAGAGGTGGCCTCGGCTGACCTCAGCTTTGTTCTAATGATTGAGCTTAAATTCCCAGCTGGGGAGAGCTTTCAGGACACCCTGCAGACTGAGCAGACCTGTTAGCATACCTTAACTTTTAGTTAATTCTGTGGTTACTGCTTTCTTCCCTATTTTCCAAACGGTTGGCTCTCAGATAGGATAAGCTAGCTAGATCTCAGCTCAGGGCCCTGGAAGATTTGTTCCCATCACTAGGCATGTCTCAGTCTGGGATTGACCCCAGGGTCTGCCATGGCTCCTGAAACACCCTGTGGACTGGGTCGCGTTGGCATTCGGAGTGGGAAACCCAGCGGTGGTGTGAGGCAGGGGCCAGAATCATCATAGAGGCAGAGTGGGGACTGACTGCAGCTGTGAAAAAGTCAAAACTCCTCAGGGCTTCTGAAGTCACAGCAAAATCATAGCCTCTTCTGATCTCTGTTAAATGCAGGGCAAGTTCTATAGATGCACAGATCCATCCAAGATGACGGAGAAAGAGTGCAGGTAAGAGCTCTCCTCAGCTTAGCCCTGGCAGGACAGTGGCCAGGGATGGGAGGGGGGCGTGTGGCAGGGGCCGCTTGTGTTCCTGCATGGGGATGTTGCATCCAAAAAGTGGGGCTGGGGTCTTGTGCTGTTCTCCTTCACCCTGGGGTAAACCAGAAACAAGCACAAGGCTGTCCTCCCTTCCCAGGGACCAAAAAGCCCTGGGCCAGCGCCACAGCGGGTGGGCTGAAGGGGGCCCTGCCCAGTGAGCACTGCATCCCTTCTGCTGCAGGGGTTATTTCATCAACTACGTGGACGGAGACCCCACGCAGATTGAGCTACAGGAGCGTGTCTGGTTGCACAGCAACTTCCACTTCGACAACGTCTTCTCAGCCATGATGTCACTTTTCACTGTCTCCACCTTCGAGGGCTGGCCAGAGTGAGTCTGGCTCTGTGCAGGGCCTGCAGAGGGACGGGTCTGTGCTGGGAGCAGGTCACTGCCACAGGCCATGGTAAAGAAAGAAGAGCTGCCCAGGCTGAGGGGCAGGGCTAGCCATCCTGGCAGTGGCTGTGGAGCTGACAAGGTCATCCCAGCAGCCCTGTCCCACTGTTGTTGGATTTGGGATGTCCCCAGAGCTCTCCATAACTTTCAAGAGGAGAGACGGTCTTTCCCACCTAATTAGGATCTCTGTTGCCTCACTTTCCCTCCTGTAGGCTGCTATACATGGCCATTGACACTAATGCTGAGGATACAGGCCCTATCTATAACTACCGGGTGGAGATTGCAATGTTCTTCATCATCTACATCATCCTCATTGCCTTCTTCATGATGAATATCTTTGTGGGCTTTGTCATTGTCACCTTCCAGGAGCAGGGGGAGAGCGAGTACAAGAACTGTGAGCTGGACAAGAACCAGGTAATGGGACTGCTGGGACAGAGCAAGGTGGACCAGCCCTGGATCTGGCACTGCTGGGGCTGGCTGATTTGGATCAGCCCCTAGTGGTGGCACTGCTGGTGCAGATGAGTTGAACCTGCCCCAGGTCTGTTTGCTGCTGGGGCAGGGTCAGCCGGACCCATGCCTGGCACAACACAAATCTTCCAAGGGAAGGGCAGAGTGGACCAGAACTAGGGAGTGGGCCTTCTGGTGCAGACAGGGTGCCCAGACTGAGCTGGAGCAGAGGATTGTGCCCAGTTCTGGGCTCCCCAGTACAAAAGCAACATGAATGTACTGGACTGAGTCCAGCAAAGACTCCATCTCCATCACTGAGATGACTGAGGGTCTAGAGCATCTCTCATATAAAGAGAGGCTGAAAGCTGAGTCTGTTTGGTGTTGAGAAGAGAAGGCTCATAGGGATCTTACCTATGTGTATAAATACCTAATGGGAGGGTGTAAAGAAGATGGAGCCAGGCTTTTTTTCGTTTTGCCCAGTGACAGGACAAAAGGCAATGGGGACAAAATGAAGAAAACAAGAAATCCCATTTAAACATTAAAAAAACCCCTTTTTTATGGTGAGGGTGGTCAAGCTCTGGAACAGGTTGCCCAGAGAGGTTGTGAAGTCTCCATCTTTGGAGGTATTAAAACCCAGCTGGACACAATCCTGGGCAACATGCGCTCTAGCTGGCCCTGCTTTGGGCAGGGAGCTTTGACTGGACCATCTCCAGAGGCAGCTTCCACTGTCAACCCTTCTGTGATGCTGTCATGCTGTGATCCTGGCTGGTGACATCAAGGTTGAAAGCAGCAGAAGCGAGACCGGCATTGGCAGAGGACGTGGCACGCACTGGGGAAGACAGCTAGACAGGGGTGCCTGCTGGCCCAGAGGACATGTTGGCATGCTCATGTGCTGAGCAAGCCTGCAGATGCAGCACAGGCACCTTGAGCTGAGGGTGCCGGGGATGATGTGAGTGCACATGAAGCCAACAGAGATGGCCCTGGCCTGCTGGGAGGGGAAGAGCCTGGTCAGCACCTCTCAGGTGCAGAGAGAAAACTCAGTGCCTCCTTCGCCCCTGGTGTCTTCAGGCTGCTCTTGGCCAGTCCTGAGAGACCCTGGGAAAGTGCCATGATAACCAGGCGGGCTCAGGACTCGAGGGGTCGGTACAAGGGCAGCATGGCAATCTTTGGAGGCAAGCGGTGGCTTTGGAAATTTGGTCCCATGTGGATACTCTGGGGGTGTATTTGCAGAAAGCACAGCAGTTACTTGAACCATCACTGTCCCTGGCCCATGTCGCTGGGCTGAGAGAGAAGGGCGGGATCCAACTTGTGTCTGTGGGGACATGCGGTGTTGCCTGGGGGTGGTGCTGACTCTGTGCCTGTGCCCCTGGCACTTCCCTGTGCCCCACTATGGGATCACACGTGCCCTCCCCTCTCCAGCGCCAGTGTGTGCAGTATGCGCTGAAGGCTCGCCCGCTGCGGCGCTACATCCCCAAGAACCCCTACCAGTACCAGATCTGGTATGTGGTCACCTCCTCCTACTTTGAGTACCTCATGTTCTTCCTGATCCTGCTGAACACCATCTGCCTGGGCATGCAGGTAAGCGGCACAAATGCCCACCACGGGTGGTGAAGGGGTGTCCACGGCAGCGGATGGGCTAGCTCAACCTTGCCACCTCCAAGAGACCTTCTGGATAGAAGGTCTTTCCTACACAGCAAAGCTTGTGGTGTGTGCTCAGGACCCCTGGGGATAGGGGGAAAATGGGACTGGTTGGATGTGGGGAGCCCAGAGAAAGGGCTGCAGGGGGGAAATTTCCTTTTTGCTGACCATTGCTGAGCCATAGGTCTGTGGGAGGTGGGTCTGCATCCAGCACACACCTCTGAGCTCACAACAGAGGCTGGACCTGCCGTGGGCTAGCGTGGCTCCTTCTGCCTTCTCCTCAGCATTACAACCAGTCTGCAGAAATGAACCACATCTCAGACATCCTCAACGTGGCCTTCACCATCCTCTTCACCCTGGAGATGATCCTCAAGCTCATGGCCTTTAAAGCCAAGGTGAGAGGACGGCATGGTCCAGAGAGCAGGGGAGGGCCTCAGGCCAGGCCAGGGGGATCCGTTTACCCTGCATTTGGCATCTCTCGAGTACAAGCACCCCCAGACCTGCAACTCGAGAGAACTTCTTGTGAGACCCTTGGGAACCCCCATGCGCAGGACCTGTGAGTTTCTGGAAGGGCTGTTTTGTCAGGGCTAGCCTTGCTAGCCAAATCCAACCCAATCCAACTGGCCATTGTTCCCATCTTCAGGGTCATCTGTCACTGGTGGGGTCATAGCTATAGCCACCTTGATCCACCCTCCTCATTTCACAGCATTGCAAGACAGGACCAAACAATTGACCAGAGGGTAAAAGATCTGACCACCATCCCTTCTTCTGGCTCTTCCTGAGGTGCCAGAGTCACTGGTGATCTTTCTGGCACTCCTTCCTTTGGGGTCCAGCATCTTTCTCCTCCTCAACTTAACCCTTGGATGTTCACTCCTCTGCTCTGGCTCTTCCCTGGCAGGGCTACTTCGGGGACCCCTGGAATGTCTTCGACTTCCTCATAGTGATTGGCAGCATCATTGATGTCATCCTCAGCGAGATTGATGTAAGTGTCAGGCTGCTTGGGCACGAGGGTGTCCCTGCAGAGCACCGCTGCCAGCACCTGCCTGAGGCTGTGCCGCAGCGCCTGCCCTGGGGAGAGACAGGGATGCCGGTGTGGTGTCCAGCTCTGCAGAGTGTTGGTGTCCTCTCCTCTCTCCCTGCTCTGCTTGGTTCTGATGAGGGACAAGCCAGGATCAGCTTGTGGCATGAGTGTGTGGAGATCACAGCCGTGACCCTGTGGACCTTAAAGCATTGTTTAAACATAGGGGACCATCTCCAGCCAGCCAATATGTCACATTGCCCCCTCCCTTCCCCTGAATCTGTAGGCACTGGGATCCTGTGGAAAACAGTCTACTCGCTCAGAACTGGACCATGAGCAGCAGGACATGTGCCAGCCCCTGCCCCACTCATCCTACCTGTCTTCGCCTTGCGCGCGCCTGGACAGGCAGTCACCCACACATTCAGCCTCAGATCAGTGCAGGTGGGAAGAAAAAGGGTTCCCACAGCTCCCTGTACCCACAGGACACTGCTGTCCCATGCCAGGGGAGGATCAGACACATCAAATTTCAAGGCATTTGCTTTGCATGTGTCCCTTTATACAGTGATCCATACATATACACATACTGACTGTATATGTGTGCACGTGTATACTCTATACACTATTTCAGAAGCTCTACACCATATAAACTGTGTGGCTGGGTGGCTGCAGGCAGTGGCTATATGGTAAGTGCTCTGCTGGGAGCATTTTCAGAGCAGTGCTAGGAAGCCAGTGTGCCAATGCCTTTCACAGCACTGGGACATCCACAGCCCGTGTCTAGCACTGAAAATGCCCCTCTGCACTGGGAGGTCGTGTGCTGCATTTAACAGATCTGATGGTAACTCTAGAAGCAGCTGTAGGATCAGGTAGTTTATAGATTAACCCTCGTTAGTGACTTCGCATGCCATCTCCTCTCAGGAGCAGGACTTGCCAGGTCTGGTGCGCTGCAGGGCTGTGTCTGGCAGAGCTGATGCCATTGCCACCCCTGCGCAGGGTGACCTTCAGCCGTTCTCTATGCCAGGGAGGAGAGGGTGTTCAGGGGCCCTTGGTGGTGGTCACCTTCTTCTCTGGGGGGTGGTCCAGGCCTCACAGAGTTGGGATGAGCAAAACCATCCACCTTCTTCCCCTGTGACAGCAACATGCTCCTCCCTGCACACTAATACTGCCATCCTCTAGCCTCTGGGCTTCTCAGCCTTGATGAGCACCCAGATTTCATGCCAGTGCCAGCAGCTTTAATCTGTTACCAGGTCCTCCAGGACCCCATCCTTGGCCCCCCAGCTCTCTGCACCTGTGACCTGGTTTCCCATTGTCTGTAGGGTATCATTTCCTAGTGTGCCACCTCCGTCCGCATCCTGTTGTCACTCAGAAATGAAGTTCAAAGGGTGCTCAAGGCCCTGCACTGGGCCGAGATTTTCAACCCCTGTGGAGTGAGAGACCGGGTCAGTTAGCACAGGCGCCAAGGTATTGCTGTGCTCGGCCATGGGTCTGTGGGGATGCCCAGGGACACAGGTCACAGGTACCCAGAGGTGGTGCCTTGGCTGGGCTGGCAGGGACTGCTTTGTGTGCCACAACACCGTTGGCACTGGCAGGGCTGTGCAGAAGGCCAGGCAGGATTTCAAGAATGGTCCTATATGGCCTGAGCTTCCCTGGTCCTCTCCCCAGGTCTGGGTGCTGGGGCACTAAGAGCACTGGTCTCCCCTCCCAGTCCCCCAAGCTCTTCAGGGACCTCCGTCACAGGCAGTCCTGCTCTGGCAGGTCTCATGCCCCAGTGACCATCTATGTCCCCTCCTGAGAGCAGAGCCTCTCATGGCTGCCCCACCCTTCCTCCATGTGCTTTCTTCTCCATCCAGCCCACATCTCTCCCAGCATCACCAAGCTTTTCCCAGCCATCTGGTGATGTGCAGGGGGATTAGGATTAGGAGGCAGGGGGGCAACCTCACCTCCCCTTCCGGCAAGTCTCCTCCCTGCTGAGAGATCAGTGCAAGGTGGGTCTGTTACCTCTGGTCCCCAGGAGCTGTTTGTAACCGCTGCACTCATCATAGATCACCTTGCTGGTGCAGGCAGACCTTGGGGGCTACAGTGTTTTCAGGAGGGTGGCCTTCACAAAACAAGCCTGCACCACGGTGCTAGGTGGCGGGTGACACCTCGCAGCAGCTGAGCCATTTCTGGTGGCACCTAGGCACTCGACTCTGGTTTGCAAAGTCTGTCCTCTCCTCTCTCTTTCCATTCTGCCTCTTTTCTCCTCCCTCACGTCTCTGTGTGTGGCTGTCAGGGTGAGGCAGTGGGGAGAGTTGTGCTGTCAGGAGCCCTCTGCTGGCCACCACAGCCAGATCCTCACGGTTGTTCAATTATTGAGTTCCCCCAAGATCCCAGGGGGTATTGAGGGGTCTGGGGCAAGAGGGAAGTAGGGATGGAGGCCCCTCTGGCAGTGCTACCCCAACCTCTGAAGTGTAGGGGGCTGGCAGTGTCCATGCTGCTGTGTCACTTCTGCCACTGCCTGCCCTGGAAGCTCAGCCCCTTTGCAAGGGCCGACCCTCCCAACCTACCCAAAGCTTCTTGCAATCGCTGGCTGTGCCCCCAGGAACGACCCTCGTCTGTGCAGGGGGTGCTGGGGCTGGGCCACCCCACCGAGGGTCAGGTATTGTGTCTGCACTGGGAAGGAGTCCCCCTGCCCCAGAGTATCCCAGGCTCTCTGCAGAGAGGAGTGCATCTCTGGGTAGCTTTGAGGAGCTTCAAGGGTTTGTGTGCACGTGTGTTTGTGTGTGAGAGCGAGCACTCCTTTGCGTGTGAATGCGTATGCCCTGCGTGCGCCGATGTGCATGCAGACCAGCAATTCCTGCCTCTCGGTTAGTGGGTGAACCGTGCTGGGCAGTGGTTTGCCTTCTACCAACTCATGGGACTACCAGTCTCGGTGCTTGCTCCCAGCAAACCTGCACTGGTTTCGTCGCGGTGTCCAAGCAGTCATGCTGAGAGCACCCAGCTTGCTGGGAAGGAGCCGTGGGTTGGCTTGAGCTGGTCAACTTACTTCCAGATCCCACCTGGCACAGCCCTGGGCCTGACCTGGGGGTGTCCATGGGAGGCAGCAAAATTACACAGTCCTGAACTTTGGCCCAGATTTCCTGGCCCATACACCCCTGCCCCAGACATGTATGTCACAGCAAGTGAGATGCAATGGGACGCAGAAGTGGGTAAGTCCCTCACGATCAGTATGTTTCCCTGGCTATCCATCTGCTGCCTCTGCCCCTCAAAAGTCACGTTGCTTTGTCTGTGAGCCTGAGTGATGGTGGGACTCTGCCTGTCCTTCCCCTATGCTCCTGCTCTTGTCCCCAGTTTCCATCTTACTCTTTCTTCTGTGTCTGTGTCTTCTTCTGCAATCACCAGTCCCTCCCTCCCTCTCATTCCTGCCTCACTTCTCCTGCTGACTCTGTTGTTCTCTTGACAGACTGTTCTTGCATCCAGTGGCGGATTGTACTGCCTTGGCGGAGGCTGTGATAGCATTGTAAATATCAGCTGCATGTGCTTGTGGTGCATCCCTCTCCCCTTCGCTGCCCATGGCCGTGCTAGCGTGCCTGTGGCCCGTGTTTGCATGTGTCCTGCATGTCATTAAGACACACCAGACCCAGCTGCTCTCTCTGGGGTGTAGCCCTCCCCTTGCTGAAAGGGACGCGGGGCAAGACACCCCCCCACAGACACCCCTTCCCACCCTGAGATGTGCCAGGCTGTTCCCCAGCCCTCCTGGGTCCCTGCCCTCCACCATCCCACCCCCAGCACTGCGATATCTGACTTGAACAGAGCATCTAGCAAAGGTGTCCCTGGCTGTTGAGGGCAGGACAGTTGGCTTTGGTTCCTCTGACCATCACCCCGTCTGTGTAAGGCCTGAAGGGATTTGCCTGCGCAAATGCAGCCTCTGATGCTGTTAGCTGGAGAAATGGTTAAAGGGGCAACTCTTGTGCCGTACCTCCCCCCAGGGAGCTGGGTGTGCTGGCCTGTGGCTGCTGGCCTGATGTGCTGGGGGCCTGAGTGGGCCAAGCCCTGCGCTGAGATCACCATGGGGGTGCAGTGGGGTGGGGTGCCCTGGGTTGGCCCCTAGGAGCTCTGTAGGAGCTCTGAAAATGAGGAGGGGCTGGCTGCAGGGTCCCACGTGCTGGAGCCTCTTCCCAGGGCTCCCGGGGCCCTGGTGCTGGGAACTGCGGAGGGCAAGCTGGCCTTCGCCGCGCACTGCCCAGGTCCCAGTGGTGGGAACATGGTGCGCTGGAGCTGATGAGATGTTCCTGACCACTGTGCTCCCTGGGCAGGTGCTAGGTACTAGAAGAGCGAAAGGCAAAAGAAAGGGGTGGGGAGAGGAGATGGTGTTTTCCAATGCAGCCCTGGGAACTCAGAAATGCCAGACTAGGGAAGCTGGAGCTGCTGGGAGGGGTGTTTACAGCTGGGTTTTGTTGCCCTGAAATAGCTGAGGGCGGGTGTGCTGGATGGTGGGAGTGAGGGGGATCCAGTGGCAGCATTAAAGCTCTGGGAGGCCGAGGGGGCAGTGGAGTCGGGATCGACAGTGCCTGGCGGAGGCAGGTTCCTGGTGGCAGAGGCTGGGGCTGAGGCTGTGCTGTGCCAGAGCAACCAAGGGAGCAGGTGACCGAGCCCCCAGCATCTCCAACTGCCAATGTCCCAGGTGCTCCCAGATGAAACCTGGCCCTTTGAGCCCAGGAGCTGTGCCTGCTGGCTCCCCTCCTGCCTGCCTGTTCTGCTCTGAACCCAGGAGTCCCCAGCCCTGGGACATGGCTGTTCGCCCCTCCAAGAGAGTAGGCATTACTGCAGGTGGGGATGGCTCTGGGCAGCACCCCCCCAGAGCCACCCGGCCCTCAGTCCCTCCTTTGGTCCTTGCAGGCCCTGCTGGGACATTCTCAAACCAACCTTTCTGTGCTTAAACAGCCATCATTAACCCTTTGTGTGCCTGGTGCCTGGCCTACAGCTCACCTTAAAAATAGGCCCTGAGATGGGAGCCTCCCAAATGGCACGTGCTGGGCGCGAGCCTGGAGGGCCCTGAGCCTGTCCTTGGGTGGCCCTCTCTGGTGTGCGGTGAACAGCACAACTCTCCCAGCCTGTGTTGCAGCATGCCTTTCCCCCTGCAGTGTCCCATCCCCCTAGCTAACGGGATTGCTCTCATACCCATAACCAGGCGTCCCGGAGCAGCCCGGGCAGGGGGGGCCATAGATGTGAGACAATGAAGCTGGGGAGATGAGCTCATTGGGAAGGCTGGAGGGAAAGTGCCAGCACATCCCCTTTGCAGTCTGGTCCTCCGTGCAGGCACGGGCTGTAGTGACCATGACTGGTGCCTGGTGGGGGAATTTCATTACCCTTCCCCGCCTTGTCTGCCTGGAGGCATCAGCACCTCCAAGCTGCCCTCCAGGTGTTGTGCTCTGCCTGCAGGACTCTGATGAGAACTCCCGCGTCTCCATCACTTTCTTCCGACTGTTCCGGGTGATGCGGCTGGTGAAGCTGCTGAGCCGGGGGGAAGGTGTCAGGACCCTCCTGTGGACCTTCATCAAGTCCTTCCAGGTATGTGAGGAACAGTGCTCCCCTCTCAGACAAGGACATGCCCTGGGCTGGCAGCAAGCTCTGATCCTCAGGCTAGCTGGGCGACCAGCCTGTCCTCACCAGGCAGAGGAGGAAAGCTCCAGTGCTGGCGGTCTGCTGGCCTCAGATTGGACCAGAGGCTTGTGCTGTGTAGGAGAACATTGCCTGTATGGGTGGGGAGATGTGGGGAGGTCTCCCTGGCTGACGCCACTGTGGGTCAGAGCCTGAGACACCGCTGGGCTGAGCAAGCAGGCAGGGCCTGCCTGGGCCCATCAGCCCTGGTCCCAGCAAGGCTGGGCTCTGCACCAAGCGAGTAGCTCAAGGGCATGCTGCAGCATCTCAGCACACAGCCCCTGAGCCTGGGCAGCTCCCTCAGCCCTGGGCATCCCTGGGTTGTGCTCAGCCTTTGTCCCGGCTGCAGAGATCCGGTGCTCCCTTTGGGGCTGGCATGAGAACTGGAGAGTGGGGCTAGTGGGAGGGTGGTTAGAGGAACAGGCAGAAAGTAAGCTGTCCCCTCCCCACATGGATGCCTGGATGCTGGCCTCATGCAGTAGCTCCAGACCCAACCTTCTGTCCCTGGGTTGCCTTGGTGCTGGGCTGGTGTCTCACACGAGCCATGGTCCTTTTGTCACAGGCTCTGCCCTACGTAGCCCTGCTGATTGTGATGCTTTTTTTCATCTATGCTGTGATCGGGATGCAGGTGAGAGGCACAGGGGTGGGATTTGGTCTTGAACAGATGCCCTGAACCTGATAGCATCTGGGGAGTTGGGATGGAGAGGGACTAGGTCCTCTGCCAGGCACTCCCTACGACTTTGCACATGATGGGACCATTTTACCCTGGTCTCCAAGGACGCTTACAGCCCCAACATCCCTAGGCTGCAGCTAGGGAAACTGAGGCATGCAGCAAATAGCACTTTTGGAGTCAATGGCACAAGCTAGACACACAGTCACCAGTACTTGTGCCTGGTTCATAAGACCTTGTCTCCTTGGTCCGGATGAAGTGCAGCGTAGACCGGGGCATTTTCAGCATAGGCAGGAATGTCCAAGGAGCTCATGAGCCCCAGAGCAGCCACACCCTGGTCTCAGTCTCTTTTGGGGACACCCAAAGGCAAGTAAACAAGAGGAAGAAGAGCTCAGGGACAGGGGTGCTCTGAAGGGTGGTCAGTTCCTGAGAAAGGGTGCTGGGGACCTGACAATGTGATTTACAGATGTTTGGGAAGATCGCCATGGTGGACGGGACCCAGATCAACCGAAACAACAACTTCCAAACCTTTCCACAAGCTGTGTTGCTGCTCTTCAGGTCAGTCTTGTCTTGGTGAGCGAGCAGCTCCAGAACGTAGCAAGGCTCAGGGTCGGCATGGGAGCCCACTAGCTTGGAGTGAGGGAGACCAGCATTTCTGTAGCTGATTTCTTTTTTGCCCTACAGAAAAATCTCTTGCAGCAGTGAAAGCATTTCAGGAATGGCTGTCGGTTTACCTGGTGTGGCTGAGCTGCAGGCGAGAGGGGCACTTCGCGGTTTCTATTCTGAATGTTTCCGTCCCAGACTGGATTTTAATTTGTGAATTGTGAGGAAGCTCAAGGGGAAGCAAGAGCTCAGCCCAAGGCTTTCCTTGACTCCAAACACTTCACTTTTTAGAACTTTCAATAGCAGACTCCCCACAGCAGCACAGCAAGCCCAGGATCCTGACCGCTCCTTTCACAGTGGCTCCCCGTTCCCCTGTGTGCTGGGCTGGCCACGGCCCTTCCTGCGTGCCCAGCTTATGTCCAGGACAGACAGGGACCAGCAGGCATCCGCTCTCCCCAGGTGTGCGACCGGCGAGGCCTGGCAGGAGATCCTGCTGGACTGCAGCTACGGCAAGCTGTGTGACCCTGAGTCAGACTTTGCCGAGGGCGAGGAGTACACCTGCGGCACGGGCTTCGCCTACTTCTATTTCATCAGCTTCTACATGCTCTGCGCCTTCCTGGTATGCCGGCTCCCACGGGGCTCCCTTTGGCACCCCTGTCCTGGCCCTGGGCAGCCCCTGGTGTTCGCCTTGCATCTCGTGGGGCTGAGCCCACAGCACTCTCTTCCCAGGGGCATCATCTCCCAGCCCATCTACCCAGCCATGCTGAAACCTGGCAATGCACTCCTCTGGGGCCCAGGATCCCCCGGTAGTTCCTTCCCACAGCCCCCATGTGCTGCTGTCCAAATGTGTCTGTGTTGGCTCTTGCAAGGGTAGAGAGGGAGGAGGTGCCCTGTGCCTGCTGCGGCCTTTCACATGATCTCCTTGGGTGGGAGGCCCGTCCCTGCATGGGGTGACCCACAGCCTCCTCTGGCTCCAGGGGAACCCAAGCCCCTTCTTCTCCTGAACGCGTCTGCCTGCGTTTTTCCATGGCCCTGGCCGGGGCCCGCGGGCAGCACTGCCCTGCTCTGTGCTGCCAGCTGCAAGGGCTGTCGCTGTCCCTCTGCCCACGGACCTGCTGAGTGCTTGGCCCTGCCCTAACTTGCGTCCTTCACACCCGCTCCTCTGCCCTCAGATCATTAATCTCTTTGTGGCCGTCATCATGGACAACTTTGACTACCTCACACGCGACTGGTCCATCCTTGGGCCCCATCACCTGGACGAGTTCAAACGGATCTGGGCTGAGTATGACCCCGAGGCCAAGTGAGTGCCAGGGAGTGAGCGGCACAGAAGGGATGGTCCATGGGGAGGCTGGGCTGGGCTGCCCTGAGACACGCATGGCAGTGTGAGCTGTGACACTAAGAGTTAGATCCCAGCATCTCAGAGGTGAATGTGGACTTGCCAGCATATTCCAGGGCTGATACAGGCCATCAGAATGTTTGGGGACAGGAGACTCCCAGTCCCCTCTTCATCCAGCCCTGGTGATGCTGCCAACCCTTCCCATGCCGGTGCAGACCTTTATCTGCTGTCTAGTGCCACAGGGAACAGCTGCTTTCCCCAAGAGGAGCACAGGGAAGTGTAGGGATTTGCCCACCGCAGGAGCACGGGGCGGGCCACAAGGATGAACCCTTCCCAGCCCCCGTCTGAACCACTGTCCCCCATGTCTGCCACCACACTGCTGATGCAGTTTGTTGCCTCCGCAGGGGCAGGATCAAACACTTGGATGTCGTGACTCTGCTGAGACGTATCCAGCCTCCCCTGGGCTTCGGGAAGTTCTGCCCACACCGTGTAGCTTGTAAGGTAAAAGCCAAGGGGGTGGCAGGGTGTGTGGGCACAGGGACACCTTCCCCAAGCTGTGTCTGCATCCTCCCCAGGGAGGCTGAGGGTGACAATCCAGCCAGCTTCCCAGTCTCATGTTTTATATGCATGCTCTGGCCTCTGGTGTTTAATGGAGGGGAGTATTCTGGAGGCAAGGAGAGGCACGGTTAACCTGCATGGAGCTGATGTGTTTCAGGGTCCTGAAGATAAGGACTTGCCTGTGCTCACCCGCACACCGAGGGGGATGGCCCTGGGGGGCTAGTCTCTGCCCGACCTGGAGCCCTCAGTGCAGAGGGGCTCCCAAGCCACACTGGGGTGCAGGAGGGCAATGCTGGGCCTGAGTACCTGGCCACATCAACTGGGCTGCAGAAGTTTGTTTCCAAGGGCTGATAGCATTGAGGGAGCTGGAAACGCCGGCTCTGTTAGGCATGAGTACACTTTTCCCGGCTTAGCTCATTCTGCACAAATCCAGGGCAGGGGCTCAGGCACTGGTGTAAACCCTCATTACGAGGGTAACTTTAAGGGGCAAACTCATTACAAGGTTTGATCCCCAGATCCCTTACAGCAGCCTGGGGCACTTTTTGGAAGGTGGAGCGCAATGCAGAATGACTCCCATCTACCTGGGAGCAATGCTGTGTCTCTTGCTGGCTGGTTGTTTAGTCTGGAGAAAAGGAGGCTGAGGGGAGACCTTATCACTCCCTACAACTACCTGAAAGGAGGTTGTAATGAGGTGGGTGTCGGTCTCTTTTCCCAATTAGCAAGTGATCGGATGAGGGGAAACAGCCTCAAGTTGCCCCAGGGGAGGTTTCGATTGGATATTGGGAAATATTTCTTCACTGAAAGAGTTATCAAGCATTGGAACAGGCTGCCCAGGGAAGTGGTTGAGTCACCATCCTTGATGGTATTTAAAAGACGTGTAGATGTGGCACTTAGGGACATGGTTTAGTGGTGGACTTGGCAGTGTTAGCTTAACGGTTGGACTTGATGATCTTAAAAGTCTTTTCCAAGCTAAATGTTTCTATGATTCTATGATTTTCTCCCGTAGCACCAGTGCCCCATAGATTGGGTTATTTTCACAGATCTGACCTGGCTCTCCCCGCAGCCTGGTCTGGTTTAGCTGGCTGGTTAGGATGAGTGATGTCGCTGCCCCTGACCCGTGCGCTGCCAAGCAGTGGTGCAGAGCCCCGTGGGCCTGGGCAGAGCAGGCAGAGCTGGGAGGCTCCTTTGCTGGCAGCTCAGTGCCCCGAGCAGAACCTCTCCCTGGCCAGCATGGTTGCCCTCCGGGGCAGGGAGGGCCATTTACGGGGAGCTGCCGGCCTGCTCTTCTGCCTGGGGTCACAGTTGTTGGTTTGCTGTGCAGCGTCTAGTGTGCATGAACATGCCCCTGAACAGCGATGGCACTGTCACTTTCAATGCAACCCTCTTTGCGCTGGTGAGGACAGCCCTCAAGATCAAGACAGAAGGTAAGTGATGCTCCTGTCTGCCTCTGTGGCCTGATGGGTGGACCCTGTCCTTGTGCTGCAGGGTGCTGGTTACACACCATTCCCCGATTCTGTTCAGGGACCTCAGGGCACTTGCCTATGGGGCCTAGACCCTCTGGTGCAACCCTTGGCTTCATGCCATTAATTATCTCATTGGACCAGAGACCATGGGTGCAGGCATGGGGCTGCTCAGGCCAAGCCTGGAGGACATTATTAGTTGCAGGCACAAGTGTTGCAGCCCTGAAGAGTGAACCAATGCCACCCCAGCTGCATAACTTCACCCTGAACAGCTCAGGAGCGGTTCTGACCCAGTTCCCATCCTTGCCATAATGCACAGCCACCGGCCTCCCTTCATGCACTGTTGAGTGTAGTCTGATGTCCCCCTGCCCCCAGCATAGCACCACCTGCTCCAGTTTTACATTTTCCCATGCATTTACAATCTCAGACTGGAATGGAAGGGAGTAGATCCTCTTTGAATTTAGCTGTGCTGGGGAGGAGTTGCTTTCACACATGCCAGCAGCATGGTTTGCAAAGCCCTGCTTTGGGAAGATGCCACACCAGCTAGTTTCCATGCCTGTAGGTTAGGCAGTATCACACGAGCGGCTCTGTGGCTGGGCTGGGGCAGCCAGCTCCAGCAGGAGATGAGGCTGGGCAGTGGTGGGCCACTGGGGCTGGCATCTTCCAGCAGCGTGGCACGGGTGCCTTCCCTCCAGCTGGGGAGGGGAACGTGGCCTCCAGCACAGTGCAGGCAGCTCTGGGAGGAGCACAGGAAATCGCGGAGCATGTATGGGGACAGACTGGGATCACCAGAACAGAGACAGTGGCACTAACGCTCCACCTGTTTGCTAGGTCTGACTCACTCTATAGTTAAAGTCTTTTTGCTAAAATCAAAGCTTCATTCTTACAAAGATCATTTTTGCTGCGTAGGGAGGGTGGAGAGGAGCTGTCACACCTGGAGGAGTCTGGCCAGGTTTTCACAGCTTTGTCTTTACTCATGTTCACGTTCCCCTGGGAATGAACCGCTCTGCCTCGCTTTTCTCGCAGGTAACTTTGAGCAAGCCAATGAGGAGCTCAGAGCCATTATCAAAAAAATCTGGAAGCGTACGAGTATGAAGCTTTTGGACCAGGTCATCCCACCTATTGGAGGTACGTCATCTGATGGCACTTCCCTGAGGGGCAGAGCAACACCTGGTTGGGGTCTCAGCTGCTCTGACAACTCAGAGCCTTGTGATAGGCGGTATCGTCAGGTTGGCTTCCTCCCTTCTAGATGATGAGGTGACGGTGGGCAAATTCTATGCTACTTTCCTCATCCAAGAGCATTTCAGGAAGTTCATGAAGCGCCAAGAGGAGTATTACGGGTACCGGCCCAAGAAGAACCCTGTGGAGATCCAGGTTGGTAGCGTGTGGGTGGTGTTGGAGGGGTGACCCTTCCTGGGGGCAGGCAGGGTATGGTGGGGAGCTCTGCAGATCAGGGAAGAGGCATCCCCCAGCTCAGGAAAGTCCAGGGTGACTTAGAGAGACAGAGCTGCAATGATATATAGGGACCTCTGTGCCTCAGGCTCTGGAAATGAGGTGGCCCCAAGCGAACCAGTGCTGAACTGGCCATGAGCACCCACCGCTGAGGGTGACCTTAGTCTCCAGGGTGCAGATGACTCCAGAAGCAAAGGAGACTTTTGACTCTCTGCCCCGCTGACTTCAGCCACAGAGAGGACTCAGCAGGTTCTGATGCCTCACCAAGCAGTTTTAAGACCTGGAAACTCCCACCACAGAGCAATGTCTGGGCTGAATGCTGTTCATCCAGGCCCTTATCCATTTACTCTTCTCCATTCCCAGGGCCTTCTCCCTTTCCTCACCTTAGCAGTGTTGCAGATAGTTCTGTGTGCCTGGTGCTCTCTGTCTCATCTCTCATTGCCTAGTGCAACATCAGGTAGAGAGGGGTTATCTGGCTGATCTTGAGCAGGACCACTGCAGTCAGAGAAGCCCGCACAGCAGCCCTGAAGGATGCTGTCACGGTGGGATGGGAGAGGATTTATGTGCCTGGCCAGAGCAGCTGGGATGTCCCCAGCCCCTCCTGACGTTATAGGGAGGAAATCACTTGTAGAGATAAAATACCAGGCCCCAAAGGTGCAAGGCAAGGAAAAGAGCCAGACCCCAGATCAGATATCTCCAGATCAGGGACAAAGGCACAGCTACCCCTTGGGCACCACCAGCCCGATCCTTCATCAGGCTGCCCTTGGCATACACCTTTGTGGGACCAGAAGCTGTTTCACCAAGCACAGATCCAGCCAGCTGTAGGGTGACCCATGGCCTGTCCCTGGTAGGAGACCTGGCAGGGCAGCATGGCTTACCAGGTAAGCATGCTTCATCATGTTTCCCTCTCCAAAGCCCAAAGTGAGACGGGTGGTGAGGCCAGGCCACATCCAGCCATGCCTTCTTGTCCCCACCAGGCTGGGCTGAGGAGCATTGAAGAAGAAGCCGCTCCTGAAATCCATCGGGCCATTTCTGGGGACCTGACTGCTGAGGAGGAGCTGGAAAGAGCAATGGTGGAGGCTGCCATGGAGGAAGGGATATACAGGGTGAGTGCAGCCCTCAGGGCACCCCAGGTGGTGGTGGTCCCACCCAGCCCCCATTTCAATGTGCTGGTGGTGGGTCAGCATGGCTGCCAGCAGCTGGAGGACAGTCCACAGAGGTGAGCCTGACCATGAAAGACAGTGTGGACCACAAGGATGGATCAGCAATTCTTTTCTTTCCCTGAGCATCGGGACATCCTAGCTGAGTCATTCTGGGCAACCTGTTCTCTGCCTCAGTTTCTCCTCTGTAAAAGGACCCTGCTCATATGCCTGGCAGGGGTGTGCTGAATGTTTACCCACAGGTTTGGTGGGCCCCCTTCACACCTTCTGCCAGCTAAGGCAGGACAGCTCAGGTGTCATCATCACCAAAGCAGGAACAGATTCACTTCCCACTCCCTGGGAGTCTTTGAGAGAGCCTGGGCAGCTGTGGTGTTGCAGGGTTGCACCTCCTGCTGTGTCCAGAGGTGTCACCGGCTCATGCTGTCCCACAGAAGTGGCAGGATTTGTCATGTACAGGGCTGGCTCTCATCCCAGTGCTGCTGCGTGACCATCAGCCCTCAGTGCCTCAGTTTCCCCACGTGGGAAACTGGGCAGTGAGGCTTTTGAAAATGTGTGGTCTGCGAGGCTCAAGCAGAGAGATGAGCATAGAGACCATTGTTCCCACAAGGCATCCCTCATGTCTCCTTCCATGGGAATGGCCCCAGAGCAGCCCAGAGCTCCAAGCCTCCCTTGATGTCCTCCCTGTTGGTTGCAGAGGACAGGTGGCTTGTTTGGCCAGGTCGACAGCTTCCTAGAGCCCAGCAGCCCCCTGCAGCACCACGTGGCCAGCCAGAGGCCCCTGCAGTTCACAGAGGTGGGCAGTGAGGACCTCGACTCCCCCGTCTTCCTTGATGACTTCCCCCAGGAAGGCAACACCAACGTCAACAATGCCAACAGCAACGACCGGCTGGAGGGGTAAGGGCTGGTGAGCCTCCCGTGGGCAGACCAGGAGGGGTAGAGCTGGGCAGTGCCCGGCAGCTCCCAGTGAGGCTGTGCTGGCGGCTGGCTGCACATCGGTCTTGCCCAGGGGCTCTTCATGGACAGGTAAGGTCTGGAGAAGTGGCTGAGTTGCAGCAGCGAGGTCCCTGAAGACTGGGGAAGGAATCGAGCGCTGGCCATGGAAGTGGCTCCATGGACACAGGAGCTTTATGCAGAAATTCAGCCCTTGGGGTGTGAGGCAGGGCCCAGGCAAGGGGACAGGGAGGGCAGATACCCCTCGCTGGTCCCTGGGCCTCAAATTGGCACTGCCAGAGATGTCCCCAGAACATGCAGGGTAGCTCCAGGGCTGGTGTGTGGCTCCGCACGTCAGTGTGTGTGACTCCCTACGTGCCCTTGTTGTCCTTCCTATCACTCCTTCATCTCTGTGCCGTGAGGTGGACAGCAGGGCTCCAGGGATCACAGGAACAACCCTTCCCCCTTCCCCACCAATCTCTGAGTGCCAAGGCCCAGGTAGGGGCCACCAGCACCTGCCTGGGCACGAGTACAAGGGACAAGTGTTACCAATGTAAGAGGATGTACTTAATCCTACTTCTTGGGGTCTCCATCCTGTTCATCCATCCCAGGTGCCCCTGCTGGTCCGCCCCCCCAGCTGCATTCCCCAGGGTGGAGAAGGTGGGGAGGGCTGCACCCCTGGGTGGAGCTGGTCTCAGCACGTGGTCTCTGCTCAGGCTGACCCACCTGCCTGCCCTTGCCAGGATGGAGTACGAGGACGAGGTGCTGAGGAAGATGGTGCCAGCAGCACCCAGGTGTCCAGTGCGGGGTGAGTCTCAGCATCATTCCTCTTCTGGGGGATCTGGACCAGCCCAAGGGCCAGGGTAGGAGGAAGGGGCTGATGTTGGCAGGCAGGAGGAGGAGACACAGACCCCAGCAACTTGGAGGTTAGCTGAGAGCCCTGAGCACAGCGGGACCTGTCTGGGGAGCTCCAGGAGACCCTCCTCCCACCTTCCCACCTTCCGGGGTGATGGAGCATGGAACCAGTGCCTTGGGCTGGGGGAGGACTGGCCACCCCCAGGCAGCAGGGCCACAGGACTGTATTCATTTCCACAAACAGGGACTTATCCCTCCCAGCCGCAAGTGAGGAGCCAGCACGGGGCAGTGGGCAGGCGCTGGGACTTTGGTTGGTCCTGAACTCCTAAATCCTTTGGTTCCCCCAGTCTGGTTAACCCGTTCCCAGCTCTGGGTGGCAGTGGTGTCCTTGCTCTGATGTCCCCACCTTTCCCTCTCCCAGAGCGCAATCACCCCTTATCAATGGAGAAACTGCAACGGAGGCCAAGCAGGAGGCAAGGGGCCACCTCTGGGTGTCACCCATCATCAGGGCTGCACCTTCTCCCCCAGGAGGTAAAGAGGGCAATGTATGTCCAGAGGCAGCAATGCGGGTGGCATGGGTGAACCTCCCTCCCCTTCTGGAAAAGGCTGTCACAGCCACGCTGGGGAGGAGCCGGTCTCTAGGGCTCCCCGCCATGAACCCAGCTTTGCTGGAGCTTTCCTTTCTGATCAGCTTGGGGAAGGAGCTGGGTCCCTGCCCCACTGCTGCAGCAGGCACGAGGTGCTCATCTAAGCTGGGACAGCTCAAAGCAGCATCTCTCTGGCTCCCTGGCTGCCTCCAGAGCCAGGGCAGAAAAAAGGGGTGCGTCAGGCTTGCTCCCACTGTCCTGGCTGTCCTTGGCTGGCCACAGTGCCTCATTGCCTGGCAAGTGCCAGGGCAGGAGATAAGGGCTGATTCCCAGCTCCCTCTGCCCACATGGCCCTGCTGGTCCCATTGTGGGAGGTGCCCGGGACCCAGGAGCTCCAGCAGGATGGGGGTGCATGTCCAGGCTGGGGACAGGACCTGCAGCCCCCACATTAACATGGGAGGGATCTTCCATGGGCATTGCCCAAGCCCAGGCTGCAGCTCTTTTGCTCCTCTTGCCCAGCTGCCCGGAGAGGATGGCACTGTGACGGGAACGACATCCAGCTCAGGGTACCAGTGGAGTGAAAGCGGTCACCCAAGCACATCCTCCACCCCAGCCATCACCTTTCTCATTCAGGAGGTAAGGCAGGGGCACAGCCTGGCAGAGGGAAAGGCAGGGCTGCCAGGGAGTGAACGGGGCTGGCAGGGGTGCCAGGCTCATGCCAAGTTGGAGGTTGGAGGGCAAAGCTTAGCTACGAAGTTGAGCAGCAGGTATGCGCCAGCGCAGAGAGCAGCAGGGAAAAGGAGGCGAGGGTGGGCTGCCTGCAGCCAGGGACACTCCTACAGACTGAGCACATATTGGGATGTGACCCCATCCTCTGCTGCAGGCTCTGATTTCCGGGGGCCTTGCGGCTCTGGCCCGTGACCCGTCCTTCGTAGCAGTGACGAGGGATGAGATGGCGGCCAGCAGCCAGCTGGAGATGGATGAAGTAGAGAAAGCAGCCGTGGAGCTGCTAAAGGGAAGAGAAACACTGCAAGGCACAAAAACTGGCTCTGCCCCCCATGACACCTCAGTCGCATCACCAGCCAGCTCTCCAGGACTCCGCGCAGCCCCCTCCCAAAAGACCATTGCTGCCACTCGCCTGTGAGCCACCTGCCGATGCAGCCCATGCTGGTCCCTTCAGGAGCTTGCAGGGGGTTACTGGAGCAATGCCGCGCTGCTCCCCCTCTCTGCCTGGGGTCCTGGTGGGCTTTGTCCAGCTGCAGGAGGATTTTTGGGACGGGTCTTCAGGATGCTGGTGCAGGACAGGACAATGCTGTGCCAGCAGGGTCTTGCAAGAGCTGTACAGGTCATTAAAGTGTTTCTGCTGTGTGACTCCGTGGATTCTCATGTCCCCTCCTTCCTCTGCCACCCTGCCTGCACAGCCTGTGCCCACGGCTGCTCGCTGCCTAGCCCAGCCTGGGGAGTGGGCTGCAAATGCGAGACCACATTTAACCGGAGCTGGCAGTGATTCATGTGGCAGCCTCCATTCCCCATGCTGAGGGAGGTCTGTCCCTGCTCCAAGTGCTCATGCCTCAACCAGCCATTTTGAGGGTGCCGACTTCCTGGGGTCTCCTGGTATCCCAGCAGCTGGACCCAGCATCCTTACATCTCTGCTGGAGCCTATTCCTCCCGCTCGCAGCCAAGCCTGTCCAGTGGGGAGGAGGACAAGTGGCTTGGACAGATCTACCTTGGGCTGGGGCAGCAGGCAGGCACAGGCTTTGTGCCAGAGTGAGGCCTGGGGGCTTCTTGGCTCACTCTCCCAGCTGGGTAAGAAACTGGGGATGGGGCAGAGGCGTGAGAGCATGTCCAGGTCAGTGCAGCAGCCCTGGCTCTAAGCAAGAGGAGAGTTGGCCACTGCAGTGCGATTTCTGTCACTTCGGGTATCTCCAAACACTGCTCTCAGGCTCGGGCACCCACTGCTCAGCCTGGCCCGCGGCAGGGTCTCATCCAGCCCACAGACATCCCCACTGCTCTGCGGGGGACAGGCCAGAGATGCCACAGCCAGGAGAGCGTGGGGAGCACAGTGCCTGCTGCATGCCTGTGCCAGCGCTGCCCAGCGCTGCCTGCGCATTGTCTGCTGCTGCCTGGTATCAAGTAGCAGCTGAGGTTATTCCTCTCCGGGAGTGCGTCTGCCCAGGGGTTTCGCTTTACAGACCCCAGTGCCCCAGGTGGGGTCTGGGCGCCGAGCACTGGGGCAGCCCCATCTCTCCAGGCCATCTTTTTGCTGGGATCTAGCTCCAGAGGGCCCCCAGCCCAGCCAAACTGGGCAACGCAGGGCTTTTCCTTGCCCTAATGTATATTAAAAAGCAGCAAACTGATGGGTCCCAGGGGAGGTGCTGAATCAATAGAGCTTGCCTGCTCTCCAGCAGGGCATTTATTTGTTAACTTAATAAAAGGGAAATGGCTGTTGCTGAGCTCCAGCTGCAGCCTGAGTGCTGGAGAGCCCATCTTGTAAGGGGACATGGCAGCGCAGACAGCTTTCCCCCGCGGGGATGCAGGCAATCAGCAGGGATGGCACAGGGGCAGCCGCTGCATCCCTTGCTCCTGCTTCGCTGTCCTGGGGCAGGACGTATACCACCTTACAGACACACATACACTCACAAACACATCCACTCGCTCCTGAGGAAGGGGCGCGGGATGGTTGTCGATGAGGCTCTGGCATCTGCTCTGCTAAGGGGGTGTCAAGCATGTGCTTCGTTAAGTTACAAGGTGAATGGTGATGGTTTCCTGGTCCCTTTAGTGAGGTGCGGGACTGTGTGTGCCATTCTCCACTGAGGGTCCAGCCTCAGGAAAAAAGGCAGCTCAGGGTGGAAAGTCCCCCCCAACCCAGGTATCCTTGCAAACATGGCCCCCAGGGGCAAAGGAAGAGAAATGCCAGCTCCTTACATCCTTGCAGGACAACAGGCAGGCTGTATCCTGCTTATCCCCATGATGCTGTACCAGCATGAAGTGCCCTGGAACTTACCTATCCCAGCAGATGCCAAGCCAGCTCCCCCAGGGTGCAGAGCCCTATGCACACATGGCATGTGGCCCCGGTACCTTGGGAACCTCAGGAGGAACATGAGCAGATGGGGTGAAGGGACTGTGCTGTTGAGGTGAAGGCATCCAGACCCCAGAGCAGAAGGCAGCTGCTGGGCTCCACGCTGGGCACAGCTCTGACTTCATTAGCTGTTGTCCACCAGCTGGCATGCCTTGGCTGTCCCAGAGCAGACGGGCAGCTTCTCCCAGGACACAGCCTGGGCTCCTCAAAGTAAACCTCAGCATGCCTCAGTTTCCCCTCACACTCCATTGCTGTTCACCCTGACATCAACACTGACGTGCAGAGCTGGGGTTCCCCTATAGGTCCCACACCTGCTGGGAGATGCTTTTTCCTGCCAAGCCAGAGGTTCCCTGCGTCCCTGGGCAGCGCAGGGCAGCATGTCCATGTGGCATCAGCCCCAGCAATGTGAAGGCAACTGGCAGGGTAGCCGGGACAAGACTCCTTCAGCTCCTCAGTGCCTGCCTGTCCCCAGTCCTGCTCCCTGACGGGCCCTGGACATGTTCTCCCCCGCTAGCCTCCTGAGAGCAGCTCATAGGATGGAGCCTGTTGCCCTGTGGGCACGGTCCTCAGCTGCATGGGTGCCCAGCTTGCTGCTTGGCCCCCACAGCCACACGGTACAGACTGGGCATGCTAGAGAGCTGTGTTGGCACTTGGGCACTGTCCTATCATGCCCATGCCATCAGCCTCACTCCCTTTCCTCTTGGGATGGGCTCTCGCCACGGCCTTGGGCAACCTATAGGGTTACCAGTCCCCAGTCCCAGTGGCTCTGGCAGGAGGACCCAGCTCACCACTGCCTTACGCTGGCTCCTGCTACTCAGTGGTGTCATCCCCTCACACCTCAGAGCTCCAGGATGGGACCAGGTGAAGCCGTGGAGGTGTTTGAGTGATGCCAACCATGTGGGAAGAAAAGCCCTGGAGGTGGTCGTTCACCTCCGTCCTCCTCCAGGCTGTTCACAGAAGCAGGGACCTGCAGGGTCCCGGTCTCTGTCCCCTGTCCCAAACCAAGTCATCATACCCCAGAGCAGGCTGGGAACATCCTTTATTGGCACCATGGGGCTGGAGGGTTTGCTCTGGGGACTATGCGAGGCTGTCATTAACCCCTTTGCAGGGAGGTGTTTCCCTCCCCAGTGCCAAGTGTAATGTGGCCTCGTCAGTGGTGGGTGACTGGGGACAGCGCGTGGAGCGATCGCTGTGCTGAGCACCCCTGCCTCTGCCTGCGTGCACATCCAGCAGTACCTGCACCCTCATCTACAGGCAGTGGTCTCTTGCAGGTTGCCCAGCTCCTGCCGCTGCCCACGAGTGCCTTTGCCAGCCCCTTGCCACAATGCCCCCGTGTTTGTCCACTAGCAGGGAGCTGGGGGCCACGGCAGGAGCTGCATGCCAGCAATGGTGGGGGTGGGCTATCACAGGGACACCATGCCCCCTCCTTGTGTCCCACTCATGGGCAGGAACAGGGAGAGCTGCAGTGCCTCCCCACAGCAGCACCCGAGCCACTGGGGCTAGCTGCGAGGCTTTCCCATTTGCACCTGGGGACAGAGGAGCTGGGTGACAGGCAGAGGCTCAGGGACAGGACAGAGCAGGAGGGCGGGCAGGGGAGGGCAGGCAGGACGCCAGGGGGAATGAGATCCTGTGTGGGACTTGGGTGCTCCCGAGGCCGGTAAGGGAGTCAGGTCCGGCCCAGAGCTACACTGGGATGCACTGGGCAGCACCAGATGCACTGGGATACACCGAGCTGAACCGAGCTACACCAGGCTGATGGAGGCTGCGCTGGGCTGGCAGGGAGCTGACGGCCTCCCCGATCTCCCCCAGCGCCCCGGGGGTCCTTCCACACCAAGATCTGCCAAGGCCCCGCTCCTTCCCGGGGAGGGGCAGCACCCACCCCGCAGGACCTCGGGCCGGGGGGACGCCCTGTACAGCCCAGGACACCCCGGCACACGCTGGCGCAGCCCCGGGGCGGCCCGGAAGAGCCCGGAGGAGCCGCGCGCAGGCGGGAGTGGGGCCGCTGGCCCGGCAGGGGGCGGCGGGGACAAACGGGTGAGTGCGGGTGCGACTGTGAGTGTGTGGGTGTGGGTGTGAGAGTGTGTGTGTGCGACTGTGAGTGTGTGGGTGTGGGTGTGGGTGTGGGTGTGAGAGTGTGAGTGTGTGAGTGTGTGTGTGAGTGTGTGTGTGGGTGTGAGTGAGTGTGTATGAGTGTGTGTGTGAGTGTGAGTGTGTGTGTGAGTGTGTGTGTGAGTGTGTGTGTGAGTGTGAGTGTGAGAGTGTGTGTGTGTGAGTGTGAGAGTGTGTGTGAGAGTGAGAGAGTGTGTGTGTGAGAGTGTGTGTGAGAGTGTGAGAGTATGTGAGTGTGTGTGTGAGAATGTGAGTGTGTGTGAGAGTGTGAGTGTGTGTGTAAGAGTGTGAGTGTGTGTATAAGAGTGTGTGTGTGAGTGTGAGCGTGTGTGAGAGTGTGTGTGACTGTGTGTGTGTGAGTGAGTTTGCGTACATGAGTGTGAATGTGTGTACGTGAGTGTGAATATGTATGCATGTGTGTATGTGACTGTGTGTGTGAGTGTGTGTGAGTGTGAGTGTGTGCGTGAGTGTGAGAGTGTGTGTGTGAGAGTGTGAGAGTGTGTGTGTTTGTGTGTGTATGAGTGTGTGTGACTGTGTGTGTGAGTGAGTTTGCATACATGAGCGTGAATGTGTGTACGTGAGTGTGAATATGTATGCATGTGACTGTGAGTGTGAGTGTGAGTGTGTGCGTGAGTGTGAGAGTGTGTGTAAGAGTATGAGTGTGTGTGTGAGAGTGTGAGTGTGTGAGTGTGTGCGTGAGTGTGTGAGTGTGTGACTGTGAGTGTGTGCGTGAGTGTGAGAGTGAGTGTGAGTGTGAGTGTGTGCGTGAGTGTGTGAGTGTGAGTGTGTGTGTGTGTGTGAGAGTGTGTGTGTGAGTGGGTGACTGGGGGGATGTGTGCGTAGGGGGGCTGTGCGGGGGGCACAGGACTGTGCCTGTGTCTCTGTGCCTGTGCGCGCCCGTTCCCCCGCGTGTCCGCGTGTCGGCAGTGCCGCTGCGGGGGGCGTGTCCCCGCCGCCCCGCCCCGCCTGGCACCTGGGGCCGCCCGCCCCCGCCCCGCCCCCGCCCCTCCCTCCCCCTCCCCCACCCGCCGCCGCCCGTGGATGCTCTCGGGCAGCGGCGGCCGCGGTGCCCGGGCGGCGGGGGCATGGCGGCCCCGGACAGCTGTGTCAAGGTGGCCGTGAGGTGAGTGCCGGGGGTGGGCTGGGGGGGCTCGGTGCCTCCGGTGTGGGGGGCGCGCATCCCCGGGGGGCGCAGGGAGCTCGGTGCACCCGGGGGCCCGGTGCCCGCCGGCGGGTTGGGGGCTGCAGCTGCGTGTGCGCGGCGGGGTGCTTGCGGATGCCCGGCTCGGCGCTGACCATCCGCGGGGCAGTGAGTCCCCCCCGACTCGGGTTTTGCCGCCCCCCCGGTCCCCCTAGCTCCACCGCCGCCGCTGCTATCCTCCCCACCCTCTACTCCGCATCGTTTCGGGGCTGCCTCCCGCTCCCCCGCTGCGCAGCCCCGAGATGCCCACCTCGCCTCCCATCCGTTGCGGCTGGGCCGGGGGGGCGAGGCTGGGGACCCCTTCACCTGGAGAGTTGGCTGTTGCCCAGCCTGTGCAGCTCGGTAGCTCCTGGCTGCGTCGCGGGTGGGTTTGGCCCCCAGTGGTGTCAGGCAAGATGCCGGGGGGGTGTGGTGGGGGTTCCCTGCCTGCCCCCCCCCCCCCATCCCCTCCCCCGCTAGGTGGTAGGGAACGGTGCGGCATCTCGGTGTCCTTTGTGCTGACTCCGGGCTGGGAACAATGCGCCTTCCAGATCGTGCACCTCAATAAAGGAGCTGCCGGCGGCAGCTAATTCATGCGGCCCGGGGGGGCCGCGGGAGCTCGAGGGGCGCTGGGCTGGGCGGCAGCGGCGGGGCAGACCACGCATCGTCTGCAGAGCCCCACGGGGGCGGGTGAAACCGGGGGGCTCTTTGTTAGCGCCGTGCCAGGCTGGGTGTATTCTGTGCACAGCCGCTGGGGTCCCGCAGACCGGCGTCGTTTTTGCTTCTCTCTGCCCCGAGAGGAGGAAGGAGCCCCCGGAGGAAGGGGGGGTACGAGCCCCGCCGAAGCCAGCGGGAGGGGCAGGGAGGGATTCTGCCCGGCTGTCACGGCCGGAGCTGCCGTCCCGCGTGGCAGCCAGCATGGGGATGGGACCGAGCGTGCGGCTTCCCCCCGATCGCCCCGTGCCTGCGCCGGGTCAGCCCGCGTCTTCCGGACAAGCGTGAGCCCGGCCTGGCCCTCGGCGCCTCAAGCTCCCGTGCAGGGTGTCTGAGTGGAGCTGGGTGAGGGAAGGATCGGGTCCCCGTGGGGACACGGCGTGGCAGGCCCAGCCCCACGCGGTTACACTGACCTCCCCGTCTGGCTGTGCCTGCCTTGTCTCCCACGTGGGGCTGCAGGGTCACCCTGGGGGGGGCAGGGCATGCCGTGTTCCCCTGTCCACACCCCTAACGGCACGAGGCAGATTGGGGTGCTGATGGCAGTCTGCGTTAGTCCTCGGAGGAGGATTTGTGGAGGGCACTTCCCTGGCCGGTCCCTGCTTGCCTGGGCAGAGCAAGAGCACAAAAGATGCTGGGTGCAGCGTCAATGATGGAGGGAGAGAAGATGGGTGTGGGGCTGTGCGCATTGCTGCGTGTGTGCATGTCTGTGTGCGTGTGCATGCGTGTGTGTGCACCAGGACACCTCCCAGCACTGCCTGCCCATCCAGTCTTCCTGTCTTGGAAGCAGGCGGTGGTGATTTTCTGCCTTGCTCCGTTCGAGAGGCTGAGAATTGGGGCCAGGCTGTGGTTTTAAAGGATGGGGGAGCTGCAGGGGAGGTGACAGCATCCCCCTCCTGCGGATGCTGCTGGGGTGCCTGCGCAGGGGCAGGGCTGGGCTGTACCGAGGTGGGGGCGTCCATGCCAGGACACTGACCCGGGAACCGAGTGATCCTGGCGGCTGGGGGTGGAGATTTCCTGCTGACTGGACTCTTCCCGTCCTCCATCCTGCATTTCTCTCTGGATGAAGCCTTTTAACAAAGGCCCAGTTCAACGCTGGGGTCCCTTTTGCCCGGAAGATGGAGTGGGTGCCGCTGGGGATGGTGGCTGTGGAGTCATTTCTGCTGGGTTCTTCCCACCTAATCCCTTTGGCCCCTGCCAGGGATGGGGTCCAGGACTGTCCGGTGCATGGGGAGGGGATCACGACCGGGAGGTGACTTGAATATGCAGCATTGCAGTGGGGCTGGGGTGTCCATGGCAAGGAGCTGGGGTGGGGCTGTGTCCAACTTTCTACCACCCCCTCCTTGAGGGTGCGAGCTGGCATCCCACTTGGTGCAGCCGGTGGGTGCCGGGCAGCAGGGGTGACTGCGGTGCCGAAGGTGAGCCGGCAAGACAAAGGAGGAGGGCTGGGAGCAAGGAGGCTGCGAGACAAAGCAGGCAGGTCGCAGCGCCGTGTGGGAAGGTGGCTCCTGAGGCTGGGCTGAGTGCGCAAGGGCCGAGCCGCTCTCCCTGTGGACTACCTGGCTTTTCTGACAAAGCAGCCCCGGGTGGCTGGTGATGGGTCCCCTCCTGCCCTGTGCTGGGAGCAGAGCCAGGTTTTCCTTTGTGAGCGCTCGTGACAGCCCACCGGTGGAGCGGCCAGGCTGCAGGAGTCTCCAAGAGCCCCCAGTCTCCGAGCAAGCCTGCCCACAGATCCCGCCTCCCTTGGCCATCAAAGCATGGAAAAGGTTGAATGCCTCTGGGGTGCGGCAGGACACGAATCAAAGCTCCCCTTTTGTCCCTTTATAATAATGTGAATGTGCCAGCTGTGCCATTTCTTCAAGGTCTCTGTGTCCGTGCCGCTGGTGGGAGCGAGGTGGGAACTGGGGAAGGGCCAGGAAAACGACGGGGGAAGCGATGGGGGCTTTGGAGGAAGGTGCTGTGTGCTGCTGGGGTTAAACAGCTGAGTGATGGGGATGGTCCAGCCAATGTCAAGAGGTGCTACAGCCACCAGGACCCCTCTCTGGGGCCTCACAGAGCCCTCAGGGTAGGAGGAGTGGGGACAGAGGAGCAGGGGTGGTGGGCTGTGCTGTCCTTGGGGGGGGGACACCAGTTCTTGCTGGTTCTCCTGGCCTGGCAGGAGGAGGCAGGAGAGATGCTGTGGCCTTTCACTGTCAACTTCACAGGTTCCCATCTTCCTCTTGGGAGACCTCCGGCTGCCCCATTGGCACTGATTGGGGCGCAGGGGCATTATTTAGGCTTCCTGCATGCCAGGAGTGAAATGGCCGGTACCTGCTGCAGTACTGCTGTTGGCAGAGGGAAATGCAGGCCCAGCGGCTGCTCCTGGCCCAGGGGCTGATTTGTACCTGCACCTTGTAGCTGCAACTCAGACCTGCGCCGTCTGCAAGGGCAGGGCTGGATCCTGCTCCGACTCCCGCCCTCCCTGCAGGCAGGGTCTGCCTTCACTTGCCCATCAGCGTTAAGCCTAGCGTGTCACTTCATGGGCGTGCCTGAGCTTGCCGGCTCTGGTGGATGCTGCTGGGGAGGAAGCGATGGGGCTGAGCTGTTGGCAGCGGTCGGGCTGGGCGCCCGCGCGCCCTGCACTGGTGTAACGGTGTCAGCTGGGAAGCCGCCGCGCGCCACGATGGTGTCGAGCGGAGCGGCCAGGGAGGCCCTCACTCCTTGCTGCTGGGGGGGGTTTCCTCAGAGTCTGGGGAAGGCAACAATTGCTGTTTCCTTCTGTAGGTGACCTTCAAATGGGTGGTTGCAACGCAGCCCGCTCGGCAGCTCCCCGCTCGTGCCCTCCATCCGGGAGCACAGCCATCGATTTGAGGCTTGTGCCTCCCCTTGAGCCGCAGCAGCACCCCTCCCTGCAGCACCCCTCCCCTCCCTGCAGCACCCCTCCCCTCCCTGCAGCACCCCTCCCCTCCCTGCAGCACCCCTCCCCTCCCTGCAGCACCCCTCCCTGCAGCACCCAAGCTCGCAGTCAGGTGCTGTTGGCTCTTGCAGCCGCAGCAAGCCGGGGGTGCAGTGGGGGGAGCGGGACTCGCTGTGCTGGTTGCAGGAGGTGGAGCCCAGCCCCATTGCACGAGGGTGGTTTTGCTGTGTCAGGAAGGGCTGATGGCGCGTATTGACCCAGAGGCCATTAAACTCCTTGGCCGGGGGAGGTCTGAGAAGCCGGGCTGGCTGCAGAAATGCTCCCTGAGGGCACTTTCAGACTGCCTAGCTCATCAGAGAGAAAGCGGCACCCCCTATGCCAGAGCTGCCCGTGGCACCCAAGCACGCTTGGTCGGCTGCGGAGACTCAGGAAACGGAGCTTGTGAAATTGGGGAAGGAAGTTGAGTCGGATTTCAAGTTTATTTAAACCCTGCAACCTCCAGTGCTCTGCTGCTCTCATAAACACTCCTGCCGTGATGCTCTGCGCTCCACACAGGCAGCCCGGTGCTGGCTGTCTCCTGCCCCGGGGAGCTGCTCCCACCTCCTCCTCGGGAAGAAGGACGGATGTGCTGCTCTGGACGGGACAGACTGATGCGCCCATCACCATGTGCCCTGGAGAGCCTCGGCTCAGGGGGAGCATGCTGGCAAAGGCCAGGCGCTGGAATCAGCTGGGCTCCCGGCCCTGCCAGGGTCGTGGCATCTTTGCTGCCATGTGGCCAGGGCTCCTCTGCCTGCTGGGGCAGTTTCTGCGAACCCAAAGCCTCCGGGACCAGCTGGGTCGGTCCCCGAGGAGGCGGAGTTGTTGTAGCCCTTCCAAACCAGCTCCTCCCAGGGCAGTTTTGAGTCCGGATGGAGAGGTAGTGTGAGCCCAACTCGTGCCACGCTGGTGCATGTGCTGCCCAAGGGCTCCAGCATGGAGAGAGGTGGTACAGCCTGGTACCCACTGCCCACCATCACCACGGTGCTGCTGCAGCTCTGAGCCCCGTCGGTGTGGTCCGGGGGGGGCACTGTGGAGTGGCTCGTGGGACACTGTCTCCTGCCAGGTCTGGCTGGTGTTGGGCTGGTTTTGCTCAGATGTCAGAGGGCTGTGCAGGGGAGAGATGGGGCAAACCCACCCCACTGCATGGGATGTGCCCGGCTCCTGTGGTGATGGGGGGGACAACCCATCCTGATGTGGTGGCACAGCCCAGCCCTGGGGTGCCCTATCTCCCATCTGCGGGGCTGGGAGGCTCCCTGGCGAGCAGCTCTGATCCCGGGAAGGAAATATCTCAGGAGGCTGCTATAGCCTGGGGGTACTGGGTAGGCAGAGCACCGGTGTGGGCACACCCAGCTGCTTTCCCCATCCTTTGCCTCCACGGAGGGCAGCTCAGCCCTGGCAGCGGGGGCCCCCCATGTCCCATGGCTGTTTTGCTGCTGTGCTGAACCCCTCCGGGCGAGCTGTTGCTCTTTGGGGCTTCCTAGCCCCCGTGTGATGCAGGGGTATGCGTGCTCTCGGCTCCCAGTGAGCAGGGTTAAATTGGCCTCCCTGGTCTGGAGAGAGATGTCAGGGGCTGTGGCGGGTGAGGGGCCCCATGGGGTCTCGGAGGGAAGCGCTGAGCCCAGGTGTGTGGGCGCAAGGGGTTTTTCTGCACCTGGCTTCAATCAGGCACGCACTTGCCGGCTTTTACAGCGGAAATGTTAGAAAGGGGATGGAGATGGTGCCGGTGCGAGGGGGGAGCAGGGCCACACCCTGCGGTCAGATGCAGACACGCCATTGCCTGCAGCATCGCTTGGAGCAAAGCAGCTTTAAGAGGCTTTTGGTGCCTGCACCCATCACCCATCAGTAAGGGATTTAAATATGTAATGCCATGAAGTCTCAGGAATTTGGGAGGCTGGGGCTGTCTCTAAGCCAGAGGACAGAGCCAGCTGCGGCTTTCCTGTACCAGCAGTGAAACTGGGGGCAGGAGGAAATTGCAGAAGATGAAGCCCTAAACAAAGCTGTCAGGAACACAGCTCCTGGCCCCCCAAGAGGGAAGGCGATACCCCCACTGAGCCTGGTGCTAATTGAGGAGCCAGCCCTGGCCGGGTGATTGTCGTGCTGTTCCTCCTGGAAGGGGTGACTGGTCCTGGTGGTCCCACGGGGCTGTTTCCTGCCGGAGGCTGTCAAAACAGTCCCTGTCGTTGGTTAAACAGCTGGCAGGTTTGGGGTGTGGTGGATTGTGAGGGCAGCTGCCGCCGGGCTCTGCTGCAGGAGATCAGCATGCCGCAAGGCGACTCCCTGCCCTGGTTGGATGCCGATGGGTGTCTGCTTTGGCTTGGTGGCAGGGAAGGCAACCGGCCTCCCGCCACCCCTTCCCCTCCAGGCAGACCAGGAGCTGGTCCAGTGCTGCCCTGGCATGTCCCCGTGTCCCCGCTGGCTCTGCACTGCTGTGAGGCCAGGGGCAGCTGACAGCCTCATCCTGCCGGGCACCTGCCGCTCTACCCTGCTCCACGTGGATACAACACAGTTGTCGTCCCCATTTCCAAGTGAGGGTTTGGGGCTGAGCTCGAGGCCCCAAGGATCCCAGCGAAATCCCTTCCCCTCCTCTGCAGCTCACTGGGGCCAGGACGTGGTGGGGGAGGTTTGCTTGCTGTAGCCGAGCCTGGCCCCAAGCTCCCCTGTCCCGTGGTGCGCCCACCCCACGTAACCCCACAGGGCTGTGAACACCTCCCTGCCCATCCGCCCATGCCCGGCTGTTGTTCTTGGTGGGTGCCTCTGTGGTGTCCTGGGGGGATGGCTCAGCGGCCCCCCTCCAAGCTCTGGGTCTGTTCTCCCAGTGTTGCCAGCCCCACGTCTGGGCCAGCTCTGGAGACTGGCACTGGGGCAGCCCAAGGGGCATTCCTGCACCCATCTGGCCCTCCCCAGGGCTGGAAGATTTAATAAAGGACCTTCTGCCCGCCTGCCCCTGGGCTTTGCTGCAGCCCAGGCCCCGCAGGCTCTCAGCCCCCTCCCCGGGGAGCGGTTCATCCTGGCCTTTAGCACCAGGCACAAAACTGCCTCCCTGGGCTCTTCCTTCCTCCTCAGCCACCGCGTGGGGCACGCCTGAGTGCTGGAGCCCAAGGACCCAGGTACGGGTGCTTGGGGAGAGGGATGGAGGTGCTGGGCGCAGGAGGCTCAGTGGGGAAGGGTGGAATGTGCCGGGTCTGTTCGGCATGCTCTTCCCCAGAAGGCGCAAGTCGCTTCCCCCGTGAGCTTCATGCGAGCTTCTGCACTGCCGGGTATAATAACCCAAATAACCCATTGGCAGAGCCCTGTGGGTGTGCTGGGGCACGCTGCTTGGGTGGCCGGAGTGGGATGTCTCCATCCCTGCGCTGGTCTGGGAGGAGATGAGCAATGCTGGCAAAGGAGGAAAGGCGTCGTGTTGGGGGAGAAAAGCTGGAGCTGGGCTCCTGGTCCTTGCCTTCCTCTCTGCTCTCCAAGCGCTGAGCAAGGGCAGTTCCTTGGCCCAGCGTTGCAGGGCTGGGAGGCACAACCCAGCCCCTGCCTGTGTTGGGGGGGGAGTCTCATGCTGCACCTGCCCGAGGAGGTGGTTAGGGCAAAAAGCCTGTTCCCTTCCCAGCTGTGGGACCAGGTTTGCTCCTGGGTGCTTTGTAGCATTCCCCGTCCTGCTGGCCAAGGGCTTGGGATTCTTTTTTTGGGGGGGAGGGTGGAGAGGCACCTCTTTTGTGCCCTCCGCTCTCCTGTCTTGTGGGCAAGTTGCTCCAGATGTTCCCTGTGGGGGACCCCCGCCAAGATCGGGTTGTTTTCCCAGTGGCAATCACAGCGTGCCAGAGGGCTGCAGGTGTGCCTGCTTTCGGGGGGCCGGGAAAGCCTTATCTCCAGTATGGATGCACCAGGACTGGGGTGGGACAGGGACATGGGGACCTCACAGGGGCACCTGGGAAAGGGAGAGACCGTGTGGGTGTGACTTACTCGCTTGGGAGGAAATGGGAGCCTCAGTACCCGGGTGCAGAATTGGGAGGGGGAGTGTGTCCGTCTGTCTCTGTCAGACCCGTGGCATCTCTGTGCCCCCGCAGGTTCAGGCTGATGGCCCGTCAGGCCCAGGGTCTCCTGGTGAACCATGGTTTCCTATTGCCCTCCAGTAATTGCTGCTGCTGAGCTGGTGGTTTCATGGCTATTCCCACGCTGTCGGAGGGGAGTGGGGAGCCTGCTGGGGTGTGCGTCGAGTCGCGTGTGCTGCCACACGTGTGTTTCCTTGTGCTACCCACCCCACCTGGGGTTTTGGGGCCCTGCAACCCTTTGCAAGTAACTGTCCTGGGTTTGTCATTTGCAAACATCCTCGTGGTGTTTCCTAGCCTCTTCTCTTGGGTAGGTTCAGCATGGAGCTGATGGCATTTGCCAGTCGCTTATGGGGGTGAAGGAGGAGTCCAGGGAGATCCCAAACTCAGTCCGCTCCTGCTCCCCTCTAGGCTGGATAAAGCACGATCCTGTGCTTCGCCCGGCCCTGCTAGTCTCTGCCCGCTGCCTTGGGATGAGTGTCCCCAGGTGCTGGGTCCCGGTGCAGGCAGTGCATCCCTCGTCCCCGACCTGCAGAGGGTCTTGGTGCAGAGCAGATGGCGCGGCTCAGCACTGGTGTGCTCCTGCCAGAGCTAATGAGCAGCACATGGTGGCTGCCAAAGCCTGATTTAAAGGTTTCCCTAAGCCTGGGAAAGCCTGGAGCTGGAGGATTAGGGAGGGCCTGGGGGGTTCTGGGGTCCAAGGCAGCAGGGTTTGCCCCGCAGGGGAGCAGGCTGGGCAGGTGGGAGCTGGGCACAGCCAGCACATCTGTGTGGAGGATCTGTATTGGAGTCGCTTCCTTGGGGGATGGATGTGGGGTGGAGGCATGTCCCTCCGCTGAGCCGTGTCCAGCATGCCTCCACGCACACCCCAGCTCTCTGGGGACCTGCCTGTCCCCAGGTTGCCCAGCACTGTGGGGGTTGGAGACCCAGCAGCTAGGGAGTTCCATCTTGCCCCTGGTGCAGGTCCAGCCGTGCTGGCCATGGCACCCTCTGCTTTGGCAGTGTTTGGCGGGAGCACAGGCACCGATCATATGGTGTGGGTGGCTCTGCAGGCAGGCTGAGCCCGGCACTTTCCTGTGTTGTGCACGCTCCTGCTAGGAGGTGGCTTGCTATATCTCTTAATTGGAGCATTTGCTGACCAGACCTGGCAGTCCTCAGGGAGCCTGATTCAATTTTCTCTGATTGCTGAGCTGCTTCCCTGCCGCGGTAATTAAATGTTTAACTTTGTCTTGATTTGGGTCCAAAGCAATCTGTGTGCCGCCAGCCCTTGGCAGCCAACCCTCTCCTGGGACCCCAGGAGGGTCAGGGGGGAATGGGGCCGGGGACATCCCTTCCCGGGCAAGGGGGCAGATCCCCCCACGGGATCAAGCCACGCTGAGCTGCTGTCTGCTGGTGAGGGCGGGCAGCCCCACGCTTGCTGTGCTGGCCTGGAGATATGGGAAAACCTGGAGCACTTTGCTTTGATCTTACTGTGGTGATGCTGGCAGCACCCAGCTGCCTGGGGAGCTGCTTGGCTAGGTTGAGTGCCTCGTACGCCACTACGCTGCACCCCACGTGCCACACACTGTCTTGTCTGTTGGGTTTGCAATGCCCGGGGTGTCCTTGACCCATAGGATGTCCTAGGGGAGCATGGACGATGTTAGAGCTGCTCTCCTCCTGGCTGCCCTGTGCTGCTGGGTGGGATCAAAGGGCAGCAGCAAAGCATGGAGGGCAGGTTTGGGGCAGAGGAGAGCAAAGCATGGGAGAAGCAGAAGGGATAGTGAGGTTGGAAGATGGGCTACATGCGAGTCTGGGCTGTCTGGCAGATGCTCCTGCAGCTCCGATGCAGAGGAGGCTGGAGGAAGCGCAAGCAGGGCGAACGCAGGTGCACAGAGAGCGGGGGATAGAGCAATGGGGGAGTGGGGATGGGAGCAGGGTGAACAAAGGTGATGCGGAGATGGGAGGGGGGACAGGAGTGGGGTGAACACGGGTGATGTGGGGATGGGAGTGGGGTGAATGCAAGGTCATGTGGGGAGGGGAAATGGGGCAAATGCGGGCAATGTGGGGAGCAGGGTGATGCGGGGACGGGAGCAGGGTGAACGCAGATGATGCAGGGAGCGGGGATGGTAGCAGGATGAATGCCGGCAATGTGGGGAGCAGAGCCAGGTGCTGCCTGGGCTTGCCCAGCCCACCTGTCTTGGCAGGCACATCCACAGCAGCTGGGCTGCGCGGCTGGTTGGGGTCTGCCAGCTCAACCTCTGCCAGCCCACACCGGCAGAGGTGCCCACAGCCAGGTGGGGGGCAGTGCCCCAGCCCCTCACCTGGTGCCAGAGCTGCCAGCATTGCAGCAGGACAGGGTGGACAAGAGCAAGTGGGTCCAAGCCTCCGGGGCCTGGCACAGAGAGGGAAAATGCCGTGGAACATTTCCACCTGCCGCTTCCTGGCCCTCTGGCTCGGCTCCCTGGGAAACCAGTCTTGCCTGGCTGGGCAGCCTCCTCAGCTCTGGCCTTGGGAGCAGAGAGGAACGGCTCCTTGCAGGGGGTCTGCAGGCAGCCATCCTCCCTCCCAGAGTGGTCTTGGAAGGATGGGATCTCCCTGCTGCAGCTGGGCAGGCTCTGCCCATCTGCAGTTGCAAGGTTATAAAAGGCAGCGAAAGGCAGCTGCAGCTGGGGGGTTGCCTGCACCCCCTATCTGGAGCGGCTGCCCTGCAGCCCCCTGGCAGTGCTGAGAAATATTGCTGAGTGGGTGTGTGCTCGGCCTCCCTGGGGAGCTGAGACAGCCCCTGTTTGAGGTGGATGATGCTAGGTGATGGGTCTGGGGGAGGCTGGATCCCCTCCGCCCCGTGCCCATCCTCTCCTGCTGGGCTGTGCCCAGTGGGATGGTCAGCCTGCCCCAGGGGTGGCTATGTCTCAGCAGGGTGATGCAGCCCGGGGGGACCTTGGCGTGTGCCTGGCTGTGGGCGCAGGCAGTTTGGTATGTGTGGGTGTTGTGGCTCTCACCATGGGCAGGAGGGCTATGGGAGTGTGCTACCACAGCTTTGGCAAAGTGCTGGGGGCCAAAGGATGCTCCTGCGCACCTTGGGGTTGCCATAGCGGTGGGCTGGGAGGGGGGAAATTGAGGCAGTGGGGAGAGGAGGCAGGGGGACACGAGGACAGCAGTCCATGCCAGCTGAATTGTGCCTTCCTGTGCAAGGAAACAGCCTCCCTTTGGTGCACAGGGAGAGCTGGGTGGTGTCTGCTGGTGGGTGCAGCCCTGGCATGGGGATACTGGCTGTGCCCGGTGTGGTGAGCCCCATCCCCTCCACTGGTTGCAAGGCTTGAGGTGCTGGGATGGGCAGATGTCTCCCCAGGGGGGCTGCTCCTGCCATGGCGGAGGAACCCCTGAGCCGACCCTATGAGGGCTGCCAGTGGAAGCTGTCTGCCCCATGGTGCCCATCCAGTGCTTGGCTCCCAGCCTTGCTTTGCTCCCCTCCAGCCAAACGCTGGCATAGGGCAGCAGCGCTGAACAACTCGGCCTTTGTGCTTGCCACCAAGCTCACCCGCGTGTGCGCCGAAGCTCCCTGCCCCTCAGGGTGTGGGACCCACTCCCTCCTTCCTCCCATTCCTCCCAGATGCTCGGTTGCCCTGGCAGCCCAGCCATGGAGACGGCGCTTTCACAGCCTGCCAGCCCGGCAGGGAAGGGAAGGAGAGCTATGGAAAGGCTCCCAGCCGAGGTCCCCTTTGTGTCCCTGTGTGGCTGCGGGCTCTCCCCAGCACACATGCTGCTTGTGCTGCTGGGTTTGGATGCTGATGCTGGAGCAGGCAGGCTCCTGCCGCGCCACCCGTCATCACCCCAGCGAGAGCTGCCGGTTGGGGAAGGAGTGGTCTCCACCCCTGCCTGCGCCTCTGTCTCTATCTGCATCCGTCTGCCTCCCAACCTTGTGTGTCGGGTGCCCGGGGCTGGGAAGCGGCCAGGTTTGCTTGGCAGAAACGCTTGGCCAGGACTGTGCAGCTCTGTCCTGGACACTCAGTCCCTTGTCACCATCCCTTCTCAGTGAGCTGAGCGCGGGGGGGCTGAAGGTGGTGGCCGGGCTCGTGCTGCCACTGTGGTCCCGCCGGCTCTCTCCTCCCTGGGTGTGTTGCCTGTGCTGTGGCTGGTTTATCAGCATGGGCAGCAGGGAGATGGGGCTGGTGCCGATCATCTTGCTGGCCCCAGGACAACCTGTGTCCTCCCTGAGCCGGCTTTGAGCAGGAGAAGCAGTCACCTGTGCCAGCGTGGGGCCGGCCGGGCGCAGGCTGTCGGGGGGAGCTGGGGCTCTGGTCTGCTCCTGCCTGAGCTGGGGGGGTGGCGTGTCAGCACCCCACTTGTTAAGTGCTGGTTTATTTTGGTTGCTGCTTAGCACATAAGTCCCTAATTGCCAAATACCCATAGGAGCCTGTGGCATGGGCTCCCAGGGGATCAGCCGGGCTCTCTGTGGGTGTCCCAGCCCTTTAGGACAGGGCACCCCAGCGTGTTTGGCTCTACAGTCCTGGTGCTGGGCACAAGCTGTCCTTCTGGCTGGTGGCCCATGACCAGGTGCAGAGCAGGTTGGCTGGCTGTGCCCAGATGCAGGTGAGGGAGCAGCTCCATCGTCCTGCAGGTTTGACCCTCACAGCTTAACACCCAGTTCTTGCGGACCCATGGACAGACAGGACGTGGCCAGCATCTTTTTTGGTAGAGGTTGGGACAAGGAGTGCCAGAACGCACCCAGATGGTGGCTTTATGACCACCAAAGTTGCTGATCTGTTGCAGAGCAGGGAAACTGAGGCAGAGCACAGCAAGCGCTGCCAGCTCCCCCAGCGTTACCTGGTGGGGTTGAGGACAGGGCCAAAGAGAGGGCCTGTGCTGGCTCTGCAGATGCATGTGTCGTGTTTGGAGGAGGCATTGTGCCTAGGCATGACTTGAACTACATGTGAACGCCTACGTGGCCTGACCAGGGTCTCATGTTGCCCAGTGCCTGGCATGGTGATGTTCCTCCTGGGAAGGCAGGGATGGGACCCCTTGGTGTTGGAGAGCTGGGACAGTTGGACACTGGGGAGCAGGAGAGGCAGCTGCACTGCCCTGGAGAAACCCTCTGCGATGTCTCTTCGTGGCCACGTAAATCTCCTGTGATGCTGGGTGGCATCTCTGCGCCATCCCATGCAGGGCTGTGGCTGCCAGCGCTTGTCCCTGCCCTCCTGCTCTGCTTGTCCTGCTCTTACAGTAGGAGTCCATAGTATTCGCACACCAGCTGGCAGCAGCTCCCAAGGACATCCCCGGGTGGTGCTTGGATGATTGCCTGGAGAGCAGGACCCTCCTGGGGGGTTTCCACATCTCCAGTCACGCTGGGGCGACAGGGTGGCGTGGGGGACCACGTTGAGGGCTGGCATCTGCATCCCCTCCAGCCCCCTCAGGTGCCCTGGCTGTGAGAGCCAGGGCAAGTGATGGCGTCCCTCAGCTGTTCAGAGCTGCCTGGCCAGCGAGGTTTGGGGAGAGGGAGTGGGGGAGACATCGGTGTTGTCGTGTGGACGGCTGGAACAGCCCAGCATGGCCAGGCTCAATGCGGGTCCCCAAATGCCCTATGGAAGATTCATGTGCGCACATCCCTCCAACACTGCTGCTCATCCTCTCTTCCAAACCCACGTGCACGTATTTAATCACCTGGGGGAGTGGGGTGATAAAAAGAAAGAAATCTTTTGCTGAAAACCCTATTCTAATTTTTCTTGAGAGGAAAAAACTTTTCCAAAAATACCCTGGTTCCAGTTTGTTCCTCTGCCCGTTCCCCGGGAACACTGTCGCCGTGCATGTCTGGGGTGGGGAGGAGGGGAAGCGCATCAGGTTGGTCAAAAAGTAATTAAAGCTGGGGCTGATTTTCCTGGAGGAGGGTGGGACCCTGGGAAGCCGACAGGAGCGAGTCTAGAGCTCAGCACATCAGAAGCTGCTTTCTATTGTGGCTGCTGAGCTAAATATACCCACGGACGCACATAGCTGTTCCCACACGTCTGCTGTGCAGGCTCCCGGCAGGGTGAGCGGGGTGCTCGTGCTGCCTCCTGCCCTGCCTGGGACACCCTGTCGCCTCGAACACAGTGGGTTTTGGCCCTCCCGGGCTTTGCTTGCCGCCTGCCAGGCTGGCGAGGAGCAGTGGCTTGTGCAAAGCCCCAGTCCGCAAAGCGTCTGCTGCGGTCACTGCGCCGGTTTGCCTGCGATGTGGCTTCGGAGGAATTAATAGCTGTGTTTTTGAAGCACCCAGGGAGGAGAGATGTGCAGTCATTAGCTCTAATGAGAGCTGTTTGCCAGGGCGCTTGGCTCTGCACTCCCTCTTTCTCCATGAGTCCCCCGGGATCAGCCAGCTTCCCGCAGCCAGCACATCCACTAAAAGCCGGGGCTGCTGCAGCCCTAACATGCGCCAGTGCCTACGCTGAAGCAGAGCCATGCCTGTGCGGGTCCGGCCGTTCTGTACCCAAATTTCTCAGGGAGGGGTTGAGTGCGGTGGGTGGGGATGTGGCGGGTCGGTTGTGCATGCTGCCAGAGCGCGGAGCCCAGCACAGCCTCACCTGTCCCCTTCCCATCTGCCAAGTCCATGGCTGGGGACAGCCACTGGGCTGGGCGGTGGTTTGGTTTATATGGTTGTTTTGGCACTGGGACTGTCTCGTCGCATTTTTGCATTTTGCATTTCAAGCCTTTGTAACTGCAGTTTGATCTCGCTGCCTTTCAAGCGGGTGCGGCTGGCTGCAGCGTATTCCGGCTGCCCGCCCGTACCCTGGCAGTCCCTGTCAGGGCTGCTTCGATGTATTGATCAGTGTCTACGTGCAGCCCAGAGCTTGCTGCCTGGCCGGGGGCATCACGGTGAATGAGCCAGCATAGGCGTGAGGAGGCTGGCTGGCCCCATATGGGCCGTGCTGGGCCGTATTCAGCTGTTGGTGCAAGGGCAGTTTGAAGTGTAGGCTGCATGTCGTTACTGGGTCTGTCTGCGCCGTGGTACCCAGCCCTGCCTGTCACCTCAGCTGCGGAGGTGGCTGGTGGCATCGCTGGGATGCACCAACCTCTTTTCTCAGCCACAAACAGGTCAAGGTTGTTGCTGGGTGCAGGGGTTGAAGCATCCCTTGCACTGTTTGCTCCACACTGCAGGCAGAGGTGCTGCTGGTCCCCTGCCCGCAGCAGTCACAGTTCCAGCATGGGCCGTGCTCGCATCCTCAGGACAAGGCTCGTGTCCCCCAGGACCGGGGTGAGCCCCAAGGCTGCCCTCAGCCCACTTCTCTTTCTGCAGGATCCGTCCCCAACTGTCCAAAGAGAAAATAGAGGGATGTCACATTTGCACCTCGGTGACGCCCGGCGAGCCCCAGGTGCTGCTGGGGAAGGACAAGGCCTTCACCTACGACTTTGTCTTTGACCTGGACACGTGGCAGGAGCAGATCTACACGATGTGCGTGGGCAAGCTGATTGAAGGCTGCTTCGAGGGCTACAATGCTACCGTGCTGGCGTACGGCCAGGTACGTGCTCTGCCTGCTCCTTGGGCTCTGGCATGGGCATTGGGTTCTCCTGCAGCGCCGGGTGCTGGGGATGCTGAGATGGCACCTGCAGAGGTTGGGGAAGGTGGGGGGTGTATAAGCTCCCTGGGTGTGGAGGGGACAGAGAGTTGTCCCTGGGCTGGGTGAGAGCTGGGGCAGGGGGTGGCCTTGGGTTGGAGGAGAGGGAGGCAGGGCTAGGGTGAGAGCATGGGGGCCGGTGTGGTGGTGGGGATCAGAGCGGCTCAGCAGAGGCGTTTGGGGAGCCTGGGGTGGCAGGGGGAAGTGTGGGGTGCAGCGGACAGAGCTGAGCCTGGGAGGGCACAGCCAGCTCCCCCCTTGCTGCCTCTTCGCAGACTGGCGCGGGAAAGACATACACCATGGGCACTGGCTTTGACATGAACATCTCTGAGGACGAGCAGGGCATCATCCCGCGGGCCATCAGCCACCTCTTCAGCGGCATCGAGGAGCGCAAGCGGGTGGCGCAGAGTCAGGGCGTGGCGGCACCCGAGTTCAAAGTCAGTGCCCAGTTCCTGGAGGTGGGTGACAGCAGGTCTGGGTGACACTGTGTCTCTGTCCTGTCCTTTGCTCAGCTCCCATGTCCTGGGCTCCTTGAGTCCTCCATGTCCTGGCTGCTCCCCACCTGAGCAGGCATGTGGCCAGGGATGTGTGCCAGGGCAGAGGAGACTCAAAGCTCCTGAATGTTGTGGACCTCATGATGGCCACAAACTGGAGTGGCACTTTCTTGGCTGCAGGGAGCCTCCTCCGTGGGGAAGGGGCTTATGCCTTGGTCCCCTGGAGATTCAGGGGGCTCTGGGCTCGCTTACTCCTGTTTGAGGTCGAGGATAGCGGCATACCTGCCCCCCTGGGTCTGGACCAGCGTTCCCAGTGAAACAAGGAGAGGAAAAAGTGCCATTCGTGTGGGGATTTGAGGAAGGGCTGTGTTATTTCCCATGTCCTTTGCTGCATCTTTGACCTTGAGAATGCTTCATTGCATCCTCTCCTGCCTCTGCTTTGGCCTCTCCATTTCAAAAGCCTCTTCTATTAACTGCTTCTTTCCCTGGAGAAGTTTGTCCCAGAAAGCCTGTGGACCTTGTGTGTCTGCAGTGGTTTTCCTGGGGGCTGGTCCTGGGTGAAAGTGCAAAGAAGTTCAAGATGGGAACTGGTTTAAGGCCCTGGTGAGAAAACATAGGGTGGCGTTGAGCAAAGCTGAGCTCCTGAACAAACTTCATCTGGTTGGTATCCCAATCTGGGGTACACCCTGCGGAGGACACAGGCAGGCAGAGAGGCCCCACATGCTGTGATCTTGCCTCCATGTGGCTTTGGTGGCCATCACATCTGGATTCCTCCAGATGTTCATGGCCTGGAGAGGGGAAGCAGTGCCCAAAGTCACCTCCTAGCCTGGAGGGCTGACCTCCTTGCCGGAGAAATCCTTCCCAATCAGCTTTCCATCTGCAGAGCCCTTGTTATGGTGCTGTTGTGTTCCGCCACGTCCTTCCCTCCCCATCACTCGGCCTGTCCGAGCTCCTGGCTGCCTTCCCGTGCATCCTCAGCCTTGTGGGGCTCCACTTTGGGGAACCTGTGGGCTGGGATGGAAGTGGGGACAATTTCCTGCCTGCTCTGAAGTCCTTCTGGGGAATGAACCTTGGTCAGGTTTTCTCCCTGCTGGAGAGTCCCCTAACCCTGATGGGTCCAGGTCATAGTCCTGCCTTCCCTGGGCTATAGGATTGGATATTGGCCTTCAGCCAATGTGTGTCTCCTCACCCTATGCAACACACTTTTCCTTCCCTCTCAGCCCCCTGTATCTGCCCTTTAGGAGATCCTCTGCTGTCCAGCTATAGTTTCCCTTGCCTCAGTTTCTCCCACTCAGTTTGGGATGACCTGACACTGCCCCAAGGAGCTGGATGACCTGTTAGCTGTGGCTGGGACACGTGAAGGATGAACACTGGGGAGGGGATGCCTGTGCTGCCTCTGTCCCAGGCCATCCTACGTAGCATCTCTGCAGACCAAGAGATCCAGCGCAACCCCAGGGGCACCTGGGGGTGACAGAGCAATGGCCCTGCATGGGATCACACCAACTGCTGTGGGGATTTCCTGTGGCCTTTCTCTCTCTTCACCACCTCTGACCCCTGGTGGTTTTGGCTCTCGAAATGTTTGTCCGGTGGCTGTGATGGATGATGGGAACAAGGCTTCCTCTGCTGTGTTTCAAAGCCACTCATGGTCATGCTCCCCAGGCCAGCCGTGCCCAGTGGGACACTGGCAGCCCCAGGGTGGGGGGGCCATCTACCAGCTGAGGGGGCTTGAAGGCTTTCCAAGGGCCTTGGGAGAGTGTGGGGGAGAGTAAAAACCTGTTGCTTGATGGCCCGGTGACCAAGGCATTGGAGCCGGTCGAGGGCTTTGCCCACTGGTCCACCTTGCAGACATGGTCATCAAACCAGGAGCTCTTGTGCCACTGCGCCGAGACATGTCCTACGGCCACCCTTATCCAGGCAACCCAGGGAGGGTTCTGTGGCTTTAATGGCTCTCCTGTGCCAGCGTGGGCATGTGGCCGCATCAGACACTGGTTACCAACCCTGCTCTCCTGGCAGTAGCACAGGATTTGGCCCTGCTGATCCCTGTCCTGTGACTCTCCTCCTGGGAGCAGGCTGTTAGAACGGGGTTTAAACCCTCAGGGAGCCTGTTTGCACCTGGGGTGGCCAGGGATGGATTAGTCTGATCCGCTCTGTTGGCCAGGAGCCTGCAGTCCTTGGGTGACCCTGCTCTCTGCACTGGGACGTGGGTGCAAGACGGTGACGTGTGGCATTGAGTGGTGGTGGCAAGGGGACAGACAAGCAGGGGTGTCCCTCCGCCCCAGGGTGAGAGAGGATGCTGCAGGGTCAAGATATGGATGGGGGCATGTTCTGTCAGCTCTGGGTCCTCAGGGTTTTCCCTGCTTTGTCCAGCACTCCCTGGTCCCCCTTGTCCCCTTTCCACCTGGCAGAGGTGACCTCAGGGAGCTGTGGTGGGAGAGGGGCTCCACTGGCTCGTGTGGCCGGGGGCTCCCCAGGTGACCAGGGAAGGTGGGGGGCTATGATATGTACCTCCCAGGTGTCCGCTCAGGCTCTGGGTATAGGGCTCTGGAAGTGTCCTGGTTGTGTGGGCCAGGGATGGGACAGGGTCGGGCAGCTGGAACCAACCCAGACTGCAGCTCAGAGCTTTGCGTGGCAGACAGGCACATGTATGCACGCCTGCGCACATGTGTGCACACACGCACCGTCCCTTCTGGGCGTCCTGTCCGAGCTGGGTACCCATGCATGCAGGTCAGAGCTTGCCTGTGCATCATTTCCTATCTGCACGCATACGTTGTGCGTCCTCTCCTACACTTGCACACGCATCAGCTCTCCTGGTCAGCCTTGCCTAAGCACACACATGTGCCTGTATGTGTGAACACACGCGCACCCCCAGCTGTGCAGCCTGTCCTCCTGGCTCTCAGGGCTGCAGCAGCAGGATGGCAGAGGGCAGCTCCCGTTGCTCTAAAACTTCCTGCTTACTACTACTCACCCCGCGCCCACTTCCACCCCGCTCAGCTCTACAACGAGGAGATCCTGGACCTGTTTGACAGTGCCCGTGACCCTGACGCACGCCACCGCAAATCCAACATCAAAATCCATGAGGATGCCAGTGGGAGCATCTACACCACGGGGGTCACATCGCGCCTCATCAGCTCGCAGGACGAGGTGGGTGCGGGATGGGCAGACGTGGAGGAGGTATGGCAGCTGGGTGCCCACCGGCAGGGGTGCGCTACATGGGGACAGCCAGGCGAGGCGGGGATCTCACCTGGGACGAGACAGAGCAGCCCTGGGGTGATGCAGGGGGAGGTTGGTGTGCCCATAGGGCTGCGGTAGGGTGCTGTCCTGACTCCCTAGCAGGGTGCTTCGAGGTTTCGTTCTTCCCTGCCCCATGTCGTTACAGCTGATCCAGTGCCTAAAGCAGGGCGCTCTTTCCCGCACCACTGCCAGCACTCAGATGAACGTGCAGAGCTCCCGGTCCCACGCCATCTTCACCATTCACCTGTGCCAGATGAGAGTGTGCGCCCGCCCAGAGCTGGTGAGATGTGCTCCAGCCTCATGGCTGGGATGTTCCTGGATCTGATACCCAGGCAATGTGTGTGGGTCCCTTGGAAAGGGGAGAGGGTTTGAAGTCTTTCAAAGAGAGGAAGGGCTTTGTCTTTCTTCTTTCCAGTCATAGCCAGCATTAACATTTAATGGGAGCTGAGGTCTGCCCTGGAGCAGCTCCATTCAGGGCAGGGATGGTCTGGCCCAAGGGATGGCCCACAGCAAGCTGCTGTTGGGATCCTCTCCCCCATCCTTGACGGACTGGATGCGGAGGGTGAACGCTCAGGCTTTTGCTGACATCTGAGTGCGGCCAGGGGAGCTCCTGTCTGCTCTGGTCCTTGGTGGTGACCCTTTCCATGTGTGCCTGGCCGCAGGTGAATGGGGAGGTGACCAGCCTCCTGGATGGAGCCCAGCCCACCACCGAATATGAGACCCTCACGGCCAAGTTTCACTTCGTAGACCTGGCTGGCTCAGAGAGGCTGAAGCGAACGGGTGCTACCGGCGAGAGAGCGAAGGAAGGCATCTCCATCAACTGTGGGCTGGTACGACCCCGGGCACTGGCGTGCAAGGGGAGAGGGGAGGTAGGGCCTGCCTGGGAGGGCCTGGGACACCTTTGGGTCCTGCTTGGAGCTGCTCTGGGCTGTTGGGGTTGCTGCTGTCTCTGCTGGGGTTTATGCTACCTGGCCCTCTAGGCAGGAATACGCACAATCCAAATGCCAGTGCTGAGGGCACAGCTCCGCTGCTGAGGGCAGGACAGTGGGGCGGGGTACAGCTGGGCGCAAGGGTTCAAGTCCCGAAAAGGCTGAGGTCTGCTAACTTGAGCTTAAAAAAGGTCCAGGGCTCGATGCTGCTTCTCAGTGCATGTGGGAGAGAAGCACAGCCCAGGGAAGGGGGGCGAATGCTGAGTCTGGCAAGGGAAGCCCCTGCCTCCACTTGTTGCACTCCAAACCTGTGCCGCAGCACATGCCCCAGGCCTGACGTGCTGCCTACGTGACAGCTGTATTCTCAGCAGGGGCTGAATCTGGGGGGGGCTCTCCTTTGTGTTGGTAGCTGGCCTTGGGGAATGTCATTAGCGCCCTCGGAGACCAGAGCAAGAAAGTTGTGCACGTGCCCTACCGCGACTCCAAGCTCACCCGCCTGCTGCAGGATTCCCTTGGGGGCAACAGGTAAGGGGGTCCGAGGCTGGGGCTGACCCCTGGGAGGGGACTGCAGGGGCTGTCCCCCTGCAAATAGGGCTGAGGGTCTATGGAGCCATGTAGGAGCTATTTCAGGACTCAAATGCCTCGTGGGTTGCCCAGTGGGAAGGGGATGCCTCCTAGCAGGCAGTGCATGACTTTGCAGATGTAAAGACCTTTGCTCCTCATGAGTCCCAGGCCCAATTAACCAGCTTTGGCAGAATTAGCTGGTGCAAAACACTCTGGAGCCCTTGCAGATCTGGGACTTGGCAGATGGTGTTGCCCGACGTGGGACGGATTGAATTCCCGCCTGCTTTGGGGGTACTTCTGGGAAGAGCCCATTCTTCCCCAGCAATCCTGGTGTATGTGGGCTGGCTGGTGGAGGTTGACTTTTCTCAGTGCTGTGTGATGTGTTGCTCCTGGGGTCTTGCCGGTACTCTGGCCCTGAGAGGGACTGAACCCAGTTTATACCTTGGTTATAAAACACAGAAGGGCCTAGGATGGATGTCTGGGGGCATGTGGCCTGTGCTGGGTCCCAAGTGTCCATGTGCCGAGTTGGCACAGCATGGGGGAAACTGTCCCTTCACCCTGACCTTCACCTCCCCAAGCCAAACCATCATGATTGCCTGCGTGAGCCCATCTGACCGGGACTTCATGGAGACCCTTAACACGCTCAAGTATGCCAACCGGGCTCGCAACATCAAGAACAAGGTGGTGGTGAACCAGGATAAGACAAGTCAGCAGATCAGTGCCCTGCGGGCTGAGATCGCCCGCCTGCAGATGGAGCTGATGGAGTACAAGGCGGTGAGTGGCCGAGCGAGCCTGCAGAGGTGGGATGGAGGCAGGAGCAGAAAGCCGCCTCCTCGTGTTTGAATTGGTGCAGTTTTAGCGAGAAAGACCCTCCTGTCTACTGTGCTCTGCCCCTATTGATAGGGGTAATTGCTAGGAGAGGTCAGGAGGCTTAAAAGACGGAGGCTCAGCTCCTGCCCTGCCACAGGAGACTTGGGCAAGTCTCTTGGGGATGCTGAGGCAGGGAGAAGCCTTGAAACATCTCTCACCCTCTGCCTGTTGAGCTCAGACCTTCCTGGTCCTTAGATTTGTCCCTGCCCCTGCTTTGGTGGCTGCGGCTGCCCCCAGGGATGCAGTGGTGGGACCCCATGTCCCAGCTTGCCCTGCGCTCAGGGACTCCCCTCCTGTCCCCACAGGGCAAGCGGGTCATCGGGGAGGATGGCTCGGAGGGCTACAGCGACCTTTTCCGCGAGAACGCCATGCTGCAGAAGGAGAACAGTGCCCTGCGCATGCGGGTGAAGGCCATGCAGGAGGCCATCGATGCTATCAACAGCAGGGTCACCCACCTCATGAGCCAGGAGGCCAATCTGATGCTGGCCAAGGCAGGTGAGGCTGGGCTAGTGCATGGCGTGGTATCACCAGCAGCGTAGCTGGGATGGGTGCTGCCATACAGCCCATGTCTTGCGTTGATCCACCTGCGCCTCTGCTCCTCCAGGTGATGGTAATGAAGCCATTGGCGCTCTCATCCAGAACTACATCCGGGAGATTGAAGAGCTGAGGTGAGCCGGGCATGGGGGCTGGTGAGTAACCTAGGTTGGCGGGTGCCGTGGTGGGGTCTGAGCCCAGGTGTGGCTCACAGCTCCGTGCCTCCAGCGTCACTGGGGTGAGTCATAAGCCCTGATGGAGTAGCAGCTGACTACACTGCTGCTACACTGGGGCTGTAAGAGTCCCAACCTTGGTGCCAGGCAGTGCTTTGGCCATTGTTGTCCTTTGTGTGGCCATTGATGGAGGGGGAGATCCTGGCGGGAGTGCCTTGTGTCTCCCAGGGACTGCTGGCCCCACAAAGCTGGGTCCATCCCAGTCTCTCACGCGATCCTGGGACCCTGTCTTGCAGCATCCTGACCTTCTGACCCAACATGAATGGGAATGGCTTTGTGGTGACTCTGTCCCTGGCTCACACCATCCTAAAACCAGGCAAGATCCCCTCCTCCGGGGACAGTGGGATGTCCCCTCTTTGACCACACCCCATCTCCACTCCCTAGGACGAAGCTCCTGGAGAGCGAGTCCATGAATGAGTCTCTGCGTCGCAGCCTCTCGCGTGTATCTGCCCGGCCTCCCTACTCCATGGGCTTGTCCCCAGCATCTGGCTTGGCTGGCCTGTGCAGCCCCGCTGCCCCGGTGGAGATGGAGGCCTCTGATGTCCTCCAGCGGGCCAAGCAGGACTTGGAGCGCCTGAAAAAGAAGGAGAGGAGGCAACAGAGGAAAGGGTGAAGGCAGCTGCTGCGCGATGTTGGGAAGGGGGAGGCTGTGTGTAGATCCCTGTCTGTCCTTGTGGGGTCGGGTATTCTGCTTCCTCCATCCGTGCTAAAGCCAGAGCACCGAGACAGAGCCCAGACACCTGGGTTCCCCTCCCAGTTCTGTCTTGCCCTTGGTCTCCTTTTCACCCACCACACGATCCCAGAGGCTGTTTTCCCCAAAGGGTCCGAAAGCAGGAGGCGAGGGGGGCCCCAGCAGGACCCATCCCTGGGCTCCCCCACGCTGGGACTCACCAGCACTCCTCTGCTCTCCCCCAGCCCAGAGAAGGAAGCATTTAAGAAGCGGCAGAAGCTGCAGCAGGACAATGGGGAGGAGACAGATGAGAACGAGGTGGAAGAGGTGAGTGGGCTTCATGCTCGTACTGAGGGGGGTGTTTGGGTGTGGAGCATTGTCATCGCCCCATGTGGGAGAGGGACCAAGCCCAGCCTGGCCCTGCAAGCAGGCTGGAGGGGTCGTGGAGCCGAGGACTCCATGCTGGAGTAGGGGGGAGCTGGATGCTCCCCAGCCAGCCCTGCTGTGGAGTGAGGAGCCCACATCTTTTTGGGCTTGGTTTCAATAAGTGTAGGTGAATGGGGGTTGAGCGATGCAGTGCTACTCAGCTGGGAGGGGATGGATGCAAGGATGGATGGGGCACAGAGCTGCTCCTCCTAACAGTGTGCGCTGGGGGTCCAGAAACGGTGCTGCAGCCCCGGGCATCCTCAGAGGCTGAGTCCCATTGTGGGGACTGCAGCCCATCGCTGTGGGGTGAGCTCAGCTTTGGAGGAGGGAAGAGCTGCAGAGGGAAGGGCAAGGCCATGCTGCAGGCTGAGGTTAGGCACTTGTCTGTTAGGAGGAGGAGGAACAGGATGAGAGCGGCTGTGAGGAAGAGGATGGACGTGAGGATGAAGATGAGGACTCGGGCAGCGAAGAGAGCCTGGTGGACTCGGACTCGGATGCAGAGGAGAAGGGTAAAGTGTGGAGCCACGCATGCAGCCCAGGGTAGGGGGGTGCATATTTGCTGGTGTCTCCTGGCACTGAGCGCTGGTCCTGGCAAGGGAGAGTCTGCTGGGACACCCCAGCCACGTCTCCTCTGGGGGGCTTGGAAAAGCACCAGGGTTGCTGCAGGGAGTCTGCAATGCTCTTTGGGGTGCTGCTGCTCTCTAGCAATGTGGGTTCCATCGGCTCCCTCTGCCCTCTCCTTGTGCTGTGGCTCAGTGGGGCCGTGGGAGCGATGCTCCCCCATCCCTCCCAGCCTGACTGTCCCCCACCGGCCTCCAGCTGTGAATTTCCAGGCCGACCTGGCGGATCTGACTTGTGAGATAGAGATCAAGCAGAAGCTGATTGATGAGCTGGAGAACAGCCAGCGGCGCCTACAGACCCTCAAGCACCAGTACGAGGAGAAGCTGATCCTGCTGCAGAACAAGATTCGAGACACACAGCTGGAGCGGGACCGGGTCCTGCAGAACCTCAGTGAGAACCGCCTTGCCTGTGGGATCCCATCCCCGCAGTTTCGGGCCCCAGTCCCTGCTCTTGCCCAGCTGACTCGGAGCCAAAGCATCCACCTGCTGCATGCAACACTGGCTCTGGTAGAGCTTTGCCATCCCCCTGCTTGTGCTTGAGCCCCTGGAACCCCCAAGGCCCTGCTTGTCTTGCCATGGGAGCAGGACTAGTCAGCTGAAGAGCTCCTAATCTCACTGGTGCTGGAGAGGTGCTGGAAAGGATGGCGAGGCAAAGCCTCTTCTGGCTTTGAACACCGCTTCATGAGATATGGGGACACTTGGGGAAACTGAGGTGCTGAGGGGCACATGAAAACCCCAGAGACCTAGTGGTATAGCTGACCTCTAGGCTCAGCAGGGCAGGATCACCCATGCACATGGCTGTAAGTCTAGGTCTGCAGCTCCTCTCAGCCCAGTGACTGTGCTGTAACCCCCCGTAACCCCCACCCTGCACTGAGCCCTAACCCATCTCTTCCAGCAGGTGCCCCCAGACAGACCTCAGCCTGTGATGGGGCCAGAGCAGAGGGGTGAGGGAGAGACCCTCCAGGAAGGGGAGGGAGCAGTGCCCGGTGCCTCCAAGGCAGGGTATGTGGGTGCAGGAGGAGTCCGGGGTGCATGGCCATCGCAAGCCGTCTCCTTGCTCCCCCAGGCACCATGGAGTGCTACACGGAGGAGAAAGCCAACAAGATCAAAGCAGACTACGAGAAGCGACTGAAGGAGATGAACCGGGACCTGCAGAAGCTCCAGGCAGCCCAGAAGGAGCACGCTCGCCTGCTCAAGAACCAGTCGCGCTACGAGCGGGAACTGAGGAAGCTGCAGGCGGAGGTGGCCGAGATGAAGAAGGCAAAGGTACCTGGACATGCCAGGGCAGGGAGGGCATCCCCAGTGAAGTCTGGCTCCCTGCTCAGAAGCGATGTTTTCCACTCCTGGTGGCAAGTGCAGGACATCTGTCTGTCTGTCGGGTGGGTGGGTGCCGGGGGACAGTCGGGTGCCTGCACCAACACGCAGTACCTTCCTGTTGCAGGTTGCACTGATGAAGCAGATGCGGGAGGAGCAGCAGCGGAGACGGCTGGCAGAGACAAAGAGGAATCGGGAGATCGCGCAGCTCAAGAAGGAGCAGCGCCGGCAGGAGGTGAGAGCCCAGCCTGCCCGCGTGCCGCTGGGCGTCCCTGTGCAGGGGGGGAACCGGGCTGGCTGGGGGTGGATGTTTGTCCTGCTCTGACACTCCGAGGTGCTCATAAATACCGGTCGGTGAAGCTTGGGGCCCTGCTGCACCCATAGCCTTGCCAGGGGCTGTGCAGCCCGAGCAGAGCACACCTGGCTGAATGGCTCCCAAGGGCTTCCCGCAGCTCCCAGTATGGTTGTGGGAGATGCTGTGAGCTCCCCGCCATGCTCGGGGGGCAATGTGCCATCAGGGCCAGCCTCAAGGCTGGAAACCTGCTCGCTGTTAAAATTGGAAGTGAGACTGTTCATGCCAAAGTAACTGCTCCAAGCTTTGGTGGGAGCCCTGGGACTGCAACCATTGCTGGAGTGTATGGGCGGGACCCCAGGGATTTCTCTTTCTTGTGCAGTTTCAGATCCGGGCTCTGGAGTCTCAGAAGCGGCAGCAGGAAATAGTGCTGCGGAGGAAAACCCAGGAGGTGAGGGGGGGAGGGGTTTGCCTCCACGTAGCCCCCAGCCCCCATGGGGGTTCTGGCCCCAGCACTTGCCTCAGAGACACCCCGTCCTCCAGACAGTGCCAGCACTGGGAGTGGGTTTCCCAAAAGGGTGGGAGGATTTTTATGGCTTAGTAACGAGGTGGGAGATGGTTGCAGGCAGCAGAGGAATTGCCCATCTTCCGGGGCAGCTGAGCCCAGTGGCAGGGAGAAGGCGGAAACCCATGGGGCACAAAAATGGCCCCGGGGCTTCTGGTCGCCACAGCTGCCGCTCTTGGTCCTGTGGGGACCTGGGGGTGACGGTGACAGATATGGTCTGGGGACGCCTGTCCGACACCCCCTCCTTTGCCCCTCCTCTGGGCAGGTCTCGGCGCTGCGCCGTCTCGCCAAGCCCATGTCAGACCGGGTTGCGGGCAGGATGAGCCAGAAGCCAGCCATGTTGGACTCGGGCGCAGAGGTCTCGGCCAGCACCACCTCCTCCGAGCCCGAGTCTGGTGCTCGCTCTGTGTCCAGCATCGTGCGCCAGTGGAACAGAAAAATCAACAACTTCCTGGGAGACCCCTCGTCCTCCGTGAATGGGGCTCGGCCCACCAGGTCAGGGCAGGGGCTGTGTGGATGGGTCATGAGGCATCCCAGGACTCCCATGTCTGGCTTTTTGCTGGTGGCGGAGGTTGAACGCCAGCTTCTTATTGTGCATTTGGCCCATCTTAAACCACTGACCCAGTGCTGTGCTGGCAGCGTGTGACTGACTGTCACCTGGGCTTTAGCCTGGTGCTGGCCTTCCACGAGCGTTAAATGCCATGGCACAAACCCTGCTGGGCTCACCTCTTGTCCCTCTCTTTGCTAAGAGGTGATGGAAAAGTTGGGCAATCCAGAAACAATGCAGATGCCTCCTCTGCTCCTGGCGAGCCCAGAGCCCAGGCATCCTTTTGGGGTAAGCACAGCTTTCCAGGCTGGTCGCCCATGTGCCTCTTCTCCCCTCCGGCTGTAGGAAGAAGTTCCCCAAGAAGGGGGCGAGCCAGACCTTCAGCAAAGCTGCCCGCCTCAAGTGGCAGTCGCTGGAGCGGCGCATCTTCGACATCGTCATGCAGAGGATGACCATCGTCAACCTGGAGGCTGACATGGAGCGGCTCATCAAGGTGACGGTGGCACTGGGGACAGAGAGGGCTGGGTGGTGGGTGCGGGGCAGGGGACAGCCATGTCGACAGTGCCAATCCCCCTCCCTTTTCCCCCAGAAACGCGAGGAGCTGGCACTGCTGCAGGAAGCATTGCTGGGTAAGAGGGCAAAACTGCAGGCAGAGAGCCCCAAGGAGCAGAAGGGGCTGCAGGAACTGAACGAGGAGATCGAGGTGCTGGGGGCCAACATCGACTACATTAACGATAGCATTTCCGACTGCCAGGCCACCATCATGCAGATCGAGGAGACCAAGGTGGGTGGCTGGACTGGGAGAGAGCAGGAGCACCCCTGGGAGGCAAGGGTGTCCTTGGATATGGCCAAACTGGGCGTCCCGGAGTCCTCCTCTGAGCTGTGTCACACACTCAGTGGGGCTGCATCCCCATTAGCTGGTTAATTGCGGAGGGGAGTGCTGCCAGGTCCTTGCATGTCCATGGTCAGGCTGCTGGTGCCCCGTGCCCCACCGCCCCAGGATATAGGGAAGCTGCAGCCCCTGTCCTGCCCATGGGGCTGGTGGTCACTTGTCCCCATGGGAGTTTCATGTGCTGGAAACATCCCAGGGAGGACTGGCTTTTTTTCCAGCAGAAACCCTGCAGGTTTTGTGTCCGGTTTTGACACTGGGCACATCGCAGAGATGCTGTGCGGCTCCCGGCTCCCCTCTACTGGCTGCAGCCTGGGCTGGAGGCTGTGTGCTGTCCCTGGCTTGTCCCCGGCTGTCATCTAGGTGGCGGGGGAAGAAGGGCTGTTGTTAATTCACACTAACCAGGGCCGGTGACCTGGTTTGCTGTGGATTCAGGTGAGGCTGATTAGTGTCTAATTAAGTGTTGGCACCAGGATTCCTGTAGCAACACAGAAGCCCTTCAGGTTGCGTTGGCCATCTTGATGGCCGGATCTCCCCAGTGGCCACTTGGGCAGACTGAGGAGAGCGAGCACCGGGACTGGGCAGTGCTGGCAGGGCCATGGAGGTGCTGTGCTGGCCGTGGTGCCCGTTCTGCCTGTCCCACACCCAGTGGCAAAGCTCCCCCACTGCATCCAACGCTGTCCCTCCTTGTTTCAGGAGGAGCTGGACTCCACGGACACCTCGGTGGTGATCAGCTCCTGCTCCCTGGCCGAAGCCCGGCTCCTGCTGGACAACTTCCTGAAGGCCTCCATCGACAAGGTGCGGGGCCGAGCCGGGACACGGATGCACGACGGGGTTGCCTGCAGCTGGGGAGGGGAGCAGGATGCCAGGGTGGGGACCTGGTGGTGGGGACCCAAGACACCCGCCTGAGGCCCAGCGTGGCTGTCCTTCCCCAGGGGCTGCAGGTGGCACAGAAGGAGGCCCAGATCCGCCTGCTGGAGGGGCGCCTGCGGCAGACGGATGTGACCGGCTCCTCGCAGAACCACGCCATCCTGGACGCCCTGCGGGAGAAGGCTGAGTCGCACCCCGAGCTGCAGGCCCTGATCCACAACGTCCAGCAAGGTGGGACCCAGGGCTGGTGCATCCTCAGGCCAGGCACGCTGCCTGTGGGGCGAGGTGCCCACCCGTGCCGGCCCCCCACGAAACACCTGGAGGTGCCACGGCTGGGACCAGCGTGCCCAGGGCTGCCCAGGGGAGATGCGGGGTGGAGACGTGTGCTCCGCCCACCACACAACAGGGACGATGACCGGGTCCCCGCCTCCAACTGCCCGGGCTGTCCCCTCCACTGCACGGTTCAGGCAGGGCTCGGCAGGATGGGGTCCCCTCTGCGCTGCTGACGGGCTCTCTCCCTCCTGCACAGAGAATGGCTACACCAGCACGGACGAGGAGGTCTCGGAGTTCAGCCTGGCTTCAGATGGCAGGTGAGCACCCAGCCCGGCCCCGCCTGGGCGGTGGTGGCTGGGGAGGCCCAGGGTGGGGTAGGATGTCTGGTGCCACCCATGGGACCTCACAGGTGGACATGGATGAACAAAGCCCGACCTAAGCTTTCCTGTGGTGCCCAGTCCTTGGGGAGGGGAGCAGAGGTATCTCTTAGACGCCAGCAAGGAGTAAAGACTAGGTCGTCCCTTGGAGAAAGGGTGCTGGGGAGCAGGGGGTGACCCAAGGAGCCTGGTGGGCTGGTGGCAGCCGGCTCTCTGAAAGGAGTTTGGCACTGAAGATCCATCTTTGCTCCCTTCTCCTTGCAGCATCTCCCAGTCTTTCACCATGAAGGGTTCAGCAAGCCAGGATGACTTCAAGTTCAAGGTTAATTGGCCTTTCTGTGTGGCCCTGTCACAGGGAATGGGAGGAGGGATGGAGGGGCACGTTGTTCAGCGATGCTCCAGGCCTCTGCTCTGCAGTCTGACCTGTGGAGAGCCAGGCTTGGCATAAGGCAGTATGGCTGGTCTCTGGGTGGGGTCAGCTCTAGGCAAGGGGGAACACAGGCCTCCTGATCCTGTGGTCCTCTGAAGCACCAGAGACTTGGGAAACATCCACCACATCAGCCAATACCCTCTGGATTTGAGTGGGTACCAAGGAGGTCCCTGTGCAGTGCTGCATCCATTGTGGGCAAAGGTGGAGGAAAGCGCCCGTTGTTCTGCACAGGCTGTCACATTTGCGTAGAGTATGGAGAGCCGGCACTGTGATGGGCATCCCAGCATGATGCAGGGGGAACTCAACCTTCTGCGGCCAGAGAGCATGAGCTGGTCCACCCCACAGCTCTCTGGCTGCTCCTGCTATCCCCCCCATGCTGCCTGTGCCTGAGCCCTCTGCCCTGCTCTAGGGAGAGCCCAAGCTCTCAGGGCAGATGAAGGCAGTGTCGGCTGAGTGTCTAGGACCCACGCTGGATGTCTCCACCAAGAACATCACCAAGTCCTTGGCATCCCTCATGGAGATCAAAGAGGATGGGATCAGCTTCTCCATCCGAGACCCCTATTACAAGGAGAAGGTGTCACGCACCATCAGCCTGCCCACGCGAGGAAGCACCTTGTGAGCATGGGGTGATGGGTCTCTGGGCATTGGGAGGCTCATGGAGGCATGGGCCAGCAGGTGGGAAGCTGTGCCCTGGCTGTGGAGTTGCAGAGCGGTGAGGGTGAGCCCAATTCTGCAACTATCCAGGCTTGTCTGCAGCAAGCAGTGGTGGATTTCTCCAGTGGGACTTGAAGAGTGTTTAGGAATATGTTGGTATCCTCTGCAGGTGGAAAGAAGGGTACTCCAGGAGGAGGGAAAGATGGGGGGCATGCAAGGGTCCCCAACTCATTGCCTTGGGTTATCAGCCTTCTTGGAGGCTTCTTGGGTTGCCAAAAGCTTCTGTGCTCATGGGATAACTCGAGGCATCCTCTGATCTTGTGATTGTGACTCCAGGGCAGCCCAACTTCTCCATTTGCTCTGCTGGGGAAGGACATGGGTGTTCAGCATGGAGGGATCCCAGCAGGGGGGGCAGGCACCCACTGTGCTCTGTTTCACTTGCTTTAGTCCCAGGCAATCTCGTGGCTCGGACACTTCACCTCTGACAAGGAGGAAATCCTATGACCGTGGGCAACCTGCCAGGTGAGTTTGGGAGCTGGAGAAATGGTGACATGGGCAGGGAGAGGCTGGGTGACCCAGACAAGTGGGGAGAGATGCTGGCTGGGCCAGCTCTTGCTGGGCCCTGGTGTGCCAGGCAGCTGCCAGGTGAGCAATTCCCAAGTCATGTGTCCCTCTAATCCTTCCTGGCTCAGGCCTCCAGATGTTGGCTTCACGCCTCCCTCATCCCCACCCACCCGTCCTCGCAACGACCGCAATGTCTTCTCTCGTCTCACAAGCAACCAGAGCCAAGGGTCTGCCTTGGATAAGTAAGTCCTGGTGGGGCGAGAGGGTCTGAGTGAGGGAAACCCATACCATAACAGCAAATGGCATATACCAGGTCCCACGGTGGGGTGTAGGAGCACAGGACCTGGGTCAGCTCCAGCCAGCCTCCTGCCACCATTTTTGCTCCCTGCTCCTCTCCATGAGGGAGCAGATGCTCTGCAAGGGCCATGCTGGACCGTTGCCCTGCTGTGTGTCTCCTTTGAGCTGGCCGCTTGCAGGAGCTCGCAGTCCTGGCCTCTGGCTAAGCCCTGCTTGGAGACACAGCAGTGCCAGACTTGGACCACTGGAAAAGGCTATGGAGCAGGATGGGGTGAGGCGGGATGGGGGCTCACCCCCATCTGAAGGATTGGCACCAACCCACAAATGCTGCTCCAGCCTCCCCCTGCAGCAGGTCGGGCAGCTGCCCTCATCTCGGAGCATTGCTAGCAGCGCTGACGTTCCCTGATGGAGAACTGCTGTCTGATCCTCACATGCCCTCCTGCTCCTCTGCCCTCTCCTCTGGTTCTCCATATGTGCTTCTCTTTCTCCTTCTCTCTCCCCTCCTCCTTCTCTCTGTCCTACACTGGCTTGGATGCAATAACAATCCTCCATCTCTGACTCCTCTGCTGCCTCTTCTAGTCTGGGTTTTCTCTCCCATAATCCTGCTAATTTTCTGCCCCTAGGTCTGATGACAGCGATTCCTCTGTCTCGGAGGTGCTGAGGTATAGACAACTTTCTATTTATTATCCCTTCTTCCTCTTCTCCTCCTTCTCTCTGTCTCATGAGTCTTCTCTCCCCTGTCCCTGCATGCTCCACCTGCATCTTGCTGCTCTCCCCCACCTCCCAGCTTGTGTGTGCTGTCCCCTCCTGGCATACCACCTCCAGTATCTGACACTGTTCCCTCGGTTGCGAGTTCGAACCATTCCTGCCCTGATCAGCCATTGGAAATGTGGCGCTGAGTTCACCTATGGGCACTGGCTGTTTGGGGTGGTAGCATGTTCTCCTCCATCTCTGATGGGCTCTCATCAGCATGACGCCACCATGTCCCATCTGGTCCCCCAGCTCTCCAGCAGGACGATGTGATGCTGGGGAAGGGGGCAAGCAACCCTGGGTGCTCCCAGTGTGTCCTTCTTGGAAGCATCTTCCAAGCAAATATCTCCAGGTGCTCCCCACTCCTGGTTGTGCTTCCCTGGTGCTGGGCTGTGGGTGGGTAGATCTCCTTCCCAAAGAAACAAAAGTCAGGTTGTGGTGCAGAGCTCAGCCTTGGGTTAAGGAGCTCCTGGGCTTGTCCCACTGCACCCTCCTGCCTACAGAGATTTCCCAACACGAGGGCCACCTTTCCCCTGTCCTTTAGGTACATCAGCCCTCCAGCTGCCGGGTGTCCCCTCAGATTGCCCATGCCCTGAGTTCCCACAGTCACTGGGGAGGTGGCACTGGCAGTTTGCTGTCAGGCAGCAATGCAACATCCATCGATAACATCTCACCCTGGGGAGCCAGGATTTCCATTTAGGTTCCATTTAGGTTCCGTGTCACGTTGAGACCGGTAGAAACACTAGGGGTCAGGGGAGGACTGTTTAATTTGAGTTTGTAAGTGCAGCTGCTAACTGAGAAAGATCACATGCATGTGATTTCCAAACCCAAATTAATGAGCCTGTGTTTGTCCTCATGACTAATGCAAACCTTATGTGGCATCAGGCCTGCCCTTCTCCAGCCGTGTGCCTCAGTTTCCCTGCCTATAAGAAGAGACTAGCACAAGCCAGGATCCCACAGACGTGAGGAGGCTGTGCTTTGGGACGCCGGCTGGGAAGAGCTGTTGGTGGCCATGCACACTTGGGTCTGGAAGGGTAGGGCTGTTGGTCCTCAGCACCCTGAGCGCTGCTAAAGTGGAGGGGATTGGCAGATGCTGTGTCCAGAGGGACAGGCAGCAGGGATAGGTCCTCTCCTGCCCAGAGCCAGTGGTGGGTGCAGGGCTTCCACAGCCATTGCGACAAGGACACTGGGTGCAAATGCCGGTGCTGTCCTTTGTCACCTTTGTGGTCTTATGTAAAGGAGTGGGGCCCTGTCTCCAAATGTCACCAGCCTCAGGCTGACAGCCTCCAAGGAGCTGGGGTGCTGGATATTGGCATCCTGAAACATTTATTCCAGCAGAGTTTCAGGCTGGAGAAGGTGCAGTTTGTCCCAAACTGACCTGAGGACTGATGAGCTGGGTCTCCTGGCTCCTTGGGTCTGTGCTGGCCGGGTGTGAGAGGTTCAGAGGAGAGCAGAGGCCACTGGGCAGCCTCTGCTGGGGCAGAGGCAGTAGGCAGCGGCTGCTCCTGGGGAGATTCCAGGGGTTTCCATGAAGTGCTTTGCTTAGACATGCCGGGTTCAGACCGAGGGGCCCATCGCACTGCCAGGCAGTGGAGGATGCTCGGGCAGAGGCAGCTCTTGCTCTCCCGTGCCTGTGGGACTGTGTAGTGCGGTGCCTTTCCACACACACCCCACCATGCTTGTTCTTTCTTTCCCACGCAAGGGGCATCATTAACCCGGTGGGTGGCACCAAGAATGCCCGGACAGCCCCGCTGCAGTGCGTCTCTGTGGCAGAAGGACACACCAAGCCTGTGCTCTGCCTGGATGCCACCGACGAGCTGCTTTTCACTGGGTCCAAAGGTGCGTGATGGACAGAGAGGACGGGGGGTTGCTGGCCTGCAGATGCTATGGGAGCAGGTCAGCACGGGGGAATGCGTGAATTGCCGGGCACCATGGGGATGGTTTCTCCTGGGCCTCTCTCCTGTCCTCAGCATGGAGCCTTGCCCTGCACTGCCCTGGTGCTGGGGCTGGCTGGCTCCTTTCCTCTGGCACCGTGGGTGGGGGGAGGTAATGCTCAGAAAGGGTATTGCCCCCAAGACACCATGGCCTCGGACGGACCTGCCCCCCAGCCTGACACTCTTGAGCACTTTCCTCCTCCCGCAGACCGGAGCTGCAAAATGTGGAACCTGGTGACAGGCCAAGAAATTGCGTCCCTCAAGGGTCACCCAAACAACGTGGTTTCCATCAAGTACTGCAGCCACACAGGGCTGGTGTTCACTGTGTCTGCGTCGTACATCAAAGTGTGGGACATCCGGGACTCGGCCCGGTGCATCCGCACCCTCACGTACGTGGCAGGCGGGGACCCTGGGCACTCTGGGCATCCCTGGCTTTGCAGAGGCCAGTTCCAGGACCTGCTAAGCTGGGGACGGGGCCAAGTACCAGCTGCTTTAGTGCCAGTTTGCAGCACGGCATCCTTAGGGAACAGGGAGGATGGGAAAGAGCTTGGGGTGAAGGGACCCACGGGGACCTCCTGCAGCAAAGGCTCAGGGTAAAGAGCTTTGAAGAGATTTGCAGCTACTTCTGAGGGTGGCCAAGAGAGCCAGCAGCTCCGTAGAGGAGGCATAGCGTCGTGGCTAAGTCACAGGCTCTCCAGTGTGAAATTCAAATCTTGATGAGGAGTTTGAGGACCAGAAAGGAGCATGGGACAGGCTGTAGCTGTGGGTCCTGCTGGTCTGGACCAGGGCTCAAATGTTAGGAGAGTATGTCAGGCCAGGGTTACCAGCTCGCTCCAGCATAGAGCTCCTTTCTCCATCCAGCCTCAGCTCATCTACCTTGGCCTGAAGGTGCTTCTCCCTTGGTGCAGAGGCCAAATACCTCTGCCTCCCTGTGCTGACTGCCAGCACCAGCCAGCTCTTCCTGCAGGAAGCAAAAAGGAATGGGAGGAGAGAAGAGCAGCCCTCAAATGGAAACCAGGGCAGGATGCTCCGTGTCATGCACACATCCGACATCCTTGGTTCCCTCTGCAAGCCAGGGTACTGGCCTAGGGAATAGAGGTCTTGTTGATCCCGTTGTGGCCAGAGAGACTGTGATACCTCTAGGGCCCACCTGTGCCAGCCTGGAGCCAACAGCCCCATGTGGTTCCTCAGCGGGGCCTCGGTGGCTCTGATCTCTGCTCATCCTCCCCCCTTGACCTCTCTGTCCCTTAGATCTTCTGGACAGGTCATCTCTGGGGACGCGTGTGCTGGGACCACCACCCGCACAGTCACCAGTGTGCAGGGGGAGCACCAGATCAACCAGATTGCTCTCAACCCCACTGGCACCATGCTCTACGCTGCCACTGGTAACTCCGTCCGCATCTGGGAGCTGAGCAGGTGAGGGGGTAGTACTGGGGTGGGCAGGACAGCTTATGGATGCCAAGTGGACACTGCTCAGAGGGGCCTGAAATGACTCCCCCCAGGGAAAGCAAAAGCCTTTTTAGCAATGGAAGTTGCCTGGAATAAAGACTTTCAGGACCTATGGGACCCAAGGGGTGATGAGCAGCAATGGAGCTACTTGGGGTGGGGGGTTTGTCCGTGAAGTGGGCAGAGCTTAGGCGAAGGGGAAAGACGTGGGATGAGCAGCATACCCACCCTGGTTTTGCCCTTGCCCTTCTCCCTGCTAGGTAGGCGCTGGGCTGCTGACCCCTTGCTGCAGCCTAGGCTCTTTAGCCAGATGTTGGCATGCCCCGAGGCTGCCTTCCTCCCCCGGCATCCCTAGGAAGAGGGGTGTCCCTGCTCACAGTCCCCCAATGGGAACAACCCTTACTAGGGGGCTCCAGGGCTGTGAGGGTATCTGCCTGGGAGAACCCCTTGGAGGAGCTTCAGCACCCGGGAAGGGGCTGGCTGACCCACGTTATTGAACTCAGGTTGCAGCCCATCGGGAAGCTGAGTGGTCACATCGGGCCTGTGATGTGTCTCACGGTAAACCAGACGGCGAGCAACCATGACCTGGTGGTCACAGGCTCCAAAGATCACTACGTCAAGGTACTCTCCTCCTTGGAAAGCAGAGCTCTGTGTCCCACAGGGAAGCCCAGATGTTGGCAACCCCTGAGGTCTCTTCTCTCTTCCTGAAATCTGAGCCCAGATTTCTGTTTTCACCTCTGCATGTGAGTGTTTGTGTGAGTTTTTGTGTATCTCCTCACCCCAAATCTTGTCTTTTGCTCGGTCCACAATACAAATGCACCTTTGGAGATGGATTTGCATTTCTCTCATCCCTCGGGCTCTGTGGCTGGGACTTGCATGTTATGGCTGACCCAGATTAGCAGCTCACTCTGTTCTGCTTTATTCTCCTTACTGATACAGATGCTTTGTGCCTGCTCGTTCACAGCTCCAGCACAGCAAGAGTTTGCCCCTCCCTTTTAGGTTTTTGCTGGTTTTTAGCAGGTTGAATTGGAGCTGGCACCGTGGGAGTGAAGAGGGATGGTGAGATGATGAGGGAGGCAGGATCCCACTTTCTGACAGCTACAAGCTGTTAGCTTGGCTCATGGAGGTGTGTGAAAGCTCACCATGAGTCAAATGCAGCAGAATGGGGGCTGTCTCTGGTGGCAGACCTCCCCTGATGGTGGCAGGACCCCTGGTGAGACCTCAGCCCCAAAAAAGTCTCCACTGGCCAATGCCCACTCCCGTTTCCAGCATCACTCTGAGTGCCTTGAGCCTAGAAAACGGAGGGTGATGGCCATGTTCTCCAAGAGAGGGTCACCTCTGTTTCCAGTGCCATCTGGGATGTCTCACCCACTGTTTTTCCCCCAGGTGTTTGAGATTGCTGAGGGCATGGTGGGCAATATTGGCCCCACTCACAACTTTGAGCCCCCTCACTACGACGGCATCGAGTGCCTGGCCATCCAGGGAGATATCCTCTTCAGCGGCTCCAGGGACAACGGCATAAAGAAGTGGGATCTGGAGCAGCAGGAACTTATCCAGGTCTGGAGGGGAGCATACCGCACAGGTCCTCGCAGTGATGTGGGGCAAAGGAGTATTGCTGCTGGGGGTCTGGAGGGACCTTTGTTCAGGGACCTGGTGCCAGTGTGCTGCACTGAGCTAACCAGGGAGGGCACTCCCATTCCTGGGAATCTGGCAGTGCATGTGCGAGGTGGCGCTGTACCCCTGTAAGTTTGTGCTTGTAGGGCACTCAGGATTGCCAGCTGCCCCTGGCACACAGGCATCAATTGCAGTGCTGGGTGCTGTGTTCCTCTCCGAAGACAGGATTGTTGTCTCCTGCCCAGGGGACAAACCAAGTCCTGACTTTTGAATCCATCCCCTTGGCCTCCTAACTTTGCATCACTAGCCCCATGATCCAGATCAGCCCCAGGGTGACAGTGAGGATCTGAGCGTCCCAGGTTGGGTGCATGAGGCTGCTGGTGGTGCTGCAGATAAGGTTGGTCATGATCTCCGCTCTCTGCCCGTACCTACAGCAAATCCCCAATGCCCACAAAGACTGGGTCTGTGCCCTGGCCTTCATCCCTGGCCGCCCCATGGTGCTGAGTGCCTGCCGAGGAGGCATGATCAAAGTCTGGAATGTGGACACCTTCACCCCAGTTGGGGAGATCAAAGGGCACGACAGCCCCATCAACGCCATCTGCACCAACTCAAAGCACATCTTCACCGCCTCCAGGTGAGCCCTGGGCTTTCTGCTCCCCAGAGACCCTGGGAGGTGGGAGACCCCTGGGTTGAACTGTCATCCCCGGGCCTGGGTGGCTTTGTGCTGAGTGGACAGGGAGCAGGGACGGAGGGAAGGGGGGAATCTCACAGCTGTCTAGTCCCTCCACTCCTTCATGTCATCTTGCCTACCTTAGCCTGCCCCATGACACGGCCTGCCCACTGCAGTGCCAGCAGCTATTCCCCCGGCCGTCCCACGCTCCAGTGACGCGCCGGGTTATCCCCCAAGCAGGGACCCCTCTCTCCCGGGGCTGGGCATCCTCTGCTGCTCTCGGGGAGCTCTTTGGCAGCAAGACTCTGATATCCTCTTTTCGACCATGTCCCTTTTCTCCCTTCCTTTTTCTCTGTCTCTCTCTGTCTCTCCTCCTCCCCACCTCCCATCTGTGCCACAGTGACTGCCGGGTAAAGTTATGGAATTACGTGCCTGGGCTCACCCCTTGCCTTCCACGACGCGTCCTTGCCATAAAGGGCCGTGCTACTAGTCTGCCTTGACCCTCCTGCTCTTTCTGACTCTCTTGCTCATGCACTCTTCTTCTGTCTTTTCCTTCCTTTTCTCTTTCTCTCCATCTCTTTCTCCCTTTGTCTTTCTCTCTGTTGCTTGCTTTTGCTCCTCTCTCTCTCTCTTTTTCTTTCTGTCTCTCTGGTCTGAGCTGCTTCTTCACGGTATGAAACTATTTTGCGTTTTCCCCCACTTGATAAATCTTTGCTAGAAGTGACTTGCCCCTTTGTCCCAGCCATACCCCCAAATTGTTTTGGTTTACTTTTTTTTCCTTGCCGAGTGCCCACGTCTACTGTGGCAGCTCCGTGGAAGCTGTGGCTTGCATGGATGGTGGGGTGGGAGTCAGCAGCACCCCCATACCCTGGGGAGACCAAGCACAGCAGCTCCCTGCGGTGTCACTGCTTTGACCTAGTTAGAGCTCATTCAAGGGGTGCAGGAGTCCTGTTGTCAGGGTCAGCCCTGGAGGTCACCATTTCCCTTTGTCCCCAATTGCTGCCAGTGGGGTGAGCTGGAGGCTGAGCCCCATTGGGCCTGCCTGCTCCCCAAAACGGATTGGGCAACCTCCTGCCAAAGGAAAAGAGCCTGGAAGTCTTGTGGGCTGCATGCTGCCATGGGTTGGGGTTGGGGAGCGTTCCTCCTCGCAGTGCCTCTCTGCAGCATGTCTGCGCGGCTCCTGCGGGAACCCCTGGGTCACACCGTCCCTCTCACCTTTGTTTCTCAGCGACTTGACAGTGAAGCTCTGGAGCGGGAGGAGGTTACCCACGGGGTCGAACTAGGAACTGCACAAAGACTGGAAGACATGACAGGAAGGTGAAGGTCAGAGTACCTCTCCCTTGCTATCAAGACCCTGTCATCTACAGGAGCTCAGCCCAGGGATAGGGGTTTCTTTGTACGTGACCCAACGGGGTCCCATCTGGTACTTTGAGTGCTGCCAGCTCCTGTGAGGAGGCAGCTCCGTGGGGCGCCGTCAGCTCCACCTTCCCTCCCGCTGAGGTTTCTTGATGGTTTTCCAGTGACCAGGAAATGTTTCGTCTCTCTTCTCACCCGCCCTGCTGCGACGCCTGCTGGGACTTCTGGGGGTCAGAGCTCCTTGGCTCCTACTCATAGACACCCAATTCCCTCCTGCCACCATGGGCTCATGTGGCCTCCACTGTGACATGCTTCTTCTGTCCCTGTTGGCTCTGGGGCTGGTTCCTGCAGGAGTCTTTCTCCACTCCACAGCCATGAGGACATTTGGTATCTGCTGGCCAGGACCACAGCATAGAGGGGCTGCTGCTTTGGAGATGTTACTCATGGGACAGCCTCTCTGCTGTGGGGGGTCTGCAGAAGGATTTCCAGGTAGTCCCATCATTCCCCATCCTCCATCTACCTGTCCCCAGCAATTGGAGCTGTACACCTCTGAGCTTTTTTGCCATGTCCCAGCCATGGAGGCACAGCAAACCTGGGAAAATCTCTATCAGGCAACTTCCAGACAAACCTGCTGCAGTTCCCTTTGACATTCTCCAAACCCCAGTCGTAAATTTACCTAACCCACGGCTCTCAGGCTCTTCTCCATGTGCCCACCCTGCTGCAGCGAGGAAGGGAAGGGCTGCTTAGCCCTGCTCTTGACACCTTGGCCCTCAGCAGGAGTTTTGTGGTAGGTTCCTGCAGCATGTTAACCCCCTTGAGATGGAGGAATGAAGCAAGAACAGAGGTTCCAGGGCAAAGAAGCCAAAGCTGGATTTGTCACCCCTGTGGCCCATCTTGTTTTGCCATCACTGGGAGCTGGAAGCTATAAATCCTTCCCCCAGGCTCTGCTCTCAGCCCTCTACCTGGGAGGGGGCTAGCTCAGATTTGGCGCATCGGCCCCCGTGGATCCGGGAGCCAGAGGGGGCCCAGCAAGGCATGGAGCAGCTGGAGGACGGGCCAGGATGGAGTCAGCTGTGCCAGGAGCAGGGTGAGGAAGGGGATGCACACACTGGTCTTGCACAAGTCCCCTGATTCACCCCACACTTGAAGGACAATCCTCATGATCTTGCAAAGTCCGATTTCCATGAAAGGCTGGGGGCTCCATCCAGGAGTGTTTCCCCAAGGACACAGCTTCTCCAGGCTCCATCCTCCCTCTCTCCTGTGCAAGGAGCTGGCAAGGCCCTGGTCTCACACTGGAGCTTTCCTCCACCTCTCCTGTGGCCTGTGGGCCGTCCCCTGCTCCGTCCTGCCCTGGGCCAGGCAGGGCTTGTCGCAGGATGGCTGAGGAGCCCCCGGGAGTGGTGCTTTTGCCTCACATGCCCTTTGTCACAGAAGAAGCAGCATTTGAACTCAAATTTAAGGATTTCTCCACGTGATCCCACCAGCACTGAACTGGGATCTCGGAGCCGAGGGGTTCCAGGACCTGCCCCATAAAGCACAGACTGTTTTCCCTCTGCTTTCTCCAACCATGGTGACTCACGGACCAGCCCCAGATCATTTGCCACTAGCCCTCATTAAAGCCATTCCCGGTGGAGCATGGGAATTCCTCCGCATCTTGAAAGGCAGGAGCATCTCTGTTGATTTGATGGGTTTTTTTTGCCATTTGAGGGGAAAAATCCCATCCTGCTGCCTTGCCTTGGTGGAGGGCGTGATGGCATGTGTGGGTGTGACCCTGCCCAGGACAGTGACCGGTCCCTCATGATTGTCGCCGAGCCCTGTAGAGCCCGGGACTGGTGGCTGCATCGAGGCAAGGAGCCCTCCTGCCACGGCTGGTGGAGAAGCGGTGCCAGTACCGGCAGCTCTGGGCTGTGCGCCCTGTGGGACTGGAAGGGGCAAACAAAAATGCACAGGGCACTGCAGCCTCCAGAGTAACGTACAGATGTAGGGGGGCTGGAGGAGGTGTTACCTTCCAGGCTTGTCTTGGAGAGGGCTTCCCTGCTTGTTCCTCAGCCAGTTTAACCTTTGCTTGGCTGGAGAGGGTGGTGGGGGGGATGTGTGTGTGTGTTTGTCTGGCTGTAGCCAGGTGTACCACGTGCATTGGTGTCTGCACCAAGATCTGCCAGTGCCCGACCTGAAACCTCTCGCTGCTCCCTGCTGAAGTCAGTGAAGGGACCCGCTCTTGGGGTGCTTGGGGTCAGACTTGCCTTGCCTTTTGCCACCAGTTTCTTCCTGTGTGTAGGCTGCAAGTGCCTGCTTAATTTCCCAGGGCTGAGTGGCCAATCCTGGATGATGCTGAGCGTCCACCTCACTGCTACGTCCAGCAGCATGTGGAGGGGGCTTCAAGGCTTTTGCAGCCTGCAGATGGAGGGAGCTGGGTACTGCAGCACAGCAGCAAGCGTCTGGAGAGGGGGGCTCTTTGAAGCGAGGGTTAACTGTGATCCCATAGCTCTGTGTGTGTGTGTACGTCTTAGAATCTGTGTGGGTTGGTATTTCCCATGCAGGAGAGCGTTTCTCGGGTGTTGATCTAGTTTAGCTACCTCACAGTGCGAGCTGGGTGCTGTCGTCATTGGGTTTCATTTTGGGGATGGGGTGGGGAATTTGTGTTTTTAGTTTTTTCTTCTCTTAATTATTGTTATTGTTATGGTTTTGACAGTTGAATTCGTCTTGGGGACACGTGGCCTCACCCCCACCTCGCTGCATGTCTGAGCTGCTCCTCGTGTCCCCCTCCCTGTCTCCTCCTGGGTAGCGCAGCAGGACCAGCATCCTGCTCTCCCTGTGCTCCCAGCTCTCACCTTTGCAGTGGGATCCCCAGCTGAGTCGCAACACTGAGATTTTGCTCCCCTTGCTGGTGGGATGCCTGGACTGAGGCTCAGCGTTGTTGCTGTTAGTTATTGGGTTCATTTGCAGGCTGGAAGTAGTCCCTCTTGTCCCTTTGCAGGGTGGAAAGGGTTCTCTGAAAGGCTCAGCTCAGCCTGTATTCCTGCCTCTGCTCTCGCAGATATTCTCTGTGGATGCAATAAAGGCCTTCTTGTCTGGGAAATGTTCATGCAAAGCACATTGCTGGAATGGGCTGGTCCTACTCCCCGTTTTCCAGAGCCTGCTGTAATTTGGTGGCAGCCTGGAGCAGCAGGGAACTAGTGCTGTAAAAGCCTCTGTCCAGGGTGGGGACGGTCTGTGAGAGAAGCTGATTCTCATGTGTGATGTTTGATTTTTCACCCCCAAAACGTAGTTGAATCTAGATCCTGTCCCAGGCACTGAACATAAACCAGGGTAACCCTGGAGCCCCCAGGTCATCCCCTACTCAGGGCTGGGGAGCCGACACAGGGCTGTACCCTTCTCCCCTGGCACAATGGGGTTTGGGAAGGGGCTCGCAGCTCTGAGCCGCACTGTCAGTTTGGGGGGGCAGTTTCCCCCAGACATTAAAGCACAAGGTCCCAACATGCAGATGGTCTAGCAAGGGTGGCCCCTTGGACTCTGGTCCTTCAGAGCTCAGATGGGGGCTGTGGGCTTGGGCAACCAAGGTGTAGGTGGGGCTAAGGATGATGGTGAGGGCTGTTTGCCTGCTGGAGGAAGCAGGTGAGCTATTTCATCCTTTTGCACTGTCTGAGGTGCTCCCCTGGGGCTCAGGACTTGCACTGCTGCATAGCTTAAGTCCGTTCTTGTGGTCTCTGAGCCCCTCTGCCAGCCCCTCTATTGCAGTGACAGTTTGGAGCTGCCTTTGCACCATACACCTCGTTTTGCTTCACCCTTGGGTGCCTTGGTTTGTGGCAAGGGTGTGATGATACCTGCAGTCCAGGGAGGTCCTTCCCTTCCTCAAATCGCTGGGTGACACTTTTGTTCCTGGGCCCTGACTCTTGCTCCATGGGTCTCCTCCCTCCAGCACACAGGGGCCAGCTCCAGCCTCTCTTGAGGGTGTAGTGCTGGCCCAGAGCTGAGCTTTGCACAAAAGGGCTGGAGATGACTCAGGAGCCCAAGAGCATTGGAACTCCAAACCACTGGGAGCCCACCCAGGGAGCCTGGCACTGCCCCCTCCCTGGCACCCACAGCTCTTATGGCACAAAAGGACAGGCTGGTGGTGCATCTCAGTCTGGCCAGCTGCGAGGAGCTGGAACACCAGGGTCCTGTCCCCCCCAGGTACATTGTTCCTCCCCAGCACTTCTGAGCACAGCTACTTCGGGGTCTCGGATGCTGCCTCCTGCCTTGGTGCTGCAGAACCAGTGAGTGCCCCCCAAGATGCTCTCCCAGTGCCCCTATCCCAGTCCTTCCCCTGTCCCATGCTGGACAGGGTCCAGGTACGATCCCTGCAGAGCACAGGGCTCCCACTTGCTTTTTTCAGCAAGCTCACTGGAGCTTTGCTCTGTCCTGCAGGCTGCACCCCCTCTCTGAGCCCCCTTCACCCTCCTGGGGAGAGAAGGGGATCCCTGGCCCTGGCCCCTCCAAGTGCTACATGGTGCTGAAGCTCTAACTGGGAGGGAGCCCAGCACAGCCCCGACCCCCCCAGGCCCTGTCCTGGCTTCCTGGGCCTCACCCCCAGAAAAGCACAGCCCTGCACCTTCCTCCTGCCCCCAGGGGCCTGTCCCTCACCCATAACAGCTCTGCCCCGGTACCTGCCAGCGGTTCCCTATCCTCCATGTCCTGGAACCACCCAGTACGCTCCAGTCCAGCCCTCCAGCAGGGCTCCAGCAGCTGTAGCATTGCGTCACCTGCTCCGTCACCCCTTCCCGCTGCACAAGTATCACAAATAGCAGGTGCCTTTTCTTGCTCGGAGCTGTTTTCTAGAGGCCAACTCTTGTGAAGGCTTTTTTTTCTCTGCTGGGTCATGCAGCCCAGCCCAGCGGCCTGGGTTTGTCAGAGGACAAGGTGTGTGCATATATTTTATACCTCGATGTGTTCCTGTAAATAGTGTAAGTTATTTTGGTCTCATGATGTACATGTTTTTTCAATGGCTGTGTTTGTTCCTTGCCTTTTTGTCTTCACAAATAAAATGTACTGAAATGAAGTGACAGAGCAGAGATGGCTTTGAAGAGGGGAAGAGCACAGCGGGGAACGGCCCGTCCCATCCTGACGCACCTGGCAAACGGGCTGGGGGAGAGGCTGGGTGAACTGATGCTGCTACAGCCCTTCTGGCCCTAGCATGTGTTGTGAGAACGTGAGCTGCATCCTTACAGGCACCGAGTCCTCAGGCAGACAGGGCAGATGTGATTGCACTGGGGGAAATTTAAGGGGCTGAGGTGGAGGAAGCACAGACCCAGCCGGGCTCTCCTGGTGAGGAGGAGGAGGGGAGGAAGGAGTCCAACCAGGCAGTCCCAAGCCAGAGTGGCAGCCAACCCCCGCAGAAGTCAGAGCGTCGCATCACCCTCCTGAGGCGTCCCCGGGTCCCCGAGCTGGCAGGGCTCTGGGACTGCAGAAGGGTGCTGTGGGGCAGGGGCTCGGGTGACCCCTGCCCGCGGAGGTTGCCCACAGCCCTGCCCGCTCGCACGCCCCTCAGGGCAGCCGGCTCTCCTGGGCGGGCGGACACCGGGCCCGTGCGGGAGCGGCCCGGCTGGCTGAGGGGAGCGGTGGCCTTGGGGACAGCCGGCAGGTGGCAGCCTCGGCTGCGGGACCGCGGTGCCCGGGGCTCGGCAGGGCTGGGGGCAGCGGGGCCCCCCCGGGCTGCCCAGGTGGGGATGCTGGGGTGGGGGATGCTGCTGGGGGGGGAGGCGACCCCGGCGCCAGCGCGTGGTGCCCGCTGAGCTCCCAGAGGTGACCGGTGCTGGCACCAGCCCCCCAAGACATTGGGCAGCCAACCTGCCCCAGCCGCAGGTGCTGCAGGGCGGGGAGAGGGCAGCAAGCGGTACCCCCAACTCTGCAGGCAGGGCCTCAGCCCCAGCAACCTCCACTTTCTCTTTCCCAGCCAGCCAGCACTGGTTAAACTGGTCGGACGGAGCAGCTGAGTGGGGAGCCTGCCAGCCATGGGCTGTGCCCACACTGACCACCCCGGATGCGGTTCCTCCTGGCACACACCCCGCTGCCCGCGTGGGGCACCCCACACCCTCCTGCCGCCGCAGGGTGAGAGACGGGGGGCCCCGGCCCTGGGCTCAAAACCTTGCAGTGCTCGTCCCGAGAGCAATACCAGTCCGGCCCTAACGGTGTCTCTGGAGGGCTGGTGGTGCCCAGAGCCATAGTAGTCCCCAGCACCGTGCCCTGCGTCACCCTCAGCCTCTGTCATGGCTTATCTCGGTGTGAGGCTCTGTACCCACAGCCACACCATGGTGCTGCCAGGGCAAACAGGATCTGTGGGGCAACAAATGTGGGGGTATCATGGTCCCAAATACTCCTGGTAGGGCAGGTGACATCAGTAGCATCCCCCCTCCCACCTGGGGTCCCAGCCACTCACTGCACCACAGACACCTTTTCTTGCTGGCCCTCATGTCACCAGCTCACTCCAAAGTCATGACCACCTCTTTCTCGCTGCAGCAAGATGCCAAGGCTGGGCTGGTAGCACCACATGCCATGCTCCGCACATGCCTGAAAGTGCCCTGGGAGCTCGGACCAGCAGCAAGGGGACAGCAGGGACACATCCCTGCGAGCTGCCATCTCTGGCAATGAGATTGTGGCAGCCCTCTGCCACCCATCCCCAGGCTCAAGGAGGAGTTGCCCTGAGCCCATCAGTGCTGCAGCTGCTCCTCTGCAGTGGAGTGTCCGATGGGCACCATCCAGCAACTTGCTGCTGCCCCGTGGCTCTGGGGAGGGCATGGGGACACCCCAGGAGAGGCTTATGCTCTCCCAAGCTCCTGGCACAGTGTCTAAGCATCTCCAGGGAGTGTCCCCCACTGTGATCTTCTCCCCACGGCCCATTATCGGGCCTGTGGCACATTGGTCAGGCAGATGGCCAGGAAGACCATTTCTCCAGGTCAGTAAAGCTGGAGGGTGCCTGCAGGGTATAGGGGAGGATTGCTCAGGTCCACTGGCCTCCTGGCTCCCAAACACAACGGGAAGGAAGGGGGCAGGCTGGGCCCCAGGAGGACCCAGAGGGCTCCCAGCGTGTCAGGCACACATAAGGGGCTGAGGGGTGTAACCCACTGAGGGCACCTCTCCCATCGGTGGCATAGCCCGGGTGTATGGACTGACCGTGGCACTTCCCCAGGGTCTGCTGTGGGTCTGCAGAGAAGGGAGACCTGGGAAAGGGAATGCTCCATGTGGTCCATGCCAGAAAGCCCCATCAGGCATCCAATCAGATCCCCTGGGATGGGGGAGAGCCGTGGGTGGGCTGGGCAGGGTTATGGCAGGAGACTCCTAAATGCTACATGCCCTCCCCATCATCCCTTGGCCTCTGGCCCAGGGCACGGCGCAGAGCTGTCATGTCCCACTCTGTTCCAGAGACACCTGCATTGCAGCAGTGGGTGGAAAAAGCTTCCCCAGGGGCAGGTTTCTAACCACAAGCACTGGAAGCCCAGCCGGGTGGCCAGGTCCCCGGGAACAGTGGAGCCCTGGGCTCAGCTCCTGGCTGAACGCAGGCTTAAGGCTCTGTGTCTGCCCAGCACCAGTGTTTTCCCTGGTGGTCTTGGTTTGCCCCGTGGCAGCAATGGCAGGGGCTGCTCCCGGGTGTGGGGATGTCCTGAGATGTGGTGCCGAGGAAACAAAAGGGCCTGGCAGCACCCAGCACTCGTGACTGTGCTGCGGAGGAATGAAGCTGGAGCAGGTGATCAGCTAGCGTGACCCGGTGCCTCCTGGCTGGCACGCTGGCCCTGCCTGCCCTGGGGCCACAGCACGGCACGGCAGGCCAGGGTGACGTGACAAGGGGAATGGGGCACACAGCCACCCTGCCCTTGCTGGCCTATGGGCCAAGGTAGAGCATCCATGTTTGCAACAGTCTGTCACCACCTTGTCACATGAGATGGTTTGCTGCCAGGCACCGGCTGAAGGACCTAGAGGTGGCTGTGTGATGCCAGGGTCTGCCCTGTTCACTCAGTGCCCTGGGTTTGCGCTAGCCCATGTTTGGCATGGATGTGGCTGGCTTGGCAAAGTACCAGCACTGGGCAAATGGGTGCCAAATTGTTGGCTTTGACTGGCCTGGGGCTCCTCTGCCAGCACAGGGCTAAAACCAGCATGAACATATCCAGACAGGGTGCCAGGTACCCCTGCCCAAGAGCCAGAGTGGCAAGAGCCACCAGAAGGTAATTCCTCAAATGCATCCTACAACCCTGCTTTGCCCCTTGGCATGTATCCCTGGTGAGCACACGTGTGTGCCTGTGCCAGGCGCTTGTGAAATGGCAGAAATGGGCCGTCACACCTCTGCAGCCTGTCCCAGACCTCCCCCCAGGCAAAAATCGACCCATCCTAACAGCAGCAATACTCGGGCACCTGCCTGGTCTCTGCTCCATCCCCACTGTCTCGGGTCTCTGCTCCCCGAGTCCCACTCCCAGCATCTGCCCAGCTTGGTCACTGGGTCCTTCCCACCTGTTTGGGAGAAGCTGTGCCTCTGCCAGACCGGGGAGCGACCGAGCCTGTGCTCCAAACATGGCCAAGGCACCAATGCAAGCACCCACTCGGTACGAGGGCTGGGCTCTCCTCCTGAGCAGGGGGATGCCACACGGCCAGGTGGGCGCCCAGGGCAGCGTTCCTGGCCCCTTTGCCACAGGCAGAGCCCCAGGGAGGGATGCGCAGCCCCCAGTGCCCACTCCGGGCCTGCTGGGTGTGTTTGCTTGGCAGTGGGAGGCGAGGGAACCTGCTGCTGCGAGCAAACAAACACGAGCCGGGCAAACGGCAGCGAAGAAAACACCCTGCGAAGCCGGTGTGGGTGAAACTCTGGGCACTGGCAGGGCAAGGGCTCTGACAATGATTAAACTGGCCAACCCAGATTTCCCGGCAAGGCAGTGCTGGGCTGGGACCCAGTGGTTCATATTATGCAAATCACCTGGATCTGGGAGCATGAACGTTTCGGGCTGGAATTCCCCTCGGGCCGCCAGATCGCGTTACGCCGCCCATGCTATAAAAGAGGAGACGCGGGCAGGGCTTGCCCATCGGCACCAGCCTCCCCGGGCCCATGAGCAGTGGCTAGCGGCTGGGCAGGGCGCGCTCCGTCTCCCCTCACTGCTCTCTGGATTAGCTGCTGCTCCCAGGATTGCCATCGCAGAAGGTACCAAAGCTTTTTCGTCCAGGGCCTGTTGATGTCCCCCAGCCCGGGATGGCTGCTTTGCTCCCCTCCCTGTGCATCTTCGCTCTCGCCGGGGGATGCGCTTGGTCTTTTTTCGTTCACGCCTGATCTCCCACCGCAGCTGCCAGCCCTTTTGGGGGGCCAGGAAGACAGCAGTCTGAAGGGGCCCCCCTCTGGCCCCCAGGTTTTGTCAAGTGAACAGCAAGATTTGGCTCTTCCAGGAGAGCCAGGCAGGGGCTTGGTCCCCTCCTGGCTGCAGAGTTACTGGGATGTGCTTCTTGTGACTGGTTGAGAGGACTGGAGCTGCCGGCACCAGAGTCCCTGCAGCGGGCAGCGGGGCAGCACCAGCCCAAGCATTGCTGTGCTGTGGGGCTGGGGGAGCGCTCGACGGCTGAGTGCCCTGCGACGCCCGTCCCCACGGAGGGGCTGTGCAACACCGTTCTCTGTGAGCCGCCTGCTTGCTGTTCCTTTGCGCTGGCTGCCAGTGGGGCTGGTGAGGCCAGACTGCTGGGGACGGGGCTTTTCTGCGAGCACGGTGACGCCGTGTCCCCGGTTTGCTCTGGCTCAGCCTCCCTCACTCCCAGCCCCCGGGGCGGTGGTGAGTCAGGCCCCAGCTCTGGCCGGTGGGTGCTGGGTGGGTGTTTCTGCAGAAGTGACCTGAGAGGTGATGACGGGTGGAGGGAGAGAGAGCCTGGCCTCACCCAGCCCGGTCCCGGGAGTGCTGCAAATGCTGTGGGCTTGGGTCCCCCCACCTCCACGGGGCTGGGACTCACTGTCGTCTCTCGGCACAGAGCTTGATGGCAGGATCTTGCGAGATCAGCAACATCTTCTCTAACTACATCAGCGCCATGTACCAGCCGGAGGAGGCGCAGCCAACCTTGGACATGCTGGGACACCTTGGGGACGACGGCACCCTGGGGCTGAGCCTCCCCACCAGCCAGCCCCCAGCACAGAGCACAGGTAGGACTGGGGAAGCGGTGGTGGCTGCGCAGGGGAGCCAGCAAGCCAGGCAGCCGCGAGGCAATGCAGCTGGCTTGGAAGAGCATTGCAAGGTCCTTGTCCCACTGGGGCCGGTCAACAGCTTCCACCATGCCTCGGTTTCCCCAGGGGTGTGTTGGCTAAAAGGTTGCTGTAGGAGACCCTGAGTGGCACAAAGTGTGGCTGCTTAGAGCACATGAGATGCGTATTGGGGATGAGGGAATCATTGCCCTCCTCCCCTAGCATATCCCAGGGGACGGGCTGCCAGGGCTCACCGGGAGAGCAGTTTGGAAGTACAGTCCCAGTGATGGGGGTCCCACTCTGTCGGTGGGACCATCATGGGACGGCCCCGGGGGAGGCACGGGGAACACACCAGCAGAGCAGGGCGGATCCCAGCACAGACAGGACAAATGGCACCGAAACTAACGGTGGGGGGAGCGTCAGGTCATTGCTGTCCCCCAGGACAGGAGCAGGGCAGAGCGAGGTGACCCCGGCAGCAGGCGCTAAACACCCGTTAGTCCCATAACCCTCCAAGCACAGGGCCTGCTGTGCCCCACGTGATCGCCACGGGACCAGACCTGGTGCCCAACTGTAGCCGGCAGCCCGCGCGTGGCACATAGCACTGGCACAGCTGCCCTGCCCCTGAGCCCCACTCTCCATCCCTTGCAGACAAGCCGGAGTGGTTCAGTGAGCTCCCGTACTTCTGGACCAAGGTGCAGGTGCTGGAGTGGATCAGCTACCACGTGGAGAAGAACAAGTACGACGCCAGCTCCATCGACTTCTCCTGCTGCAACATGGACGGGCACGCACTCTGCCACTGCACCAGGGACCAGATGCGCCTCATCTTCGGGCCCCTGGGGGATGAGCTCTATGACCGCCTGCACGAGATCAGTGAGTGTCCCAATGTCCCCTTCGTCCCCAGGCCTGGCGGCTCAAAGCATGAGGCTGAGACCTTCCCACCAGCCCAGGACCCCCCGCTTCCCGGGCACTGCGGAGGGCTGCCTGGGGGAGGTTGCACTGGGGAGGCTGCGCAGGGGGACGTGGGGGCACAGACCAGAGTCCAGGCAGGGCTGGGCTCAGCTCCCAGTATGCACCATTTCCCTCCATACCGAATAGGCATTGCTAATCCCAGTCCCCCCACCCCTGCAGCCTCTGACGAGCTGAACTGGATCATTGACTTACTGGAAAAAGAGGATGCGACTTCCCAAGAGACCTTCCTGGACTCCAGCCACCTGGGTAAGAGAGGGGCCCTGGCCAAGCCTGTTCCCCAGGGACCACGTGCTGATGTAGGCAGGGCTAACCCCTTCTTCCTTTCTCTGCCCCTTCCAGAGCTGGGAAATCCCTGTGCCAAGGACTCCCTGGAGGACATGAAGCCCACAAACCCTTTCCTATCCACAGACTTCACCTGCTTGCCTGGTGCCATGTCCCCAGGCAGCTCCGATGTCTCAGGTCAGTGTTTCGCCCAGCGAAGCAAAGTCCTCCCTTTGCTTGCGCTGATCTGGGAGATCAGTGGGGAACTGCCCCACTGCCAAGGGTGGGTTTGGGTCTTGCACGAGGCTGCCTGCAGGGGCTTGGGGCAGGGGGGAGAAGCCAGGGGGAAGCATCTCCAAATGCCAGCAGCTGGTGGTCTGAGCCCCATCTCTTTGCCTCTCAGGGCCTGTGATGTCCCACAGCCCCAACTCCCAGGACTCCGGTGGAAGTGACCTCGACCTCGACCCCACGGAAGCAAAGCTCTTCCCTGATGGTGAGTTGTTTGCTTCCCACCAGGAGCTGGGAGAGAAGAGCTTGCTCCCGGGCACTTCCAGCAGCTGCAGAGCACATCCCATCTGGCAGTGATTTAGGGACAACACCTAAACATCCATCCTCACACTGGGAAGGAGGAATGGGGCTGGTTTTCTGTGCGCCCTGGGTCTGTTTCTCTCCATTGAGCATGGTGATGGTGCAAGCTCTGGGGCAGAGCTGGGATAGCCAGGGCAGCAGTGAGCATGGTGGGAAGAGGTAGGTGGTGGCAGCTGGGTGAAGGCTGCAGCCAGAGATCCTGAGCACTGAAAGCTGTGTTCAATATTGATCCCAGCAGGGAATACCAGGGTTGCAAGGAAGCAGCAAGGTTTGGGGAAAGAACAGCATGCTGCCCTAAGCATGGTGGCATGGATGAGGGTGGGACGAGGCTGGAGGGAATGGGGAGACCTTGCTCTCAGGGGGGTGGTTCCCTGGTACCTGGGCCTGAAAAGAGGGTGCAGCCCCTGATCTCTCCCTCCACCCCCAACCAGCTCTCCCCTGTGCTTCTGGTCCTGAGGAGGACATCTCTGTGCCCAGGGAGAAGGAGCTGCAACCCAGCAGGCTCTGCACAGCATAACGTATCCCCTTGTCTGTGTGCACAGATGTCTTTGCAGGGAGCAAGAAAGGGGACAGCAAACATGGCAAGCGGAAACGGGGACGGCCCCGAAAACTCAGCAAGGAGAGCAGAGACTGCCTGGAGAGCCGGAAGAGCAAGCACTGTACGTGGACCCTCCAGCCCGGGAGCTTAGATTGCCTCCCCAAGCTTGGCTCCGTGGCGGGTAGATGGGAGGAAGGGCCATGTCCGCTGGCCGTGCCCCTTGGCAGGGGGGGTTAGGGAGATCCAAAGTGCAGGGACCCGCAGGATCTTCCCCCCTCTACAGCTTGCTCTCCTCTTCCAGCCCCAAGAGGTACCCACCTGTGGGAGTTCATCCGGGACATCCTGATCCACCCCGAGCTGAACGAGGGGCTGATGAAGTGGGAGGACCGGCGGGAGGGCGTCTTCAAGTTCCTGCGCTCGGAAGCGGTGGCTCAGCTCTGGGGCCAGAAGAAGAAAAACAGCAGCATGACCTACGAGAAGCTGAGCAGAGCCATGCGGTGAGTGCCCTCCCCTGTCCCCGGGGGGGATGTGCCCCACAGGGCTGGGTCAGACCCACCAGGGCTCAGCCTTGATCCCCCACAGCAGCTCCCCAGCACGCGGGGCTGCATCCAGAGCCCTGATTCCACCTCCATCTCCTCCAGATATTACTACAAACGAGAGATCCTGGAGAGAGTTGATGGGCGACGTCTGGTGTACAAGTTTGGGAAGAACTCCAGTGGCTGGAAGGAGGAGGAGGTGCTCAACAGGAACAAGGAGCTGTAGGAGTCCTGGATGAGCCGGGGTCTGGCAAGCCCCTCGGGGCCAGCCCCGGGCTGGGCTCCTTGGCAGGAAACTTCACCTGCAGCTGTATCTGGAAGCTGCTGCCCCGTGCAGCGTGTGAAACTCCGACCCTTGCATGGGCATGCTCATGTGTGCTGGTGACTGCTGGCACTGAGGTGTTTAAAGCTAATATTTTGGCTCCAGTAGGTTATTGTAAACCGTATTTCCCTCGCTGGATTTGTACCTTCAACTGGAGTTGCAGTGACTTTGGCTGTTTCAAAGCCTGGACAAACGCAAAGGGGAAGAGAAATTTGAGTGGCAGCTGGCACTGCAGTAAGAGGCCAGCAGGTCTCCTGCTGTCCCCCAGGCAGAGGGGCAGCACCACCGTCTCACCTGTGATCAGACAGACCTTGTCCCAGCTATGAGGTCCTCCCTCATCACTGCTCGTGCTGCGCTGAAGTGCCCTGTTTGCTCCGCGTGGGATGGGTGAGGCCCCCCTGTGCAGCAGCTTCTCAGTGTGGCACCTGCTGAGAGAAGATGGGAACATTGTGGAGCTTCACCTGGCCCTGGAGAGCCTGCAGTGGGGAGAGGACTTGGGACAGCAGGGCCACTCTGCATTTCCAGCCCGGCTGCCTGTATCTAGCAACAGGCCTTTTCCCCAAAAGTAGCTTCTAATTTATGTAAGACCAAAAAAAAGCACAAAATGAATGAACAGATATATTTTTTCATGAGTAGATGTTCCCGTGTGAGAATGTGCACTGTAGGGCACACACGTGTCTTGTGGCAGGTGGTGATGCTCAGCTGGACTGAAGCGATGTCACGGGGGCACAGACTGGCTCTGTGTCAGCCACAGGAGGGGGATGCCAGCCCAGCCAAGCACCCAGCAGGTGCATGTGGAGTCCTCCTTTTCAAATGGGAACGTAAGAGGAATAAATTTTTGTTTGGTTGGGTTTTTTTGTACTTCCCTGTCATTTTGCTTGTTTTTCTTAAAGACATGGTGGGGACCAGACTTACGTTACCTGGGATGTCCCATTGCATCAACCCCATCTGCCACCATCCCTCCTGCCTGCTGTGGCCTGGTCTTGCCTGGTCATCCTGGCACAGGGTCACAGGTGAGGTGGGCTCTTGTCCCTAGCTGGTGGGAGTGAGATCTGGAGGCCTTGTCTCAAAGCCAGCCATGCAGGGGCATCTTACACCCCAAATCTTGGCCCTTCTGAGGACCCTCCAGAAATTCAGCCCTGGCACTTGCTTTTGCAAGAGGGCTTTCCCAAAGCACCGGCTCCAAGCCAGAGTTTGCCAGTTGCAGGCTGCTGGGAAGCGAATGCCTGGGTGGTCTGGTGTGGGGGGTGTCTCTCTCAGCTCCCTCTGCATTAAGGTCCCCAGCCTGGCTGGGGGTCACGGACTGTGGGAGGACCTCCAGCCCCTCTCTGGCCACTCCTTTCTTCTGAGAGATGTGAAGGGACAACAAGCAGCAGCACAGGCACTGCAATATGTTTAAGGCTTGCTCATCTTCCAGTCCGGCTATTTGGGAGCCTCTCCTAGGACCGGGGTGCCTCTCAAGTACCACATCTTCAGGAGGGGAGACCACTAAGGCCTGGCAGTGTGGCTGGACAGCCCAAACACATCATCTGTCCCTTCTTGCTCAATGGCAACACCAGCCTTCCCCAGCTACCCCAGCCATGAGGAGGCAGGGAGGGTGCCCCCGGAGTTCTGGGAGGATGTCTCTGACCCACAGAACATGTCTGCGGGGCAGCAAGAAGGAATTTATGGGGTTGGAGGCCAAGCAGGCTCTCAGATATGTTTCTACCACGAGCTTGGCAAACAGCGGTCCATGCATCGCTCCCGGTTGGCGTGAATTGCCTGCATTTCATGAGTCCTTCTGAATACTGCTGGGCACCAGGGGGTCTTGTTGCCACCCTAACCTCTTGCTGGTGTACAGGACCCTGCTGAATGTGGGCATGCAGGGGATAGCACTGCACAGTTTCTGTTCACCCTCAAGGGGAAAGTCTGTGGGACCCCTCCTCTGAGCTTGGAGCTTGACCAGGTCTGGGACGCCCAGGCAAAAGCAATGCCACATCCTTCTGAATGGTTTCAGCCAGTGCCTGGAGTGACTAAGGAGGGGAGCCAGCCCACCAGTGGTGGGGTCAGGGGCGTTTTTGGGATGCCCCTAGACAGTAAGTGTGCGTTTCAAAGCCTGAGATGCCTTTTTAGCAGGAGGATCCAGCCATTGTTCCCTGGTTGCCCTTCATTATTGCCAGAGACATGGTGCGACTGGGATGTCTGGTCTCCTGCGGCCATGCCATGCCATGCCATGCCCAACCTTGCAATTCAGCAAGACATAAGAGGGAGTCTGCAGTCATGCAAAATCCCGGGGATAACAAAATCATACAGAAGACCTCCATCCCTTGCCTTATAGTGTGCTGGGCTGAAGTTGTACTGCTCCCAGATCCACAAGCTGAGATGAGGCCATCAGGGTTGCCCTGTGGTGCAAGAAGAGGTCCCAGTCCCTGGGTGTGAACCGGGAGCCAGTCCATGGTCTGGGCTGCAGCCAGACCTTTGTCACGTTCCTTGCGTAACCTTCCCCAGGGAACAGGTTTTCCCAGCTGGCGTCTGCTGGCTCCAGCGAGTGGAGGGTGCTCCAGGCCCATCCCTGACCTCCTGGAGCTGCCACAAGGAGCAGGCTGGACAGGGTGGCAGGAGGGACAATGCCGAGATGCTCGGGTTGACCACACAAGCGGCATGTGTGGGAGGGGGCCAGAATGGTGCTTGGTGGCAATCAGCGTGTCCAGGGAGGGGACACAGCGAGCAGGGCAAGCCCAGCCCCAGGCCAGGTCTCGCAGGAGCCGTCTGTGCTCCTGGCTGCTGTCCCTCCGAGTTTGGGGTTGTAGGCGAGGTGTTTATTCTCCATCAATAGATAACCCTGGCAGGTTGGCAGGGAGAAGGCAGCACTTTGTCACGCAGCCTGTTGCCCTGCCAAGCGCACCTTGTTTGCTCAAGCAGTTTCATTTCTTTCCCGCTGCGGTTTGTGTTACCTAACTGGCTTAGGACAATGTTTAACCAGCTCTGGCAGCAGCAGGGAACCTGTCTGCCTCGCCTCCCGTGCCCCCAGTGTCCCCACTGCCATCGCCAAGTGGGGGGCACGCTGGTCAAGAGGCTTGGGGCAGAGGCAGGGGGTCCGTAGACCCCTCAACTGTATGGGCACCCTGGCCAGAGGAGGAGAAAGAGGCAGGGGTGTGCAGGCACGGGCTGGGGGACCAGATCCTGCAGCCTCCCATGAAGTCTGCGTGGGTCTGTGGGGCGAAGAGCCAGGGAGGACGGGAGGAGGGCGAGCAAGGCCAGACACACACACACGCACATGTGCACACACCAACACACACTCAGGGTAACCCCTGCAGTGACCTCCAAGCCATATTGAGCCAACCCAGCAGAGCCTCCCAGCACACTGGCACGAAAAAGAGATGATTTATTTGTTTTTTTCATCTGCTTGGAGGTGCCTGGATTTTATGGCTGTGGCAAGTCATGGCAGAAAACGGAGAAGAGGATTTTCCTGCAAAACAACCTCCCCTCACTCATTTACACTGGGGTCTGCTGGGAGACCTTTCCCACCAGGTTGTCCCAGGTTGAGCATGTTTCTGGCGTACAGTTCCCATGGAAATATCATGGTCGCCCTTCAAGTTTGAGCATTAAAGTTGGGTTTTCTCTCCCCCAAGACCCCCCAAAGGGACACAGGGGCCATTGCTGATCCCTGGTCCCAGTTAGGGAAGAGGAGGGCAGTTTGCCTTGGCCAGCGCCTGCTTGGGACCCGTGGACTCAAAGCAGGCTGCTGTGGCTGAAATGTGGCAGAGAAATGGGGTGAGGGGAGAGGTTTCGGCTGGGCCAGCAAGAAGGTGTCCAATATCCCGTAGGCCAGACCATGAACTGCCCCTGAGCACAATAGCATGACCTGATTTTCCAGCCGAGCCGGACTGTGGCCATCCTTGCAGCGGATCAGGGTAGATGGGAATGTGGTGTGGACAGGGGCAGCCTGCAGGAGGCAGAGACCATCTCCCTGGGACCCCACAGCTGTGGGTTGCAGTCCTGGGAGAGGTCTTGTGGACGGAGCTTTAGGGACTGTGCTGGGGGCAGGAAGGCGAATGCTGCTGGGGGACATGTTGTAAGGGATGGGGGTGTTACATACCTGCACTTCTGGGAGCTGAGTTATATGAGGGAAGGGCTGTTGCTCAGGTGTGATACGGAGCGCAGAGTTATTGCCCAGGGGATATATATCACATAGGAGCTGGGAAGGACAGCGCTGCCGGGGGTTCGTAGCAGGGTGCTGCCACAGCAGGCTCAAACCCAGCCCGGTTTCAGGGCTGGGCTGGCATGCCTGGGGCTGGGCAGGCCCCCCAGGGCTGCGTCCCTCTTCCCCGGGGTAACAGCAGTTACCTGGGCTCCCAGACAATGCTTCCCCCTGCCTCGCAGCCCAACAGTTTCTTTGATAATTGCTTCCAGCAGTAGCTGCCCCGGGGGTGTCTGGCTCATTCAGGAGAGCTACCCGCTGAGGGTAACTCATCTGTTAAAACCCTGGGCTGTTTGGTTGTTAAACAAGAGAGCGGCTGTTCCCGCTGTAGGAACGGGGAAGCCGCTGCGGTGGCTGCGGTGGCTGCCTGGAACCAGAGACAGCAGGCGGCCAGCGGGCTGGGCACACCGGGGAGCACCCCCAGGGCACGGGGGTACCACACTGGGGCACGCCACATGCCTCTGCCTGCCCGTGCCCATCTTCCCCTTTCCCTGTGGTTAGCACTGCATTCAAGCTTCTGCATCCCACCCATCCCTTGCCTCCAGCCAGAGCTCCTAGGGCTCTGTACTAGGAGGTCCTCGGCTTGCCTCTCTGGCATGCCAGCACATCCAGGATGGGCCTGAAGGGTTCAGGCTCCCCAGACAGTTGGCTCCTGGTTGCCCCCATGGTGATTCAGCACCAGGCATTTTCCCCGCAGCCTGGGAGCAAAGCAGAAGCTGCCCTGTCACCCATGGGGAGGGATCGCCCCAGCCCCATCTGTCCTGTGCTGTGCTTGCTGCTTCTCTGGGACCAGGGCTCTGCATGCAGCTTGGCCATGCTGCACATGTGTGGCTCCTGCTGGCCACATCGGCTGGTCCCTGCTCCTCAGGAACAGACTTGGGGACTTGCTCCCAGCCCGAAGTTTTATTCCCACTCAGGTCTGACAAAGCTGCATCTCTGCATCCTTCCCAGCTCATGTTCCTTGCGCAGATGCTTCCCGTCCTGCAGAAAATGCCAGATCCTGGACTGCCCAGGTCAGGATAGATGTTCAGCCCTTGGTCTCTGGCATCTCAAAAGGGTGGCACTGCTGGGTCTTCTTGGGTGGATGTCTCCCAGCTTCCTGTCTTCCCCTCTCTCCACCACTGCCACCAAAAATCCCAGTCCTGTTTCATTGTGAAACAAAAAGAAATGTTCATCACATTCTTGTTTCCTGGCCAACTCTACCCTTTGTTATCCACCAAACACAGCACGGACTCTGGCACTGCACCAGCTTGCAAACGGAGTCACTGAGCAGACAGTGCGAGCTGGAAAGTCCAGGAACAAGAGAGCATGAACTGAAGGTCCTGACCAAGCTCACGGCATCAGTGGCAGGTTGGCAGATGCCAAAGAGGCTGCCCAGGGTTATTGCAGCCCAACTCCCATCACACATCCATTTCATTTCAATGGACCAATGCCTCCTGAGATCTCCTACCTTCTCACAGGCGATTACACACCTCTAGCACTTCTCCCTGCTTCCTGCTGAGCAGACCATGTGGAAACAAACCTAGAAGCCCTCTGTCAAACCATCAGGATGTGTAGTCCTGAAAGCCCTGTGTCCTGGAAAGGCTTCCTCCAGGCTTGGTGATGAGAGCACATGGGGATGGGGGCAGTTACAGACACTGCAGCTGTGGGATGTGGGGGAAAGAGCTGTGTCAACTCATGGGCTGCAGCTTCCAGCTGATATTTTCTTTCCTCCAGCTTGTGCAGATTCATTTCACAGTGAGGTCTCCAATAGCCCTTATCTCCTCCATTCGTTGCTCACCTTCCCACCCAGCTATGGCCACATGCTCACCTTTAAGTTTTCAGCTGAGAATCCAGTTAGTAAATTAAGGTGTTTGAGCCCACCAAAACATGTTGGGTACATTCTGGCCCCAGTTCAGCATGGCTCTGATCATTGAGCTACTCTTTGAAAGCCACAGTTTTGAAAGCCAGCGTGGCCAGGACACTCCTGGCCTGAGCTGCCTTGCTGCAGCATGGAGGTGTATGAGCAAGGCTGTCCCAGCTGAAGCTCCCCAGCACCCCGTGACAGAGCACAGGAACACATGCAGACAGAGAGGAAGGAAGAGGGGAATGAGGTGGTGGAGTGGGAAGGAAGATGAGGAGCACTGGTGTCTGAAATGCCTGAGAGAAGATGCAAGGGAGTGGTGGGAGCTGGAAGACAGAATCTGACCATCCCGCTGCAATGCCATGTTCCTGGGTGCCTAAAGAAGCCAGACACATGAGGAACCATTTGCTGAGCATTTTATTGTGTCCATCAGGCCTGGATGGAGAGTGCAATCTCTCTTTGGGTGCTCCAAGAAGAGCTCTGAGTGGTTCCTGGCCTCCAACACCAGGTATGGCATCAGGGCTGCTGATGGCCAGCAATGGTTACAAGAGCTCCTGGGGAGGACATGGAAACCATCACACAGTCAGCATGTCACTCTGCGGTGGGCCAGGGAGGGCAGGACTGCCATGGCAATGGACGGGAGCATCACACCCCTCCTATGTTTATTTTTGGCAGGGCTCAAGGGGTCAGTGAGCAGAGATGGAAGACGTATAATGAAACGTCCAGCCTTCCGTACCGTATGGTATGGTATGGTATGCTATGCTATTTGCCCCATTTCCCTGCCTGCTGGCCCCTGAAGTTGATGGCTGGGCCAGTGGGGACATCCCCCAGCTCAACCTCTTCCAAAGCTCCTAGAAAAGTGCAGCACCAGAGAGTGTAGCTGTGCCACAGGGCAGGGTGATGTATCCTGTCATTGGCCACAAACATCAGAAATTTCCAGCTGCCTGGTGTGTCCGTACCGCAGAGACAGGGATGGCGGTGCCCTGCTGAACTGCGGGCACACCCGCTGAGCACGAGACATGCTCTTGCGTCAGCTGTGCTCTCCTCCAGAGCCCCAGGGCAAAGGTCTACTTGAGGTGGAGATGGCAAAGCTCCTCCATCTCCAAAGGATGGGCTGAGCCAGGGAGATGATCTTGGCTGAGATGAGCTGAGGATCTAGTCCTGGTCATCCCAACACACAGCCTTTGAGGATGTCCCTTCACCTTGATCTGGCTGGGGGGCAAATCTCCTTGACTAGGCTTTCCTCACTCAGGGGACTGACCCCTAGGGTGGCAGGGTCTTTGCTGTCACAACACATCCCAGGGCAATGTGACCCCCATCTGCTGGCAAGCTCCAGTGGCCACAGTGTCCAGGCCACAGACACCAGTCTCAGCTGGGACACATCCAGCTGGCCGAGGTGCTGTCCTCGTGGAGTAATGTGGTGGCAGCTCCTGTGGGATCTTCAGGCTCTCCAGACGGCTGGTGCTCCTCTAGTTTTTGCCTTCAGGACTGCAGGCGAGCAAGTCCAGGCCTGAGCCTGCTCTCAGGCAAAGGGTGGGTCCTACGAGAGGATCTCATTGCTCCAGGCCTTTCTAAAATGAGCCGAGTTTCAGAGCATGCTTTGTGGGAGCCACCTCCACCACTGCCATTACATAAGACATGTTTTAGGGGGCCGGCAAGCTGAACTGATAAGAAGCCCAGTGCCTGAGCCATAGGGAGGTGCTGCTGAGCTTAAGGGGGGACGGGGACTTTGGGGCCAGGTCCTGCAGGATGAGACCATAGAGCATGTTCACCAGTTGCACTGTCCCAATGAGATCTGCACGCCCCAGTGCCGTACCCCACCAGGACAACCTCTGCACTTGCACTGAGGATAGCCTCTGCGATAGTGCCACCAAGCACTTTCTGGTGCATGAGCAGCATCTGATACAGTGGCCACAGCGTGGCTAGTGCCCATCAGGTGATCTAAACAGGCTTCCAGGTTTGGTGATGCCAGAGCTGGGTGTCCCAGTTTTCTTCCCTGTAAATTCCCAGTGTACCAGTGAGCACAGCAAGACCTGGCTCCATCTGGCACCAGGCTCCAACTGGTGCCTTTCTGGGGTGCTGGCCTTGGAGCCAGGGTCAGAGGGGGCAGCAGGTCCACCAGGATGGACAGAAAGTGTCTGTCTCCCAGTCAGCTTCTGCCAGTGGCCAGGAGTGTCTGGGTAGGCTCTAGAGGGGCAAAGGGGCGCTGGCTTCCCCGGGGCACACAGGGGAAACCCTTCACCTTCCCCACCCAATAGGGTGGTGGGGCCCAAGTGCAGACCTTGCTCTGGCCATGAGACTGGGAGGGAGGGGGTCCCGGGATGTGCCTCAGGGGTTCTTTGAGCACAGCAGGAGAGGAGATGGGCACACGGAGGGGCTGAGTGTCTGTGAACTGCAGTCCCCTCTGCTTGGGCACACTCCAGCCCTGAGGCTTCCCAGGGTCCCTGGTGCTGGGACCCCTTACCAAGTCATCCCAGGGAGCAAGTCCTAAGGGTCGCGCTAGCTGCAGGCAGGTCCCCAGCCTTTGTGCTGAGACCCATCCCTCCCGCATCCTCCCTTCCCAGAAGTGACGGTGGCAGGCGGTGGCAGGCGGCCAGCCCCACCTGTCTGACAGGTAGAGCAAGGGTGGGGGCAGCTGCTGGCACCCGCTGCCTGCATGCCTGCCCCAACCTGCCGGGGCCCTGCCAGGGATCGCCCCACTGCAGCGGGCAGGAGGAGCGGTGGCCCTGGCCAGCAGTGCCACCCTGCAGGGGCAGCACAGCTCTGCCCCTGGCACAGAGGGAAATCGGGAGGCAACACACTGCTGGGTGCGGATATCCTGCACCGTGGCATGTTAACCACAAGCACAGGCAGTTGCACACGCGTGACCACACACACAGTGGGCTACACAGCAACAGACACACTTGCAGACATACAGTTACGGATGCGTGCAGAGTGTGTTACGCTGATAAACAGTCACAAATGCAGATACACAACAGGTGCGTGCACAGCGTGACGATTGCGGACACCCTCAGTTACACACAAATACGCAGTGTGTTGCATGCACAGAGGTACGCGCAGAGTGTGTGAGTTCCAGGCGTACACACAGACACATGCAGAGTTGCACACTGCATTACCCAGGCATGTAAGTAGTTACACACATGGTTACTCACATGCAGTTACTCACACAAGCTCCTACACAGCTTCTCACCCGTGGGCACACACACCCCCTCAGACAGGTTGCACCCAGCATGGTGGTAGCCCAAGTCGCACTCACGTCCTGTTCCCACCACCCGCAGAAGATGCCCAGGTGCCCCCCCAGCCCCGGCCCCGCTGTGGCCAGCCACTCACCCCCAGCCTGTCTTCTTGCTCCCAGCTCCCTGGGTTGGGAAGGGCTTTGGGATAGACAGAAATCCCTGCAGGGTGCTGATGGGGCCAATGAATCACAGTGACGTGTCACGCCCTGCTTCAACCCTGGGCCAGCTGCAAGCAACAGGCTACAGGGTGAGTGCTCCCTGTTTTGGGCAGCAGGAACCCCCAATGGTCAGGAGCCGACCCCCAGCCCTGCCTGGTGAAGATGCAAGCAGACCATGGGTGGACTCTCACCCATCCCTGGTATTTTGGCAAGAGCTGGCAATGCCAGGCCTGTACCTGTGGGAGTGCTGGCCAGCACCCTGCCGGCTCTGGCACATATCCACCCAGCGTGTCCCCAGCAGGGATCGCAAGGGCCTATTTGGGGCATGGCTGGGCAGTGTCCAAGGGCTGTGTGATCACACACTGTTTATTTTCCTAGTTTCTGTCGCCAGGGACCTATTGGTGACCTGAGCTCAGAGCTGCAGGGACAGACTTTCCTGGGGTCAGAGACCTCCAGCGCTTGCAGCATCTCAACAGCTAACTGAGGGTCACAAACAGCCTCCAGGATCTGGCCGGGCCACTCCAGCCCCAGGCAACGAGCCTCAACATCTTGCCCAGCCACTTGCAAACAAGCCAAACAGCTCAAGGTCTCCCAGACTGGCTGCAGACATCTCGACCACCCTGCAAACAAAGCAGAGGTGTGGGCTGTGCCTCTCCCCTCCAGGCAGAAGGAGGGTCCCGTGTCCTCTTGCTGCTCCTGCCTGTGAGACGCAACCTAAAGGTCCCATGGGGCCCCTGCTTGACAGGCCAACACTGCACATCCCCTGCCCATGGGGTGCTGCTGAAGCTGTTCCAGCTCCCTGGGTGCCCCACAAGCTGGGGTGAGTGATATGCAGCTGCCAAGATGGAGACGTAGGTGGGCACCCCTCTGCCCTGGCAAGCCGACCACAGTGGGTTGTTCACACACCAGACCAACCAACTGGTATTTATCTTAGTTTGCCCAGGCAAAGGCCACCAAGCATCCCTGGGGCTGTGGGGTGAGCAGGACACGTCGCTCCCAGAAAGCAGGGGTAGGGTGATGGAGCTCACTTGGATGAAAGCAGCAATCAGGTCTACATGAGGCAGATGCGCTGGCCAGGGTTCAAAGCAAATGATTGCAGCTGGGAGGTGAGGAAGGCTGAGGGTGCAGCATAGCAAGAAGTGACTTGGCACTGTGTAGACACCCAGGCTAAACTGCTGGTGCACAGGGCGGTGGGGAGACCAGATGCTCACCCTGGATCTACAACAGCATGTTGGGAATCTAGATGCAGAGCCTACAACAGTCTCTAGCTTGATGCCCCCCAAACAGTGAGGGCAAATCCCATTTATCCTGAGGAAACAGGCACCTAAAACAGGGTGTGCCACAGAGAATGTTGGATGAGGAAAGGGCCCTTAGCTGGAGCTCCCATGACCCCGTCATTGTCCCACACTGTCCCTGGGGTGGCGATGAGCTCATTTCACTGTGGTTACCCTCCTCGCCTGCATGCCAGGTGCTTTGTCATGAGGCAAGAAGAGGAGTGGGAACAGGTTATTCAAGGTCTGCGGGGCCCAGGGCAAGCACAGGTGACCATGGGAGCTGGGGGTGTCTGGGGGTGCGAGAACAGGGCAGCCAGGCAGGGTGTAGCCCCCTCCTCTTCCCACAGGAGCTCCGGGGATGTGGGGGCTCTGGAGCCCAGCGCCAGGCACTGCGATATATCCACGGGGCACGGATGGGGAAAGTGGTAGACTTTGCCCCCGCCTACAAGGTGTGGCAGAGAGGCTGAACAGTCTGCATAATTATCATCAAGGCCGGAAAAGGCGGGTCGGGGTTAGGACGGGTCACATTTGGGTCAGATTGGGAGACCTGACCTGGATGGGATCAACAGAAACCCCCTGTGATGGGTTTTGCAGCATGAAAGCATCCCTCCACTGCTTGGGACAGGACCTCCTTCCTTGGCAGTTGGTGAGTCCCTCACTGTCATCTTCCCAGCTGAGAACCAGTGGGTTAAACGTCCCCAGGTGGACCAGAACATTTTCCACAGCCCCATGAGCCCCCTCCTGCCCTCCCCAGGCTCTCCTTTGCCACCTGATCCCCAAACTGTGCAAACTCCTTTTGGTGGGGCCACGACCCTGCAGAGCACAGGGACCAGGCACAGCAGCCCTTCTGGTCTGCCATCGCAGGGCGTTGGATCTCCTGGGCACTTGGAGACCTGGCGATGCTTCACGGGAAGCTGTTCCTCCTCTTCCTCTCCGACAGCTGCTTTTCCTGCTGGGATGTGCCATGGCCACAGCCCCTGCGGACCCCGTGCCCACCCCACGTGCCATTGGGGAAGCTGCGGTTCTGCCCCCCTCTCCCCCTGCACCATACACCCCCCTCTGCCCACACAGACCCCTTGCTCTTCTCATGCACACCCCAGCCCTGCACACACATACTCCCCATCCTTGCACCCGTCTTTTCTGTGTGCCTATGTGCACACACACGTGCCAGTCCCTGGGACTGGTGTTCTCCCCTTTTTGCTTTTGGGATCCCATAAACACAGTGAACCTGCAAACACCCGTCTTGTCCCCCCGGGGTGCAAATCAGTGTGGGTGGTGGGATCCAGTCCTAGGAAGGGTAGCTGAAAGCACGTGTCTGCAGGTTTCAGCAAGCCTGAGGCTTTTCTCTGGAAACAAAACCTAAGGGAACGAGAGGGAAGGAGCATCCCAGGTACCACAATGTACCCCCATCCATGTTCCTCCCTGCTCTGCCCCTTGGGCTGGTGGTTCAGGTGTTGGAGGGGGTCTTGGCTGCTGACCCAGAGGGTCCTGTTGGAGGAGTCAGGGCTGGAAACCTGGTACCACATGAGGTCTGTACAGAGAAGATTTGGCCTTGGTCAAGGCCTCCAGAAAACAAAGGAGAGGCCAAGAAAGCACTGTGAGAGCTGAGGATGCTGCTCCGTGGCTGCAGAGCCAGCCCTGCCACCAGCATGCAGCCGGATGCCAGTGAAGGGAAGGTCTGGGCACACTGCCCTTGGCTCCATCCCCAGCCGAGGGCAGGGGGCCAGCAGGGATCTCTGTCCCCAGGGGCTGAGGGACCCCACGGGTCCCTCTTCTTGTGGACAGGTCAAGCCTTAACACCATGGCTGGTCCTTGCTCCAGCTGCTTGCCTGGGAAATCATTGCAGCTCCTTCCTGTCCTGATGATGGTTGGAAATTTCATCTTTTCCAGCTGAAATATGGCCACAGACACTGTTGTACATTCACTTCTCCTTGTGCAACCTTTGTCCATAGCCGAAAGAGCTGTTCCCCACTCCCATGAGCCTGTGTGAGTCCATCAGACAGGGTGCACCCAGACCCCAAGATCTGGGGATGGCGGGGAGAGCAGAGCCTGGGGGCACCTGCCCTGGTTGGGGGCAGGGGGATGCTCTGGGGAGAGGTGACCCAATACAGAGAGCTCACAGGGCACCAGCCCAGTGAGGTGAGCATACAAGCAGTGCAAAAGCGAGGGGGTTTGGGAGAGCCACAAAACTGACCTCCTCCCAGGGGCACAGCCAGGCGCGGCTAAGCTGCACGATGCCCCGTGGAGCGAGCACCAGAGCGGGTCCCTGGGTCCCTCCCTGCCTGACCTGCAGCCTCATACCACCACCGCTGATCCAGGGCCGGTGTAACCCAAGCGCTGTTTGTGTTGTGGGAGGTTTGTGTGTGTGTGTGCACGCGCCTGTACGTGTGGGCAGGGCCCCCGAGCATGGAGCTGAGCGAGGATGTCATGTCAGCCAGGGGTGCGGCACCGCCCAGACATTCATTTTGCAAACAGACGTGGGGTCATGAACTACATAAAAGGCAGATGTGGGTTCTGCCAGCACCCGGTCTGAACCACACCTCCCTCGTCCAGGTCACCCCAGGAGAGCAGAGCGGCACTGGGGCACGGGGGAGGATGGGAGGACACAGCAAAACCCTTTGCCCTGGGATAAATAAAGCACACCACCAACTCAGGTGAAACTGAAACATTTTGGGACTGAGGATTCCCCCCAGCAAGTGCCTGGCAGGTTTGTAACAGCTGGGACTGCATTCCTGCTCACCTCCCCCAGCAACAGGCACGTGGACCTGGGGATCATCGCCTCCTGGCTGGACTCCCAGCGGAGATGCGGGAAGCCAGGATGGTCCCAGCACCTACCCAGATCTCCAGGGCAGCTGGAGACCTTGCAATCTTGCTGGATCTCCCAGGGCTGCTGAGGGCAGCCAGGCTTTTAGCTCAGCTTAGCCATAGTGGTCCCCAGCACCACTTACTTGTTCCTTGGTGCAGCAACAAAAGCCAGAGTCCAGATGTCCTGGCTAGGTGCTCCTGCCTACCCTGGCATTAGGAGCACAGCTCCCTCTCTGCCCTCGCCGCAGAGGACCCCACTCTCTGCTGTTCTGCCTTCCCATCCCAGGGGACATCAGGGCACAGCACGGGAAGACCCCAGGCCACCTGGTCAGCCTCAGCAGGCGGCTCCCCGTGACAGAAGTGATGCATGCAGGAGGCCAGGCAAGGCCCAGCCTCCCACTCTGCGGGGACGTGTCAGCCCCGCCACGACCCCACTCCTCCGGGAGCTCTGGGGGGTCTCTTGGGTGCAGAGGGCATTTAGGGTGCAGAGGTGGCTCTGTGCCTGGCTGCAGCTCAGGTCTGCCACAGGGACGGGACCCTATGGAGCTGGGGCAGCCCCCTGACAGCAGCACAGCTGTGGGGCCGGGGCTGCAGGCTCTGGGGAGCTCTGTTCCTTTTCAGGTATGTGCTGTTCCTGAAACTAATTAACCTGCAAATCTTTTGCTCGCAGACATAAAAAGCAACACTGAGAGTGGCAGTGGAGACCCAAAACCAAACCCCATTTTGAAAGCTCTCTTTTCCCCCCAGCCTGGAGCCCTGTGGTCCTGCTCTTGCACTGTGCTCGACTGCCTTCTGCCCTCGGCCCGGCTGTGGCACAGAGCCTGTGCATCCCCCGGACAGCAGATCTAGGGCTTAGCAGGTGTGGCAGAGCTGCTTACTCCTTTGAATACAGGATGGATGAGATACCCACCCCGCATGAAGGCAGCACTTTGCCCCTATTCCCCAGAGAAAGGACGGGCTTGCAGGGAGGGGAAGGGCTGCAGGACCCTCTGAACTTCACTCCTGTCTTCTCGGGAATGGCACTCTTGGGCAGGAGCCCTGCAGCCTTGCAGGCTTTGCCTGATGCTGCTACACGTCCCGTGGAGTTTGTAGGCTTGTCCCCAGCCCTGCACCTTGCTACCCGTGCTGCTGACTCATAGCCTGACCTTGGGTTGGCCACCACGTCTCTCTGTGTCATTGGGTTTCCCAAGGAGTGCGCTTGGCTCGGCTGCTGGCTGCCCAGACGTGGAAATTCCCCACCTCCCTCCCATCCCCAGGACCTGCTCCGCCTCGGCACCCGGGCATGACGAAGGCTCTGCCCCTGGCCAGCCCCGCACGCTCTCCCTAGCGGATCTCGCGCCCTGGAGAACAGTCCACATCCCGACTTTGCAAAACCCCAGCAGCCCCGGGGATGAGCAAGCCCTGACAGCGCCAGAGGAGGAGCCTGGCTGCAAACACTGGCCTCTTTGTAATGGCTGGGAGCAGGCGAGTGCCAGGCTCCTGGTATTTATTTATTTATGGAGGTGAATGCTAACAGCTTGTTTGAAAGGAAAACATGCACCTTGGGGCCCTGCGGGCAACCATCCCTCCGCTGTGCCTGCGCCCCTGGCCCCTGCCACGGCCAGACCCAGGCACCCCACACGGTGCCCCCCAGCCGGGGCCCTGGAAGGTGGGAAGGGCTCAGAGCACCCAGTCTCACCCAGTCAGCAGTCCAGAGCTGGTGGCCCACCCCGGCCCCGCTGCAGGCTGTTCGGGAAGGGTGAGACTGCAGCAAGGAGATGTGAAGGACAGCAAAAGCCCCGAGCCCAGGACCCGATGCAGACACTCCATCCAGCCCTTCAGGGCTTGTCTGGATCTGCCCCAGCCCTGACACGAGTTCATCCCATACCCATGGGCCAGCCCATGGAGCGCTGCGCCCACAGTGGGCAGCTCCTCCCTGCCCTTGGTTCGTGACCATGACAAAGATACCGCTGGACTGCAGCAAAACGGCTTGCGCGACACCTGATGCCATGTCTCCCAGCATCCCTCTGCTCCTGGGACCGAGGACAGTGGGCAGGGAAGGAGAACAGGAGCCAAAATAAGTGAGGCCAGTTAGGAAAAGGAAAGGTCTTGGTCAGCTTTGGGCTATCCTGCGGCCAGAGGAGCTTTACGTCTACCTAAGACCCAAACTACAGGTCTTGGCTGCCATGAGGCTTCACTCCCACCAGCTCGGCAGCAGCAGAGCTTTTCATGGCATAAGCTTGGCTGGCCAAACCCACTCCCCACCCAAGGTACAGCTTGCTGGTCTGTGAAGCCTGGCTGCAAACAGGAGTGTCTGTGTGTTTTGGGGGGCAGGCCAGGTGGAAAGCTGGTAGGTTTGCTCGAGGGAACTGGATCCCTATGTGTAACCTGGGGCTGTGGAGGGAAGTTGCTGAGATGTTCATACTTATCCTCCATCAGCAAGTGTCACCCTGCTAACCACGATGTCACCCTGGTTCCTGCCTTGATCACCGCATGCCAGGTCCACCTGTGCACCTTCTTGCCCAGCAGTGGGGATGGGACAGCCTCGAGTCAGGACCAGAGAACTGGCGCTGCCTCTCCAATGCCACAGGAAGCCAGAGGTGTTTCGGCAGTGCGTGCTCATTCTTCATTGCTAGTGACCTGCAGAGAGGAATGTGTGCTTCTGGGGACACTCCAACTCTCCAGCTGCTTGGCGTCCTGTGGGAGGATTTAAGGCACACGCTGATGAGCAGTAGGATATGGTGGTGTGAGTGCGTGTGGTCATGCCCATCAGTCCTGCTGCAGCTTGGCTGGTGGTCTTGGCCCTTGTGTCTAGCAAGGCTGGGACAGGTTCAGCAGTAGCAAGTGAAATTTAAGCTAATCACCAGAAGAAGCTGATCACCAGCAGTGCTTTAGGACCAGGTCCAGCAAAGCAGAGGGCTCTTGGAGCACCCCGATCTACTGCAGCTGCTTGTCTTAGCACAACTCATGCTGGTGATGGGGTGGCCCAAGCCAGCCTCGACAACCTCCAGCCTTGTCCACACACACAGTGCTGGACTTGGGTGGCCTGGAAATGGCCATGGGAGGGCAATGACCACATGGGACACCCAGACAGTGCTTGTAACAAACTGTATATTGATCGAGACCCCTCTGCACAGAGCTGGTGAGCCTGCGTAACCCTGTGGGTCATCCTCCAATGTGGTGACAGCATCCGTGGGATAAAGCAGATCTGTTCACCCCTGAAAGCAAGGCTGGTGAATCTCTCCCATACCCTGCAATAACCCTTCTTGCTTCAGCAGTCGTGGCTTGCCAGGTGTCCCCACCCTGCAGTCTCCCTGCTCAAACTGGATCCACATTTTTATTGCAAAGTCTGCAACGGGGGGAGCATGGGGATGCAGCAGTGGGGACACGGTCAGTGCTGGCCCTCCCTGCCAGCTGCTCGTCTCTCCCCATGCTCTGTTTGCTCAGTGTTGGGTGCCACGTGAAGGCAAACACAGCTGTGCCGGAGGAGCAGAAATGAGGGCAAACAGAGGCTGGCACAGTCCCGCAGCCTTCAGCCACGGTTAGTGGCATTTGGGGGTTCCCAGGGCACAGCCAGCGCCGACGGCACCCCAGGGCCCTGACAGCCCCTCACCTCTTCCCTGAGACAGCTCAGAGCTGCACAAGAGGAGAGCTGCACAACCCGCAGCGTGGGAGACCTCAGCCCAGGCAGCATCCCCCCGCTTGGCCCCAAGCCGCGATCACAGAGTGCAGATTTAAAACTGAGCCAGGTGGACCAAGCTCACAGGGACAGGGAGATTGGTGGCTCCTGAGGACAGAGGGACAGTCCCCAGTGGGAGGATGGTTGATGCCGTCACACTAAATTTGCCATGTTCGTGCATTGTCCTGCGGAGCAGAGCCTGGACCGGTTGGTCCCACTGAGGGGGAGCGATCCTGTGCCCACTGGCAGTGTCCCTGCACCCTGCATGCAGCGCCCTGCCCTTCTCTCTAAGCCCCAGCAGCGTCCCATGCTGGTGTCACATCTGCAGCCAGACTGGCTAGCGTGATGCACCCCCGGCCCGCTCCGCTCTCAGCTCCCTTTGGCTGCCCCGATGGAGGGGAGGGAAGGGAAAAGTTGAAGTATCTTCCCAGCGCTGCCTGGGGAGGGACGAGCCGGGTTCAAACCAGGGCCGGCAGCGGTGGGTTCTCATGTCCCCATCTGAGATTGACGTGTTGGCCAGGCCTTGTGGGTGAGCTGTCTAGGGCCGTCTGGCAGGGCTGCCTTCACCAAGGCAGCAGCACCTGGGGCAGACAAGGTGCCCATTTGACCCAAAAAGGGCCATGCTGGGACTGTGCACACTCGGCTCCTCGGTCAGAGATGACCCCATGCCAGGCCAGGACCTGGCTGACCCTTGGCTGTAGAAGCCTCTGAGCCAATATAAATCACTTCCTCTTCCTATAATTAGCACAACAATTTGCTGGGGAGCTGTGCTAATTTCTCATATGACGTCCCAGGTCAGAGACAGTCCTAGTTTTCCTCCTAACACCTGCTGAGCCTGACCTGCTGAGAACACACCCCACTCATCACCCGAGTGCGACGGCAGGCTTTGCTCTCTGCTGGACCAGCGGGCAGGCGGGTGCCTGGGCTTGCACTTTGGAAGCCATTTACACCTCTTGAAAGGGAGCATGAAATAGCTTCTCACCCCTCCCTGATCTACCCCATAGGTACCAGCCAAGGGGACGCAGCGTCCCTGCCATGCCGGGAGCCGCACTGACCCAGACCAGAGGGATGTGGCCCTGGAGAGCGTGGCCTGCTTGCATAAGAGCACTGGCATTTCCAGGGCCACCTCTGCCAATTCAAAGCAGGCAGAGAAATACAGTGTTCACAGGCTGATAGCTGCGTGCACGAGGTGTGTCTGCAGATAATGACAGTGGGGTCTGAAGTCCAGGAGATAAGAGGCTGGGGAAAGCAGTCTGGGGAGCTGCTGCCAGGAGAGATTTCAGGGTCCTGCAGAGGGAGCGGAGCAGGTTCCCAGTGCACAGCGCTGGGGCCGCCAGGTCATGTTGGGAGAGGTCAGGTCCCCACTGGCCACCAGTCCAGCGCAGCTCCGGCTGCCTCCACCCTGCTCAGCTGTGCAGCCCCAGAGCACAGCCCTGGCAGAGGGGCAGGGGGACATCATCGGGGGATGTGCTAGGAGCAGGGGAGGATGCCCAACCAGGGATGGTGGGAGGCAGGAGAGGGTGAGAGGCGCGGCTGGGGCTCAAGGCAGGCAGAGGGGGGTGAATGCTGCTCTGCCAAAGCTCCCCATGCCCGCCCTTCCCCGCACAATGGCCCTTTGTCCATGCCCGTCACAGTGGGGACGACATCCCTGCCACTGCCACTGCTCCCTGAGCGAGCGCTCAGCCCCGTGGCCCCGGTGGCTGTCGCAGCAAAATGAGAATAATTAGAAGGAGGTGCCTTTTATTACAGGTGTCTCTGAAGGCCTGGCAGAGTCGGACCCCGGGGCCCCCTTTGATCTCAGCCTTTGAAACCCTATAGCTTTGCTGACAGAGCTGCTCTGTGTTTCCAGGTCACCGGATGATCATTTCCATCTGGAAACAATGAGCTCTTTATGCCGCCCTGCGTGCTGGACCCTCCCTGTGCTGAGTGGACTGCTGCAGAAGCCCTCATCAGGGTCGGCTCCTTCTCCGGGTGGATGACGTAGAGAGGGACAGCAGCGGCAGGAGCCCACCCAGCTCAGCATCCTCATTCCCCATGGGAAATGGGAGGCTTTTAGTGCCGGGAGGTCAAATTCCCCCAATGCATAGCCCTGGGAGAGAGCCTTTCGTCCCTAGGGTGTACCACAAAAACTTCCTGCTCCCCTGGGGGAAACCCCTGCACATCCCCACCCCCAGCAGCTAAACCAAAATCCAGCCTCTGGGATGGGCCAAGCAGGCACATGGGGGGTTTCTGCACATGGGGGGTTTCTGTGCCTCCCAGTGCATCGCACCCAACACCTCACTGTAGGGAGCAGGACATGTCAGGGCTCCCGGAGCAGGTCCCCAAGCCAGGGATCTGCAGGGTGAGCACCTCTGCTGCATGCTGCCATCAGAGAGGAAGGCTCCTGGCATTGCCCCTGAAACAGCAACTCCCCAGGCACTGTCCTGGGGCCTGTTGCTGCTCCAGACTCTGCACGCTCAGCCCCCTGTGCTCTGGTGGTGCTCGGGCAGCAGGAGAAAGCCCTAAGCCTGTATTTCACAGGGCAATATGGACTTTGCTGGTTGGACAGCCCTGCTACAGAGCCTGGGAGCTGGTCACCTGGGGACAAGCCCAAGAACAGAGAAGGACTTGGGGAGGAGAAGCCCCTCAACAGCCTGTTGGTCCTTGTCTCCCTTGGGGACTTTGTCTGAACTGGAAAAACAGCAGCTGAAAAAACCAGCATCTTCATGGTCTACATGGTCTGTCTCTGTGCCTTTTCCAGCTCTGCAGCCTTTCCCAGCCCAGGAAGCTGCAGGGCACCTTCATCTCCCCTTCCTCTCCCTGCTGCAGCCTGCCCAGCGCCCTTGCCTACCCTGGGGGTCTGTACCTCCATCCTTCTATGGGTCGCAGCTTGGCATGGGGCTGCTGAAGGCTGTGGTTTGCATTTGCATTTGTCAAAACAACACATTGTTCTCCAGCAGCAGACAGGGGGACCGGTTGTGCAAGTTTCCTTGGTTGTGACAGTCAGTTTTTCCTGGGGTACGAGGCAAGATTTTGACTAGATGAGCTCCAAGGTCTGGTCCCTGGGGAATGGGGTGTCCCAGTGTTCTGGGGACATGCACTGGGGACACGTCTGGGTCCAGTCTGACTCCTTTGGCCTGTGCTTGGGTGATGCTTATCATAGACCATGATGAGGCCAAGTATCTCATGGCTGTTCTCAGCCTGAGGAACGAAACAAGTCGTCCCTGGGGAAGCCAGCAGCGTTAGCCACTATATTCCATGTTCCAGCAGCAACTGGCTCCACTGTCATACACTAGCCCACCTCTCATCTGTACCCACGGAGGCTTGGCAGACCCTGTGGGATAGGGCATGCCAAAGCCGGAGCACAGATCCTACAGCAGCAGCTGCTGTGGAGAGCGTGGTTGTGGTGACTGACTGGCTGATTGATTAATGAACAGAGATAATTAATGAACAGATAATATGAACAGAGCCAGCAGTGTCCTTGTGTGCATTTTCTGGGTGTGTTTGTTGCCCTCTCCTTGTGCTGGATGTCACCTTCTAGTTTTGCAAAGCAAATACTGGCTGTGCAGGGGCTGTGGAGCGGGGACACCTGCTCATTTGCCAGGTAAATTCCCCAGGGAGCAGGGCCAGCGGCCAACCTCTCGGCTTGGCCCCACGAAGCTGTTGTCAGCGGAGCGCAGGATGTGGGGGTCCATCTCCACCCCCCCATGCCCCCCGCTCCCTTTCCCCACCATGCTCCAGCAGAGCTATCTCCAGGCAACCCAGCCGGAGCGAAGGAGCGTCTCTCCCCTGCCGAGCTGGTGTGCTTGTGCCTGGCACATACCTTGCATACCTGGATGCAGGCATCACCAGGAACGCTAACCCTTTCCTACTCTACAGACAGCAATGCCTGCCCAGGCGCTGGCCTCCTGCGGGAGCTGCTGGCCTCCTGACCCAGTCCCAGCACCCCAAGGATCCAGCACTGCGTAGGCACCGCTGGCACCCACCTGGGCAAGGAGCCAAGAGCCTCCGTGGTGTCAAAGCTCGTGCTTTGCTGCCTCTGCATGTGTCCTTGCTGCCTGAGAGCTGCTTTACTCCATAGGCAAGCTGGAGGGCAACTTGCCCTGTTTAAACCCTGCCGCCCACATGCTGCTACAACCCCTCTTGCACTTTGATTGCACCTCTCTCTGGCAGCTCCTGGGACAAGGATTCTCCCAGCTGCCCCAGAAGTCACGATGTAAAGAGAGTCCACTGCAGGAGGGGCTTCTCAGCAGTTCTTTGCCTCCCCTAAGCAGTGCTGAGGTGGATCAGACTGGATCCCTGCATATCTCCGGGATGGTAAAAAGTCCGGCATGCTCCCTGCAGCATCTTCCACTCACAGCTGCAGCCTGGCCAGATATGCTGCCAGTGGCTGCTCCCAGCCAATACCTACCCTGATCTGACAGACGTCCTGCACTGAAACCTGGTACATGCAGGCGTGTTAGGAAGGGAGCCTGGGGACAAATCAACCCATGCCACATGTGGCAGTTTGCGCTGGGTAATTGTTCTTCTGGTTCAGTACAGACGTCCCAGCCCACACTTCACATGAAACACCCCTGGAGGAGGAGGGTGTCTTTTCTGCTGGAGGCTGAGATCCAGCTGAGACTGTTTCAGATCAGACATGCAGCTGTCCATGCACATCTGGCACTGCAGGTGCTGCGTGTCTATTTTGGCATGCATGTGGATGCATGTGCCTCTGTGTACATGCCTTAATGGGTGGGAGTCTGCACGCAACTGTGTCCCCATGTTGCTTGCAGGTGTTGGCATGTTCTCCTGGCTCTGTGTGCTCTCTGCAGGGATGGATGCGTGGAGAAGGGGATTAGTTTATGCCTGCCCAGGAGCTGCAAGTCCTACTCTTTCTTATTGCAAGGACTCCACAAGATCTCCTCACTCTCTTCTCTCTACCAGGTCTTGCTTAACCCACCCTAAGAGCTCCTCCTGCATCCTCCTTCAATCTGCTGCCTGACTGTCTGGCTTCAGGCAGCCCGTGCTGCAGGGTCTGAGACCTGGACGTAGCAGGCCTGGAACTGCCTGAAGTAAGTGTCTCCCCTGAGCCAGCCTGCCTATCCTGACTGTGTCCAGAGACTCACAATCCAGGTCCAAGCTCACAAGAGCCCTCTATCCAAAGGCCAAACTTCAGAGAGGTGGTCTGGACACCCGCAGCCACGTAGGCTGCCCAGCAGCTCCGCTGCAGCTCCAACTCCCCACAGACCTGCACAGCCCATGGTGGAGCAGGAGGTCTACAGAATGGGGCAAAACCATGAGTGGGATTTTTTTGTGCCTGAGACCAGGGGAGCTTGTGCCTCCCTGATCCCAAGGCTTGAGCAATGTATTAGAAGTAGATGAGGCATGGAAGGGCACAGAGACAGCCCGAGCAGTGGCATCAGGACAAGCAAGGCTGTTAGGGATGCTGGGGGTTGCACTCATAGCTTGAGCAGTGCCATTTTGGAGCCCCAGCAAGAGGTCCAAAGAAGAAAAGGGGCAGGCCAACCTTGAAGCGTGACATGAGATCATGCAGGTGTCTTTGGAGGACACTGAGGGTGAGCTATAGGTACAGGCAGTACCTGGTGCACACTGTACTCCAGGCCCTTTGCTAGGCAGAAGGATGGCATGGAGTCTAAGCTGCCCAGGGGTCCCAAGAGATTTTTGGCTGTTTCCTGGAGTGGTGGATCCCAGGAGACTTGAGGAACTGCTAGCCCGGGTTCTCCTTGGCTGTGGGTCCTGCCTGCTAGCCTGTAGCCCAAAAGGCTCTGCCAGGTGGTGGCCGGTCCAGGCTGTGCCAGCCTGAGCACAGCTGTCCGCCACTGGCACCCTCTGGCTAGTGGATATTTTGCAGGTGACTAATGGTAAGTGCCCAGGCGACAGGGCTGGCGCTGGTCCCTGAGGGCCAGCTGAGTTGGCTTGAGCTGGGGATGCAGCTATGAGTGACAGAGCTCTGCTACACATCTGGTGCTGAGTCCTGGGGGCATGGCACGGAAGAGCAGGGAAAGCCAGACAGGTAGCTCAGAGCACCTGGAGCAGAGCCGGGTCTGGCACCTTTGCTGTGTTTCCATCTCCCCAGATGTTATTGCTCTTCCAGTATTGCCAGCTCCTGAGTGAGAGGAGTTTAAGGAAACCCCAACTTGGTGTTGAGACCAGATTTAGATCTTGTGGCTGATGAAGGAAGCCTGCTCCAGGGCATCTTCCAGCACCCAGTATAGAGCAGGTTTCCAAGCTGACGGGCATCTTGTTCAGTCCCAGGCAGCACGGCTTGTGCTCAGTAAGGCTGTTCACAGCCACAGGGCAGCCCCACACTGGGAAAAGCGGTGGGTGAAAGTGCACAGGGTGATATACACTAGTGGGTACAGAGCATGGCTGCACACCACAGCTAGCCCGCAGTGTGCTAGCCGAGGGATGGGCAGATCCCCATGGCAAGCAAACCGGCAAAGCAGAGGAGGACACGGCTGTGGGCTTTACCTGACAGAACTGCCCGGCAGCCCCGGGAGCTGAGCCTGCCCATCACCTCCACCTCTCCGAGCTCGTGGGCTGTGCCTGGACCAGCTCTGGGCGTACAGGAGTAAGCCGGTGGCTCTTGCCTGCCCCGCTCCTCTAACACGGCATAAGCCTCCCCATCGGGTGGTGGGGTGAGCCAAGAGCTGAGCCCCGCTGCTGCCTTCGAAGGCTGCTCATGCCTTCCCCCGTAAACCCAGCGCTGGCAGCCTGCACTGCGCTGCGCCCAGGCTGCTGGCCCAGGAGTTGCACAATGGGCAGGGCTAAGCCCTGGCACTGGCTCCACAGCCACCAGCCCGGGGGGGCCAGCCTGGACCCCCACGAGCCCAGGGGTGCTGGGGAGCAGAGGCACAGCTGGAGTGTTGGAGCAGCCCGGGCTGGGACGGCCTTGGGGACCTTCCCAGGTGCTTGCAGCCACAGGTCCTGGTGTCACGCTGCACCAGACAGGTGGCAGCACTGTCCTGGCACACTGCCGTGGTGGCTTGTTTCCATGCCAGGGAACTGCATTGCTTCAGAGCAAGTGGAGAAGAGCTAAAGTCCTTCCTCGCATGACCTTGGCACAGCTGGCATTCTCGGAGGTAGTGAAAGGTGTAGAGATGGCCTTGGGGGTCTCCTAGTACCAATCCTGGCCTGGCCTCCAGTGATGAAGGGGGGGCGGGGCACGGAGCACTGCTGCCAGGGAGACAGTGCCTGCCAGCTCAGAGAGGCAGAGCCAAACTCTCCAGGCAGAGCAGGCAGCATGCCTGCATTTTTTTTCTCTGTGTCTTTCTTTGCAAGCTGCATTTGCACTGTGCTTTGGTAAGAGGCATTTCAATCCCCCAGCAGCTTTCGCTGGCCCTGGGTGCACATCCTGGGGTTACCTGGGAGGCGTGCGCTGCCAACCCTTCGCAGGGTGGCGAAACCGTCCCCAGCTCTGAGACCCCGCTGGGAAGCTGTCTTCCTGACACAGGTGTAGTGCATGATGTGCTCGGCCCTGCAGAGGATGTGTCTGACGTGTCTGCCTTCTTGCAGGCTGATGGTAAACTGAGTTAGCTGCCTCCTACCCAGGAGACCTTCTACCATGAATGGAGAAACTGAGTCAGGGTAGAGGTTGTGACTCACTCCCATCTTCAGGCAGTGCTGTGGAGGAGCCAGGACCCTGCACCGGGCTGCATTGCCCGCAGGAGGAGGGGAGTTGCACTGGTGCCACTGTGCAGAGGAGAGGGCAGTCTGGCCGAGCCGGGACGGCGAAAGGAGCAGCCTGGAGCACAGCATGACTCAGCTGTGATGTGTGTGGGGGTGAGGCTCAGGCTCCACCAAACCCAGCCTTTCGCAATGTGTTTACCAGGACCTGGGCAGCCGGTGCCTTCTAGGACGAGCAGCCCATCCTCCTCAGCCCCGAACCTGCTCGCCAGGCTCAGCCAGGCGGAGGAGGGACCATGTCCCCACCCCGGCCTCGCTGGCTCATGGCGGGGAACTGGGCGAGGAGCCTCTGGCCAGCTCTCTGCTCCAGCACTGCTGCTGGCGCTCTGCCCATGCCCAAGGGGAAAGTGATGCACCATGCCGAGGTCGGGAGCGTGCTCCCAGGGCAGCCGAAAACTGCCAGGTGCACCAAAACATGGCCCCAACCCACGGGGAGGTGGTGGCACATCAGGCCATTTATATCCACATGATGTCATCCCAGGGAGAGAGACAGAAATTCCCCCGCTTTCCTTATACCGTTTGCTAACTGCTGTCCCAACCACCCAGCCACCTTCTGCCAGCTACGAGGTTACGTGTCCCGACTGGGCAGGACACAGAGAGTGAGGGGCAAGTCCCTTTTTATGGATGATTTTATAGCAAGATATGCCAAGGACAACAGATCCAAATGATGTTTTATTTCATTTCAGCTTCTTGTGGAGTTTGAGATGGAAAATACTGGTCAAAAGCACAAACACCAACATTTATTCCCGCAATGAGCTGGAATGGAGGGTGTCAGGTGGTGGCCCATCTCCCTGCTTTCTTCTGTAGGTGAACTCAGCTTTGCTGCTGTAGCACTGCCGGGGATGAACACCCAACAGCAAAGGTCCCCAGTGCTCCTGCAACGCGCTGCAACTGGGAATGCCTGCTGTACCATGCGCAGGAGTGCCTGGCACATGGGGACCCCCAGAAAAGAGGCCCTGGAGCCATCACTGGAGATCTCAGGTGCTTTCAACAGGTCTATGTTGATCCCTGCCGCACTGGATATGGGGCACCACAGAGCGATGCCACGTCTGCTGAATGCTGCTCACACCTGGCCAGCCAGGACCCTTTGTCATGTGGCGCAAATGAACTGTTTTCAGCAGTTAACCTCAAACTGCAGTTCCCAGTTTGGCTCTGGGCAAGGCTGAGCCCTCCAGAGAAAGCCACGTGTGGGCCCGTCTCCTGCTGGCCTCTTTGCTGGCTGGTTTCCATCGCGTGATTCATGTCAGTTCCCAGCGCCAACGGCTGGGAAGGGACCTTTGTCACTGCATTGTCCCTGAAATAATTATTGCTTGGTTACCGAAGTAGGTTCAGGCTGGCAGGAGCTTGCATTACAGGCAGCAGGCAGAAACTGGCGTCCCCAGCCTGGCAGGAGCAGTGGCAGGGGCAAGGCGGGCAGCTGGGCTGCTGGAGACCCAGCTCCTCTGGCATCATGGGGCTGTGGGGACGGGTGGCGAGGGGTAGCTGTGCAGTGCCACGGCTGGGCATCGCTCTCGATACCTGCTCTGGCTGCCTGGGGAGGGCTCAGCCACCCTCACTGCCCTCTGGGCTCCTGCCAGGCACTCGTTCCTCACCGCTGATGCCCGAGCATTCACCCCTGCTGCTCCGTCGCCCCAGCTCCGCAGCAGGAACATCAGAGAGGGCAGGGCCCACATATGAAAGAGAAATGTCTTCACCCACCCCATGCCAGGAATATCTGCCTGCAGGGCGTGTGCGCCTGTGGGCACGGCAGGTTTCACATTGGCTGCTTCTCAGGGATGGGTCCCCAAATGCGCATCAGCCCAGCCCACCGCCCCTTCCCCTCCCAGTGCCAGCCTGCAGCGGCTCTCCCTCAGCTCAGACTGACTTGCAGCCTCCCCACTGCAGCAGGACCTGGCAGGTTTCTGGCTCCTGCAAGATATAAAGCTCTTGCCCCCATCCCTGGGGTCAGAGGATATCCGGGGAGGTGGGAGAGGCGCCGCATGGCACATCCAGGGGCCACCCATGCCTGTAAATCAGTAACAAAGCCGGCAGGTCCTTCGCTGCTCCCGTTTTCCCACTCATGTGACTCTCCCTGTCTGCAGCCTCTCCCCTCGGGCGGGAACAGGTGACGATGTGACTATCGATGGCCATGTGCCGCTGGGCTGCCACCGCCCTGCAGCACGGTGGCACTGGGACATGCACCAATGAGCATATGGGGAGCAGGGCATGGGATGGGGTGGGCTCCTTTCCTACAGGGGACCGTGCTTACTCCACACTCCCAGTGCCGAGTGGCAGATCATAGAATCATAGATTCATTAAGTTTGGAAAAGACCTCTACGATCATCGAGTCCAACCATCAACCCAACACCACCATGCCCACTACATCATGTCCCTAAGCGCCTCATCTACACGTCTTTTAAATACCTCCAGGGATGGGGACTCCACCACTTCCCTGGGCAGCCTGTTCCAAGGCCTGACCACTCTTTCAGTAAAGAAATTTCTCCTAATGTCCAATCTAAACCTCCCCTGGCGCAACTTGAGGCCATTTCCTCTCGTCCTATCGCTGTTACTTGGGAGAGGAGACCAACCCCTACCTCACTACAACCTCCTTTCAGGGAGTTGTAGAGCGCGATGAGGTCTCCCCTCAGCCTCCTCTTCTCCAGGCTGAACACCCCCAGTTCCCTCAGCCGCTCCCCATCAGACTTGTGCTCCAGGCCCTTCACCAGCTTCGTTGCCCTTCTCTGGACACGCTCCAGCACCTCCATGTGCTTCTTGGAGTGAGGGGCCCAAAACTGAACACAGGATTCGAGGTGCAGCCTCACCAGAGCCGAGTACAGGGGCACGATCACCTCCCTAGTCCTGCTGGCCACACTATTCCTAATACAGGCCAGGATGCTGTTGGCCTTCTTGGCCACCTGGGCACACGGCCGGCTCATGTTCAGCTGCTGTCAACCAGCACCCCCAGGTCCTTTTCCTCCGGGCAGCTTTCCAGCCACTCTTCCCCAAGCCTGTAGCGTTGCCTGGGGTTGTTGTGGCCCAAGTGCAGGACCCGGCACTTGGCCTTGTTGAACCTCATACAGTTGGCCTCGGCCATCGACCCAGCCTGTCCAGGTCCCTCTGCAGAGCCCTCCTGCCCTCCAGCAGATCAACACTCCCGCCCAGCTTGGTGTCATCTGCAAACTTACTGAGGGAGCACTCGATCCCCTCGTCCAGATCATTGATAAAGATATTGAACAGGACCGGCCCCAGCACTGAGCCCTGGGGAACACCGCTCGTGACCGGTGCCAACTGGATTTAACTCCGTTGACCACAACTCTCTGGGCTCGGCCTTCCAGCCAGTTTTTTACCCAGCGAAGAGTGCACCTGTCTAGGCCGTGAGCCGCCAGCTTCTCTAGGAGAATGCCGTGGGAGACAGTGTCAAAAGCTTTACTGAGGTCGAGGTAGACCACATCCACAGCCTTTCCCTCATGCACTAGTGGGTCACCTGGTCATAGAAGGAGATCAGGTTGGTCAAGCAGGACCTGCCTTCCATGAACCCGCGCTGGCTGGGCCTGATCCCCTGGTTATCCCGGACATGGCTCGTGAGCGCCCTCAAGATGAACCGCTCCATAATCTTCCCCAGCACCGAGGTCAGGCTGACCAGCCTGTAGTTCCCCAAATCCTCCTTCCAGCCCTTCTTATAGATGGGTGTCACGTTGGCAAGCCTCCAGTCGTCCGGGACCTCCCCAGTTAACCAGGACTGCTGGTAAATGATGGAGAGCGGCTTGGCAAGCTCCTCCGCCACCTCCCTCAGTACCCTCGGGTGGATCCCGTCCGGCCCCATAGACTTGTGAGCATCCAGGTGGCGTAGCAGGTCATTAACTGCTTCCTCTTGGATTATGGGGGGTTTATCCTGCTCGCCGTCCCTGTCTTTCAGCTCAGGGGGCTGAGTACCCTGAGGATAACTGCTCTGACTATTAAAGACTGAGGCAAAGAAGGTGTAAAGTACCTCAGCCTTTTCCTCGTCCTCGGTGGCAACGTTCCCCCCTCGCATCCAATAAAGCGAGATTCTCCTTGGCTCTCTTTTCGTTGCTAATATATTTGTAAAAACATTTTTTGTTTCCTCTTATGACAGTGGCCAGATTGCGTTCTAGCTGGGCTGTTGCCGTGGCAGCGCATGCTGGGGCTGGGGGCTCAGCCTTGGGACAGACCTGAGCCTCTCCTCCTTCTTGCAGTCCTCGTTTAGCAATGCCCCTCATTCGGCTCTTCCCTGACCACTCCTCATCGCCCTGGCAGTGTGTGGCATGTACCCACCCAGCCAGCAGCACCTCGGTGGTCTCTGGCAGATGGCAGCCGTGGGATACACCTGTCCCTCCAGCAACCTCCAGGGACTGAAATAAAGTTTTATTTCAATTATTGTATCCATAACAGTGACGGACAAGAGGGGGCACAAAAAAACCCCCACCGGTTTCTATGGCAACCAGGAATAATCTCCTTGGAGATGGTGCCGTCTCTGTCCCAGACCCTGGTAATACATCAGTTTCCTGATACAGGGACAGCACGGTATGTTGGCCACAAAAAACATCTGAAAGGACCCAGGAGGTATGAAGCAGAGGTTGCAAACAGCAGGGGCCCTCAGCTGCAGAGCCCTGCCATCCCCGAAATGCCCTTCCTCCTCTCTGTACCAGCTCCCTTTGCTTGCTCTCCTGTCATGCTCTGCAAAAGCCAGAGCCAGGAGGAATGTCTGTAGTTTCACAGCAGGGGGAGCAGGACAGGGACCTGCCCTCTCTCCGCCGCTGAGTCAGCAGCCAAGCCTGCACCACCACCAGCTCTTTGCTGCAGATGAGTGCTCCTCACCTATGGTCTCACCCTAACTTGGGAGAGCCTCTGCCCTGTCCTGAGCCTCTCCAACCTCCGATGGTGGGTGATGGAGCACTGTTCAGCCTGTCGCACAGTGGCAGCGGTGTTCCCACATTGCAATCTCGCTGGGGCATCCTGACAGCCCATGATATCTGGGAGAAGGCAGCGTGTGCTGCATCGTCTCATTCTTACATGGGGCAACTCAACATGCAGGTGGCACAGGGGCCCACCACCCATCCCTGGAGTAGACAGAGACTCATCTGCTCCAAGGCAGCTTGTGGCACTGCATGGCACAACGCCCTCCATGCCCACACCTGGAGGAGACATTGGAAGGGGTTACCCAGAGAGGTTGTGGAGGCATCATCTGGGCATGATCCGGGGCAACATCCTCTAGCTGACCCTGCTCTGAGTAGGTGATCTCCAGAGGTGCCTCCAACCTCAACCTTCCTCTGATCTCCACTTTGGGAACCTTACAGTACCCGCAGGGAGGTGTCCCCATGCCTCCCCCTGTCTAGGGCCACAGAGCCCTACCAGAGCCACCTTTCGGGCTGGGGGAGGAGAAGATGTCCAGACACCCTCCAGGCTCCAGGTGTGTCATAGGCCAATCATTTCAGTTTCAGCTATTCTGACATCATTTTTTTCCAGGAACAGGAAATTCTGATCCCTGAAAACCCCTTTATTAGCAGTCACTTCTGATTGGTTCCATTGCAGAACAAGGTGGCTCCCAGGGCCAATCACCACACAGCTGCCACTCTCACAGGTGCGGCAGCGAGAGGCAGTGTCTGATTGGCCGTTTGGGTCTCTCCTGAGGATATATTAGTGAAAACGTGGCTCTGATTGGCTCTGATTGGCTGCTTGGGTCCCTCCTGGAGGCTCATTGGTTTTCATGACTGGTTTCTTGCCGGCTGCTGCAGCCTGGGACAATGCCTGGTGTCATGGCTGTGCCCAGTGCCCTGGGACCCCCAGTTCAGGGGTGGCTGGAAGGCTCCCGTCCCTAGTCCTTGCATGGCCCCAGCCCCTGCCCATGGGGTGGAGACAGCAGCACCGGGGCTGCCCCAGTCCCCCGTGGTTGGCTGGTGGTGCACGGGGCCAGGCTGCCCACAGGATAGTGGATCTCCCGTGGGGCCAGCTCCTGAGGAGAGGGCAGAGCCCTCCCTTGGCTCACCCATGGGTGCACGCTCTGTTAGAGGCAAGCCCAGGCACGCACATCCCCGATGCGGGAGCTGGTGTCACACCTTCAGGATGCTGAGGATGTCCCTGCTTCGTTCCTGGGGATCACCACCTGCTGGGAATGACCGTCAAGGGCCTGGGCCAGGTTTTAAGCATCAGTTCCCTGTCTCTCCTGCTCCGCTCTGTGATCTTGGAGCAAGACCCAGAGCCTGAGAAAACAAAGCAGTGCAGGTGGAAAATTATACCTGGCTGCAGTCCTGAGAGCTTTAAACAATATCTCTGATTTCTTAGGAGAATAGTGGAAGGGAGCAGCTCCATCTGTGCAGCAGAGCGTGGAGGAGGTCATAAAGCACATGGGTAAGCAGAGGCACTGGACAAAGTCAGGGGAAATGGGTATGAGGCATCACTTATGTTCCTTCCCTCCTCGTTGCTGAATCTCCCTTTGTGGCCCTAGGCCGATTAGCATAACACATGACAACAGAAAGGTCCTTTCCTACTCCATCATACCCATACAGGGGGTTTCCTGAGAAGCTCTGTCTTTGGCATTATCAGAGATGTAGTGACTTAACTGGCAATCATTTGTCACCGTAATAGCTTTTAATGCCATCAGCAGCACCAGCTCCAGAAAGGATCCCTGTGAGACTCAGCTGGTGACCTCAATCTTTAGAAAGCATTTCACTGCCAAAATCACTCGGACTCTTCCCCATAACATACTGCTAAACCACATGCCGTGGATCCCCTGCTAGTCAGCAGCACCACCAGTGAGTTCCCCAAGCGTCTGCGTGAAGACATTTCTCCGGGTGAAGGTCCTGGCATTTTTTCTCTCCTTTCATGTAAACTAATGTGTTCTGAAATTCTCTTTTACTGGCATCCCTATTTGAGGGACCTCATCTAACTTCTTCACTGTGAAGAAAGAGTCCAGCCCGGGAAGCCCCTGTATGCCTCTGCAGGGAACAACAATGCGAGGGATTCATCTCACTTTTCTTTACAGCTTATCTTCTATGAGTGCTCCTGTTGTACTCCATTGTTTGTTGATTCCAGCCTCTTTGGCAAGCAACCGTCTTTTGCGTACTTAAAAAAACGTCTGAAAGTTAGTTGTTATGCCTTTAGCAAGTTGTTCCTCAAAAAAAAAATTTGGCTTGCCTTACTGTGGTTTTACATTTCACTTGCCCAGGTTTACACTCTTTGCAGTTTGCCTTGTTTGGACATGGCTATGGCGTATTCAAAGATATCACTTTACTTCCAACGGGCTCCCATACTTACTTTTTAAAAACATTTGCTATAATACTGCTAGAATCTATTTGGACAGACAGTGTACATTTACTCTGTGCCTCCAGTATCATATTTACATAATGTCCAACATTTTACTCTTTTGGTTGCTACTTTTAATGTCTTAATCTCCTTGTTTTCTTAGTTTCTTAATTTTAATAATGTCCCTCTTTTTGTACATAATTATTGCTGCAGGTTTTAGGCTGCTGGTTTTCATGTCCAAGACATCGTTATGGTCATCAGAATAACATTTTGGACTAGGTTTGTTGTCCTGCTTGTAGAGCTATGTAACAGATATACTAAGACGGGGATGGAGAAAGTGTGTGTGGGAATGGCTGGGTGTGAAAGGACCAGAAGAAACCCTGAAGAGGAAATTATGAGAATGGCCTGCACTAATAACCACGGGCACAATCAACATCAGGGAGATGCTGAGGAATCTGGTGTTTGCATGAGCCCACATGGCTGCACTTTGATAAGGCCCGGGTGTAGATGACGCACCAGCAGAAGACTTGTGCTTTGATAGCAGGAGGATGGCAGCAAGATACAAGTACATCGCTGACATCTTCCTCCTCCCCCAACACCATGATGGCACCTGTAAAGACAGCCACAACAAGGAAGCCCAGACAAAGGGCAACTATCCTGCCTGAGGCTCTTGGAGGGTGATGTGAGCAAGGATCAGAGGCTAAAGATGCTGCCGCGAAAATGGTTGATTCCTAAAGGGTATAAAAGACCTGTCCTCACCAGTTTGCTGTAGCCAATAAAGAGGGCCCCATGAGATACAGTGAAGACCCATCTGCTAGCATCTCTCATCCTTGGTGCCGCACAATGGTAACCTGGTCAGACCCCTTGTGTGAGTGAGTGTGGGGATGAGTGAAACTGGGAGAGCGGCAATGCGAGAGACTGAGTCAGTTTGGTTTAAAATGAAAATCCACTTCCCCATGGAATTTTATTACATTAACACCATATGGTGTGCCTGGCCCTGGGGCAGGAAGTGAAGTCGAAGCACGAGCCCCAGCCTGCACCCCGTTGGTATGGCCTTGGAGGGCTTTCCTAGGGATGGTCCACAGCCAGGTTGTGGGGGGCTGAGATGCCAGTGGTATCTGTGTGTATTCAGTCTCTGCAACACCGGCTGGTGACTTGGCTGGCTGTATTCCTGGAACTGAGATGCATTCGCCCAGCGCAATTGCTTGGGGGCTGAGGAGTTGAAGATGTGCTGGCCAGGCTGACGATGCTGCTTCCAGCAGCTGCTAGGGACACGCTCTTGGACGGTAAGGTTGGATCCCACAAAGGCAGGGCCCTTGTGAAGTCCTGGAGAGTTGCGAAGAGCCACCACAGAGGCTGCCAGCTGGAAATTGTGATGCAGAAGGCAATGGCTGGTGCTGTGCAGTGCTCAAACCTGCCCAGACACATGGAGGTCCACGGAGAGGGGGTTCTCCTGAGGGCAGTGCAGCCGCCTCTGCCATGGTTCCTCCCTGGCAGGCAGCATTACTTCTGCATCCTAGAGCCCAGGAGTGCTCTCCTTATCCTGCCTCCAACACTGTAAGAAAAGGATAATGCTTGAGAAAGGATCTGTGCTGCTGAACACCCTAATTCTGCTGAAACCCAGCACATTTTGTGAGACCCCACCTGGAGTACCGCATCCAGCTCTCGAGCCCTCAGCACAGGACAGACATGGACCTGTTGGAGCGGGTCCAGAGAAGGCCACAAAAATGACTGGGGGGGTGGAACGTCTCTCCTATGAAGAAAGGCTGAGAGAGTTGGGGTTGTTCAGCCTGGAGAAGAGAAGGCTTCGGGGAGACCTTATTGTGGCCTTTCAGAACTTAAAGGGGGCTTATAAGAAAGATGGTGGCAAAATTTTTAGCAGGGCCTGTTGCAACAGGACAAGGGGGAATGGTTTTAAACTAAAAGATTTAGAGTTAGACTAGATATAAGGAAGACATTTTTTCAATGAGGGCGGTGAGACACTGGTACAGGTTGCCCAGAGAGGTCGTAGATGCCCCATCCCTGGAAACATTCAAGGTCAGGTTGGACGGGGCTCTGAGCAACCTGATCTAGTTGAAGATGTCCCTGCCCACAGCACAGGGTTTGGACTAGATGACCTTTAAAGGTCCCTTCCAACCCAAACTATTCTATGATTCTATGATCTATGGCTGGACAGGCTCACCCAGCAGAATATCCCAGTGCAGGGAAATGTGGCTGGTAGGGAAAGGGGTTGCACAAAGGGTACCACTGCCCCAGCAGAAGTGGTGTGTGTGTCCAAAGCAAGGTGCAGGTATGGGCATGAGGGCTTGTGACCATGTTAACCTGCAGGGAAAGAGATCACCCACAGACTCAGAGATCCCCCGGCATCATGGGTCAGGTTGTCCTTCCCCTCCCACCCCCTGCATTCCTACAAGCTGACTCACGGGTTTGCAGATACCACCTACGCCTGCCCAGCAATCGGGGAGGGCTCAGCTCCTCCTCCTGGCACAGCAGGTTGGCAGGACTCTGCCACTCAAGGTCAGAAAGGTTTTTGGGATTGGGGAAAGGGGGAGGGAGAAGAGCGGGTACCATCATGGGCTGAGGCTTGGAGCTACAGTAGATGTATCTTGCAGGGTTCCTTGCTCCTCTGGGAGGAGAAGGTTCCCCCTCTGTGTCAGGGCACTGCTCTTCCCACTCACAGCTCCCCAGCGTTTATCTGCCACCAGGCCACTGCCGTGTGGACCCTCTGGATGTTGTGCTGACCTTGGGCTGGCTGGGCACATGGCTATAGAGACCTGGTCCCCCTGCAGTGACTGGTCAGCATGATCACATCTAGATGTCCAGGCTCAGCATCCCTCCAAAGCAGACTCCAAGGAAACCACAGAAAAACCAAGTGGCTGGCATCCAGCAGTTAATGCTCCTCGTCACTTTTCAGTCATGGAGTGGGAAAAGACCAGTGGATGTAGAAGGGTCCATCCATCCTCTAGGCTGAGGTCAGAAAACTTCAGCATCCTCAAATAAAGGACAGGAAGAAAAGTGAGGAAATTGTGATAGGGAAAAGAGAAAAGTCATTTCAGCAAATAGAGAGCCATTTAAACAAAGTTCACAAAAAGAGATGCCCAAAGGTATGTTTGGATTAGGGACCAGAGGTATCTCTGCCAGTGGCAGAGGAGATGAGATGGGCAGAGAAAGGCATCATAGACTAAAAACCATGTTGGAGAGTGGAAATAGCAGATCTGTCCTGTCCCAGATCCAGTGCCAGGAACCATTTGGGACTGAAACTCTGCCTCAAAGCAGGAATTGTCTCCAATGAACTACCAACCTCCTAACCAGGGCCACGGCACTGATCAGAGGGCTGGTGGAGATCAGAGCAGAAACACAGGAGAAACGTCTTACTTCCAAGCATGTAACAAAACTCAGTGCCAGACCTTGGCAACAGGAGGTTTCTATTTTAAACAAAACTGACTCAGTCTCTCACACTTCTTGCTGGTCTCTCTCACCTTCACAGCTGCCCCCACCCTGATGTGTTTGCACAAGGGGTATGGCCAGGTCTTCAGGCTGAGACACAAAGCACAAAGGTGCCAGATCAAGTCCCCTCTGCGTGGGATCCTCTCAACTGGCAATAACAAACTAATTTTTGGGCAGGATTTGTACAGGCATCAACAATTATTATGGCAGGATCTTTCATCTCCAAACCTTGCTCACTTCACCCTCCACAAGAGTCAGGCAGAGCTGCTGATTTTTGTCTGTTCATCCTCATTTTGGGTGTCTTTTTTGGCTGCTGTCTGTCGAAGTGTTGGGATAGGAAGAAGACACAGGGTATCTGCTGGCATCATCCTCCTGTTACAAGAGCGCAGGCCTCCTGGGCTCAGTGTGAACACTGCATTTCTCAGTGTTTATCAATTTGCCTGTGGTCATTTCCACCGCTGGTTATTGATACAGGCCATTCACATAATCCCTGGTGTTTTGGGGTTTTTTTCACATTGGGATGTTTTCATCCATGCTTCAGCCAATTTTATCATTTTAGTTACAGTCTACACTACAATCCTGCCAAGATCCTTGCTTTGTGCTCAGCAGCTCTGGGTTCAACCTGGGATCCATTGAAACCCATCTGAGTAGTCTTGCTATTTGATAAAAGAGCATTTGCATTCCTGCAAGGCTAAAAAAGGCCACTCTGCACAAAAAGTGGCACATTTAAGAGGGCTAGATCTGGTCCAAGGGTTTGTTGAGTGCCCAGCGAATTAGCAAAAAAATCTTCAAGTAAGTTTGTGTTGGAGAAGGTAGGAGCTGGTTTGACCAGGTGGGATTTTAAGACCTTTTTCAGTGCAGTTCTAGGTTAAAAAGTATTTTGAACAATGTCCCTGCTTGCTTCTTTTGGAAAATGTCCTGTTAAAATCTTCCAACTACTTTCCTCAACACGTTGTTTCTAAATCCAGCACACTTGGTGCAATCTGCTGCTGCCCTGTCCCAAGGAAGACAGAGCCCCGTGTGCCCCACGTAAAGGGGAAGGACATCGTCACATGCAGCTTTTCCCACAAGTGTCTGACCAGTTGACGCCACTCCTTGCACCTGCCTGGCAGCCTGCCCCTCCACTGGCCCCGGAGCCTGGCACAGTGCTAGCTCAAATACCTGCCCGCGGCAGCTTATCTGCCAGTCTGCAGCGAGTGCTGGGAGTGGGGAGATGGCCTCAGATATTCCCACGTTTCATGGGTTTTCTACGCCCACAACCATGAGCTTGCAAGGAGCCCAGGCACGCAGGGCAGGAACACCTTGGCTGTGCCCTGCCAGCTCTGCTCAACGCTGGCTCTCTGCTTCCCCCTCCCTTCTTTGGGGGCTCGTGCAGCACCCTGCAGATAAAGGGATGTCAGGTCCTGAGGTGCTGGAAATCCTCCCATGCTTTGCCACCTATGGTGCTCATAAGGTATCGCCATTTGCTTCCCATTCCCTCGCTCTCCCTCTCTGCCTTTGCTTTCTGCTGGCAGCCCCAGGATTACTCCCACAGAGTGAGATCAGAGAAATGTTTTATTTTCTGAGTGTCCCACCTTGTCCTGCTCCACTGAGCTCACCTGCATGGCCATGATGAGGACAGAGAATTAAGACACCCTTGTAGGACCAAGGGACCATCTGCCGTACTTCCAAGTACGAAGTGTCCTCAGGAGTGTGCCAGGATTGTGGCCAGTCCTGGACCTCTGCTTTCCATCATGTAGTCCAGACTTTCACCTCTCCTGTGCTCTGATAATTGCAGCCCAGGTGGCTGGTGACACAAAACACCAACATCCTCCTCCTACGGAGCATGATGTGTAACTCTTCTCCTGCAGTTTGGAGATGCAGATGTCAGGTGTTTTAAAGAAAAGAAACAGCACCTCTACTTTTAGGCCAATGGGCCTAAAGCTGCCCAGCACCAGTGGCCGGGATCCCCATGGGAGACATGCCTGTGGCACGCTGCCCTTCAGCCTGAATGTGCCCTTTCTGCCCGTGCAGCACCTAGCAGGACAGTAGAAGTGAAAGTATGTCCCAGGGACTCTTTCTTCCCCTGTCCTGATGTGCTTGCAAGCATCCCCCTGCTGCATTTGGTGTATCCCCAATGTGGGGGCTCCGGGGTCCCATGGCCTGGTGCTGTGGCCTTGGGGAGCCCAGCTCCCCGCTTCTCACAAGGATGCGGGGTCCAGGCCTGGCTCTGTTCCCAGGTGCATCTGAGTCTGGAGCAGGCGGGGAAGCTCCAGCGTGATGATCAGGACATGGCAGGCAGCCGACCATGCCCATGGCCATGCTGTCAGGGACAGGGACAGGGACAGAGGGGTGAGGAGTCTGCCTCAGGCATGAGCCCCAGACAGCCTCAGAAGGGTTCCTTGGAGCTCGATAGCTTCTCCCAGGAGACAATGGTCCAAAACCTGGCAGACTTGTGACATCTGCCAGCCAAGCGGTCTGTCTTACCAGCTCGTCAGCAATTGCCCAAAGCTGTGAGTAGCAGAAAGATATCCCCCACCTCCAGTCACGAGTGCCATCAGCACCAGGCTGCAATTGCTGCTGCATCACCAGCTCCTCGGTGCTCGTGAGCCAGATGTCACCCATCGAGCTGCCACACCTGGGAGATACCAGCAGGATATAGCTGTGTCACCTGGTGACTCAAGGCCACCGGCTTCGGTGCGAAGCTGGAGCTATTGACCTGAATCTAGGGGAGAACATCTTGTAGCTGCCGGCTCCTGCCTTATTATAGTGTTGAGAAGCTCCAGCCCTTTGTGGGCCGCTGGCTGGCAGCCGTGTGGGTCAGTGTCTCAGTGCTGAGCAACTCACCACATGGGGCTGAGTCACAAGGAGAGTGGGGAAAACTGCACAGGGAGCCTGGGGTTTTCTCCATCACTGGGGAGAGGACAACCTCTCCCTCTTGCTGGCCAGCTGCCACGGCCGTGGCTGACACCTCTGACCCGCAGGCGGCAGGGCTTGGAGACTGGAATGGACGGTGCCAGTGGCCTCAGGAATCCTGCTTGCACCTCCTGGCTGGCCTTGCTGATGCTGCGGGTGCTGGGGTAGAGCAGCTCCAACATCGATGGAGCCCATCTCACCCACTCGTGGCTGTGTCTTTGTGGCTGTCACATGGGCATCCCAAGGTGCAGGGAGTCCAGACCCTCCTCTGCAGGATAACGAGCTTGGTAGGGAGATTTTTCCCTCCCTGCATCATCCATCATCCTCCCAAGCATCCAGGCAGTACCACAGTCCTGGAAAATAGGACTTGTAAGGCAAAGGCTTAGGAGATTCCCTTCCTGTGCTCTGCCCTCTCCTGAGCCTGGTCTGTAGATACCTTCAGAGCATGTGGTGCTGATCGTGCGCATCTCTGGGACCTCAAGAGGGGTCCTGCCCACCCCATCATCAGGCCAGGCCTGGCCACACAACATCAGCACAATCCCAGCACCACGATGCCCAGCGCTCTGCAGTGGGCACAGGTACCAATCCTGCATGACAGAGCACTGACTGATGCCTGTGTTCCCCCACAAGCTCCTACCCCCCACGACCCTGTGCACAACCTTCTCTCCCACCTCCTTGGCCATAGCAATGAGGATGTGACCAGTTCCATGGGACACCCCTAGTCCTTGGGGTCTTCGTGTGGCCTTGCCCGTATGTGGCTCCAGCAAAGGCTCCTCTGGCTTCAGAGAGTGGGTCCGTCAGGAGTGGGTGTCTGGTAGGGCATGGGCACAGCCCATCCAAATGTATGGACAGGCTGTGGGCAGTGAGAGCTGCCCTGGGGACACAGCCATGCCCCATGACCAGGACATCTCCAGGGTGGAGGACAGGTTTCAGGAGGGCCAGTCTGCCATGATGGTGGCCAGAGTGGGGGCAGCACAGAGAAGCCCCAGCCCTGCTGCGGCTTGCAGAAGGGAGGGCAGCTGCAGGGGGCTTGGGCACAGGGTCCCCAGCCCCAGCCATTATTTGCATGTGCGCAGAGCTGGGAATTTCCCCGTTTTTTTCCATCAGCAAGCAGCTGAACTTTCTGCATGGTGACCTTCGTCCCCACCCAGGGTGGGGCACCCACAGCAGTTGCCAAATGTCACTGCGGTGCCCTGCTCCCCACCGGCAGGCTGGGGACCAATCCCTCTGTGCAGGGGGACAGCAGCGCTGACCAGGCTGTGGGTAGCCAGAGGGGGCAAAGGCGAGGGGTCTGGACCCTGCCCCCAGCACCCACGCACTGTTGGCTCGGTGCACAACAAGCAGGCAAACCACCCTTGCCAGCCCCCCCAGCACGTCCCCCCGGGAAGGCAGAGGCCCCCAGTCCCCAGCCATCCCCGGGCATCGGTGGGGTCGGTGTCCAGGCAGTCCCCGCTGCCCACCCTGCTGCCAGCCCCAGGTGCTGACACCTCACCCTGCAGGAAGGGGCAAGCAGTGGCACGAGCTCTGTGGTGTCTGATGGCAGATGTCAACACGGATGGACATTTCTGGGGGTGCTCAGCACCTCACAGCATCAGACCACAGCTGCTGTGGCCAGGTGCTGCCCGTGGATGCAAGAAAAGGCAACACCTGGTCCGTATGGTGATGAAGAGCTGTCTGGTTTGAAGGCAAGCTGGGGGGGACCAGGAAAGGCCACTCAGGAGACCAAGTCTGGATGTGGGGTGGGGCAGGGGTCTCTGAATGGCACCCTTGCATTGTGGAAACCTGTGGCCACCCCCCCAGGAGTTCACAGCCCTGCCAGGCTGCCTAGGGGAGGCAGCCCCTGCGGGCAGGGCTGCCTGCGTGTGAGGTCCCCCTGGACGCACCACAGCCTCTCACAAAGCTCCCGGCCCATCTGTGCCCAGTGCTGGGCACAGACCCCGCCCCGCAGGGGCTGTGAAGCCAGAGCACCCTGCTGCCAGCCTTGAAGCCCAGCAGCCCTCGGGGGGGTGGTCCATCGCCCTGCCCGGGAGGGCCCATCACCCTGAGCAGTGCACCGGAGCACAGACTGCCCACATGCCAGCTCCCTCCTCGCTGCTTTCCAAGGAGAGGCAAACCATGATACTCCCGGAAAGCGCAAATCACCCTGACTTTTGCTCCGAGACCTTGAATGGTTCGGACAGAGCATGGACAGAGGCCAGCACTGTGCTTCGCTCAGGACTGCTCAGCATCCGTCCTTCTGCAGGCGGGTTATTTTCCACCGGTGTTTCCCCAGCGCCCGTGTTTTGGCAGGCAGGTGGGTTGCAGTCGCAGGTCACCCAGTCTGCTTCTCCCTCTGCTGACACAAGCGGGGATGGCAGCCCCGACACAAGTCACCCAGCACAGGCTCTCTGCCCTCAAAGCTCCCCCAGACCTTTCTGCTGCTCATCTGGGGTCCCAGCTGTGCTCTACAGCCAGCTGGGTTTTAACCTTCACGGGGGATACACTGAGAGCAGTCAGGGACGTGAAGCACCCTGAAAGTGGTGCTAGGAAATAAGGGGTGACAAGCCCATAAACCTTGCAGCATGGTGGTTTTCACCAGTGCTCTAGCTGATGTGCCCCAGGACTTAGAGGGGATGCTGCAATAGTCCCCATTCAACTGTCACCCCAGACCCAAGCTCCGTACAGCTCTGAAGCCCCCAGCTGCAGCATGTGGCAGCCAGAGCAGGGGAACACAGCAGCGAGGGAGCTTGAGGTTTACCCCACAGCAGGGAAAAAAGGGGAGTCAGAGCCAGAGGGACTGAATTGAGGCAAATGGAGAAACCAAATAGCTCGTCCCCCAAAAAAAGAAGATGGCGGACTTGAAGACGGTTTGTTTTCTACATTAAACTTGCGTGGTTTTGCTCCGAGTTGCATTTTTGCATTCGTGAGTCCTCGTGCACTCACAGGGAACCTGGGGGCTCCAACAAAGGGGCTGAGCTCAGGGCCTCTCCAAATGGCCTCTCACTGCTTTCAGAGCATCACTCGTTTTATTCCATGGGAAAATACTGCCTTTGCCCTAAGCTGAACTTGCCTTGGGTTCTCAGTTCCTGCCCTGAACACAACGTGACCGCCCCGTTGCAAACAGAAATGCAGCCCCTGCTCACATGAGCTGACAATGCTTCCGCGCACAGACAAGGCTGCATCCAGCGCCGCAGCACCGACCCACAGAGAGCCCGGACGTCCCCACGGTGGCCCCTGCGAGGAAGCCCCCGGAACTTGCCTCCTGCTGTGGCTCAAGGAAAATCCCACCGTCATTTTTTTTCCCCGCTGCAAAATGGGGTTGAGTGTTCATGTCGTGCTTTAAACCAGTGACTACTGGAAACCTGCCCACGGGGAGCAGAGCCAGCATCCCACAGGAGGCCGGGAAGGCCATGGGGTGTGGGTTTGCTCCAGCAGTGCCAGCTGCAGCTCAGTGCAACGTGGCTGTGGTTGGATGGGAGAGGCTTTTCATGAGTTCTGGGCAGGAGGCGCGGGAGCAGGGGAGGGGGAGCCGCAGGCTCCAAAGCCTTTCATGGGTCCTGCATATAGCTGGTGGTGTGCTGGGAACAGCTGGTCAAACATCGCAGGTTGCTTCATCCCAACAACCCGCAACTTCTGGGATGAACCGTTGCATACCATCGCTGCAGGAGACAGCAGCTTGCAGGAATGGTGCCATCGAGACACTGATGGGAACTCCAAGAGCCACCGTAAAGCACTGAGTGAGGCAGGCTCAGCCCAGCGCACCGGGAGTTAATTTTGAGACACAGGAGCTGGGGTGAACACAGGGGGCTGGTCTTAGCCTCCAGCGGGAAGACAGGACAAGGGGAGAAAGAGGGTTGTCTGTGGGGAGTTTCATCATCCTGTCCCAGGGCATGAAAATCACACGGGAGCATCTTCATTCAGGATGAGGGGTCACAGCAGTGGTGGGGAGCTCCAGCAGCCCTGCCTTCAGAGCAGAAACTGCCTGAGCACTGGCTTTGCCTGCACCAACCCTCTGTGTTTACCGTGTCCCCTCCCTGCCCTCTCCCCCCTTTCCAAAGAACTACGCAGATCACTCTAACAGTGCAAACAGGCTGTACCAGCCCTGTTATTGCTTTGCTCCCGTGCAGCCTGGACTGTTTGGTGGAAACAAAAGGGAGCCGTTTTCTTCCTCTCATTGGGTATTTGGGCCTCGTCTGCCCCAAGTCTCTCTAGCAACATGGACGTGCGAGGTGCCGCAGGGTGAGGGGCACCGCAGGGGGTGGTGGGGGTCTGGAGCAGCTCTCCCTACTATATCTGCAAGTCAGCGGGGGCAGATCCACTTCTGCTATGTGCTGTCAGAGATAGCTTGTGGTAGCTCTGAGCAGCTCATGAAAGCTCGCCGGAAGGCAGGCTGAAGCCTCAGAGGGGGTTTCTGACATTTATACTGATTTAAGAAAAAGAGTGTTTTCATCAACCGAGAAAAATCAGGGGTGAAATTGAGTCTGAGTGTGCCCGCTCTTCAGTCACTTCAGGCTGTTTGTAGTTACAGGGGGTTCTTGCCCACTTGCAGGGCTCTGGAAGAGCTGAGCTACACTGGGTCTAAACTCACTGTTGAGGTCTGATGAGGGACGTGCTTCTGCCAAGAGCAGGGGATGAGATGGATGGCTCTGGCATCTCCCTGAGCCCTTGGTGAGGATGCTTTCTAACACAATGGCTCAGCAGAGCAGGAGGTGCAGAGTAGCAGGAACGGGACCATGCGGAGAGGAGCAGGGCTGCCCGAGGTCATGGACTTTGGCCTCAGTGCCAAGATGCTGGGGCGGTACACGCCATGGGCGACAGGGCAGCTCGTCCCTGCCACCCTGCTGCTCTACCAGCCTGCCTGCAAACTCAGCTCAGCATCATTGGTGCTCTCACCTCTTAGCAAAAATGCTCATCATCCCACTCACAGACAGTCCCATGTCTCCTCAGATGACCACGCATCCAGCTGTCCATCTCCGCACATGGCATTATGCCCGCAGGCACAGCTATGTTATTGCTGCCCATTCTTTCAAGCTTCCTCCATCTCAGCTATGCCCCTGTGCTTGAATTAGAGCAAATTGCATCGGGCAATTCTTCTTCTCCCCAGAAATCACAAGGCCAGTGAACAATGTCATATAGACTGGGACTGGACATAGCTCACCCTGCTGGGCTCCTTCGTGAGGGTGATGCTGGAGCATGAGTGGGAGGACACTGGGGCTTCCTGCGGAGGCAAGAAAGGAGTCGGAGAAGCTCATCAACTGACATGGGGGGGTCCCAGCTGGCACAGACGCTGCCCACTCACACACCCTGGTGTCTTGGTGCTGGTACCCCCGCTATCCCCTCTGGCCAGGGAGAGACCGTCCAGCAATAGGATCAGACACAGCATCTCCCTCACATCCCCCTGTGTCCCCTCCTTGAACTATCCCCAGCATCCGGAGAGCCGTGGTGGGTACATGGATACAGTGAATGGGAGGTGAAGCAGTTACTGGGTGGCTTCGTAACTGCCCTTGGCTGCAACAAAGGTGTCTTGCTCCAGAGGAACAGCTTAAAAAAGCCCTAAAATGGAGAAGACACTTGGTGTGGTGTAATGCAGGCTCAGAAACACTTCTGACTTTTGCCACTTTTCTGGGGGGCGATTTTGCACTTGTTACTGAGGGGGCTGTCCCCCTGGGCCCCAGGGTGGGGAGATGCAGGTCTTAGGTGGGATGTGATTTTTATGCAGACTTGTCCAAAACTTGGAGAGTTGAATGAAATATCTGGAAGAGGGGATTTAGGAAGAAAACTCCCCTTGGTCACAGTGGGAAGCTCTGACTCTGATAAAGTACCTCCAAGGAGACGTCTGCAAAACCCAGACATACACTCATCTCCCGAGAAACAGTCTCAGCCCGTCTGTGAATCTGGGAAGGAGAAGATAAATGTGAGGTTCCCAAATAGTCTCCGAGGCTGTTGTCTGGCTCCCAGTTTGGGGACAGCCAGCTCCTGGACGGAGAGAAGGAAGGAAGAGGAGCATTTCAGAGAGGCTTGGGCAGCAATTCCCTGGGTGACAAAGCCCGCCCGGGGTCACTCCTGTGCCACTGAAGTGTCACCTTGTCCCAGTGAACTCTGCTGTTGTCTTCAGGCGGCTCCATGACACACCCATCCGTTGTGCAACAGCCATGAAATTAAACTAAAAATAGCTCCCTCTCCTTACAGGAAAACACCTGGCTGCCTTGCGCCGGCGCGGGGAGGGTGCTGGGTGCCAGCACCCTGCCAGGAGCCACGTCCGTCCTGGCAGGCGAGGAGCGCACCGAGAGCTCCCTCCTCCGAGCTGACGCGGGCACTGAGGAAAGACCTCATCCGCCTTCCCTGTGCTCCTGGCCCAAGCCGTACCTTGCCTCTGTTCGTCCCTCACTCTGCTCTGTCACCAGGCAGCGTGGTTTTCCTCCGAGCCTCGCCAAGGTGCAATGGCATCACTTCCTGAGCCTCATGTGGGGACTGATGCCACCATCTCTCCCTCCTGGCCTTTGCAGAGGGAGCTGGGATTAGCACTGGAGGTTCACTGGGGAGCAAGTTCGTGTTATCCGTCCTTCAGTTAACCAGACTTAATTAAAATGCTGACAGTGCTTGACTGGCCAAGTTGCCTGTGCCCTGGCTCTGGTTGCATCCCCACATCTGAGCACAGCACTGTGCCCCCGTGCAAACTGGACACTGTTCACCTCTTTTGGGGGTTTGTTCTCCACTAAGAAGAACACTTGGCTCATTTTAGCTATGGGATGGTGGGCCAAGGCCAGAGCAGTCATGAACCCTGGGGTTGGTCCCCTGAACTTTCACATATTCCCTTATGTCCTTGGAGCCAGAGCACCTGAAGCAATTGGCAGCCCACAGCAGTCCTGTGTGATCCTCAGGCTGTCACTGAGCTCAGGCTGAGCCATTCTTCCTTTCCAGTAGGTGGGATCCACTAGCATTGGGCCAGCGATCACTTCGAGGTGCCTGTCCCTCTGCAGCCAGGATGGTGCAGGACCTCAGGCACTGCCACTGTCTGCTCCTGTAGAGCTCCTGCTCCTGCTCCTGCTCCACCAAGAGCTGAAATACTCCTTTTCCCTTTGGAAATGTCCAAATGATGCTCAAAAATCATAGCATTATCCAGAGTCAAAGAGCAAGAGAAGCAATATGAGACAGGAGAGCAGCCAGGCACAGCTGCCAAGCTCCTGCCTGCAGGGCCCTGGAGCCAGCAGGAGGCTGGGACTTCAAGCAAAAGCACCAGGCTGCTGGTGTGCCTCCGACTGCTGTGGCCTTTGCTGATCAGCACTGTCACACACAATGGAGGAATGGCTCCAGCACAGGAGGGGTGAAGGGCTTGCACCTGGCTGAGCCAAATGATTTGGGAGCAGAGACTCCTCCTGCCTCACCCTGGAGGGATGTGGGACAACAGGAGTCTCTGCCAGTCCAGCTGCGGTGGTCAACACCAAGGGCCAGCTCAGTACAACGTGATTTTGAGCAGAGCAGGAACACCCCACCACTGAAACCCATGTCGGCAAATGTCCTGCTGGCTGTGGTCACACACTCACCTGGAAGGGGCAGCCTCTGAACTCTGGGACTCAGTCTCCTTGCTCTGGCTCCAGCGGCATCAGCTCTCCCAGCTCCCAGTGACGCCGCAAGAGGCCCATGTCTCCCTCAGTGCTCCAGGATGTCAGCCCAGAGGTCCTTCCGGCTCAGGGAAAGGTGGGCATGGTGCCAGACGACGACAGCAGCGGGGTCCCAGCTAGGGGGAAGCTGGTGTTTGCTGGCTGCAATGGGGTGAGTCACCCCAGCCCCTGCCACTGCCCTATGCAGGAGAGGGACAGACTCCTTGAGCCCCCCAGGTCTGGGGTAGCCCCACTGCTTCAAGCCTGGCATGCATCTCCATGGGCTGCCTACATGCCACAGGTCATGTCCCCAGAGGGGACCCTGGTCCCTCCAGTCCCATAGTCATGGGGAAGAGGTGACAGTGCAGGGAGAGATAACAGGTAGGGGAACAGGAGACTAGGACAGAGGAGAAGTGGTGGGTATGGGGAGAGGTGATGGAAATGGGGAAGGATGGTGGGTGTGGGGGAGAGATGATGGGTATGGGGAGAAGTCATAGGTACAGGGGATCATGGACCTCAGTTCTGTTCAAACCCCTGTCCCAAGGGGGAAGTCAGTAGGAAAAGCAGCAACAAACCTAGGGAGAACTGGGCCAGCAGATCTGACACCCCGATGTGGCAAGGAGCATCGCCTGAGGCCAGCCAGTCTCTCACCCTCCCGACAAGGGCAGCCCCATCACCCCTCCAGCCCCAGGGAGGTCTGGCAGTTTGAGGGCATCCTTGGTCCAGGCTGAGTGTGCAGGGGACGTGCCACACGGTGCCCAGCGCCGCACCTCAGGCATCCTTAGTGCCGCCTGCTCGGGGGCAGGGGGTGGGAGATCTTGAGTGGGAAGAGCTGAGCTCAGCAGCCCATCCCCAGTGCCAAGCCATGGGTGTCCTTCGTCTGGCTTGTTCTGGGAAGATGCTGGGGAGATGTTGTGGGGATGTTGGGGTATGTTGGGGGATGCTGGGGAGATGTTGCAGGGATGTTGGGGGATGCTGGGGAGATGTTGGGGGGATGTTGGGGGATGCTGGGGAGATGTTGGGGGATGCTGGGGAGATGTTGGGGGCTGTTGGGGGATGCCGAGCTGCCCAGCCTGGGCGCTGGCGCATCTCTGCCGAGCTTGGCAGCCTCCCCGGGAGCGGGTGGGTGACCAGCAGAGGGCCTGGCTCTGCCGCTCCCCAGCGCAGCTTTTATTCTGCCCAGAGCTCTCCGGAAAGCCCAGAGCAGCGGCCGGAGCTGGACAGACCGGCTGCTCCTCCGGACGGCTCCCTCGCTGCCCGCAGCCCCGGGGTCCCTGCACTCGGGGCTGCTCTGTCTCCCGCCACACGCTCTCTCCGGAGGGTGCAGAAGGCACCATGCCTTCACCGCTGTCACTGGTCCTCCTGCTGCTGATGCTGCTGGTGCCAGGGGCTGTGGCGATGCAAAGCAGGGCTGGGCAGCCTAGGGAAGGCAGCACCCACCATGCCCAGGGTGCAGACGGAGGTAGAACTCTGCCGACTATTTCCCAGGACAGTCCAGAGGTCCAGGTGATGAAGGAGAGGCTGCGCCGGGGGACGGAGGAGGACTCCAAGTCGGTGCAGCAGTACGTGCCGGGGGTGCGGGTGGAATTCCCGCGGCCCCTCAACTCCGCCAGCCTGCACCCAACCAAGGCCCTGCTGCCATCCAGCACGGACCCATCTGAGCAGCAACAAGGGGTCCCCACAGCCGGGGAGGGGGAAGAGCCCCGAGCCAACCTCACCACTGTGTCTGACAAACGGTTGCAAATCCAGAACCCCTTGTACCCAGTGACAGAGAACTCCTACAGCGCCTATGCCGTGATGTTCCTGTCCCTCATTGTCTTCGCAGTGGGCATCATCGGAAACCTCTCCGTGATGTGCATCGTGTGGCATAACTACTATATGAAGAGTGCCTGGAATTCCATCCTGGCCAGCCTGGCTTTCTGGGACTTCCTCATCCTCTTCTTCTGCTTGCCTGTGGTCATCTTCAACGAGATCACCAAGAAGAGGCTGCTGGGGGATGTCTCCTGTCGCATCGTGCCCTTCATGGAGGTAAGGAGCTGCACAAGGACCCTGGAGGGCTCAAGGACTTGTTTCCTCTCTGCTCTCTTGCTTTGGGGGCAATCCATGCTGCCTGTGGCCTGGCACAAGGGCTATGTGCCCCAGACACCCCCATTGTGGGGCACAGCAAGGAGCCGAGGGATGGTCCCAATATTGACCTTCCTTTTCCCTCTGCCCTGGGACATTCCTCAGGCCCTGCAGCCAGCAACAACGCTGCCAGGGCTGGGAAGAGCCTCTGAGACCCTCCTTTGCCCAGCCAGCATGGGGGCTTCTGTCCATGGGGTCCCTCCGTCTGTCTGTCCCAGCCCAACATCCCACAGTGTGCTGGCCCAGCACTGGCTATGGTGGGCTGCTGAGGATGGCCCCAGGGCAGGGGGCTGCAGGTGGGGCAGTGCTGAGCAGCACTGGGGTGGGAGAGTCCAGGGATTACGTTTGGGAACCTGAGATCTTTGCTTGTCCTCAAGCCTCACATGCGATGGGTTGGCCACGTTCAGGGTGAGCTGGAGACCCACTGAGAAGGCTACAGGGACTGTGGTGACAGGGGAAGGCAGAATGAGCAAAAACGCCCCAGATGGCATGGTTTTGCATGGTCCTGCTCTTGCATTGAAAACAAGCTCACACTGTGGGGCATCTCCGATCCTGCAGGGATGGCTGGGGTCAGGCTGCTCCCCTCTGCGCCCGTGTACGACAGGCAGACCCAGCCTGCCTGTGCGTGTTGTCTGGGGCTCCAAAGCCCGGTTTATCGCAGAAGGATGCAAACGCAAGGTTCGAAGGGATCAGAGACCATGTCAGGTCCCTGAAGACCCTCTCAGGCTTGGTCAGGCCAGACGGGGTTCAAAACCTGCCTGTCCCACGGAGCCCCTGACACAACATACGAAAACCAGCCACAAGCTGAGGGCATGGCTTGTGCTTGAGGGCCTGGGGCCGCTGCCCTTGCTCTCCCCAAACCTGATCAGGTTGTGTGGGACCACTGACACCCCTCGGCACCCATGCCCAGGCCAGCCCTGCCCCTCCCAGGGCTGTCATCATGCTGAGTTGGGACCTGGCTATCTGTTATTGCCAGTCTTGTCCGTGCCCATCACCAGAACTCAAGCCTGCTCAGAGAAATAACAGCTGGAGGGGACAGAGAGCAGGCCTTGGCACTCAGACGGGGAAGGTTCGTGGCTGTAGGGACCTCAGTCATTACAGGCAAAGAAATGGCCCCAAGACATTGACATGGCCCATCACAATCCCCTCCCCAACATCCCCCTCCCTGGTCCAGCTTCTGCTGGGACCTGCAGGGCTCTCAGGTGCAGGACCTGGCTGCATCCCGCTCCCTGGGTGGCTTGATTAGCCTCTCCTGCTTCATCCGACAGCAGCTGCAAGCTGGGGTGACTCTAGCATGGGCTGGGGGTAGACTTGGGCCTGGATGGGTTGGCACAGCCCCCGCTGCAGGTGAGCAGGTCTGAGGCCACTGCTGCCACCAATAGCCCCGCTCTGTCCTGCTGCTCCGTCCCCTGCTAGCACCATGACAGTCAGCTCCCGGGTGTCAGTGCCTTTGCGCAGGTTCTGCAGAGGCGCGGGGGTCCCTGGACATTCATGGACATCTTGGCTGTGCACTCCCCCAGCAGGAGACCCCAGCGATGCCGCTGGGTCCTTTGGGCGCAGGCCTGGGGTGATGGACCCGCACCCTGGGTACGCTGCCAGGCAAGCCCTAAACCTGCAAGTTACAGCCCAGCACGATGAAGTGGTGTTTGCTAGAGGAGATGGGCAGCCCCCGCCTCTCCGCACTGTCTCCCCTGCTCAGCACGCAGGAGCTGCTCATTTCTGGAGGTGTCCCACCCCAGCCTCTTACTAAATGAACTGTTTGCCCCATCCCTTACTAAATGAACTGTTTGCCCCATCCCTTACTAAATGAACTGTTTGCCCCATCCCTTACTAAATGAACTGTTTGTATCCTCCACCTCAGGCCCCTGACGTCGCAGCTAGGCGGAATGAGGACTCAGAGAGAGGCAGGAATATGGACCCTCATTTGCCCGGGCAGGCAGGCTCAGCACCCCGGCTGAGGACAGGAAGGAAAGGGTGATGTCCCCAAACCAGACCCCTTCCTGAGGAGGGTCTGCCATGGCTTGTCTCTGGGCTGCCCATGGGCTCCCTGGCCATCTCCCTGTGGGGGATCCCTGGGGGGTGGCACCTTCAGGTGCAGTGATTCAGCAGCACCAGGGTGCCCCTGGGACAGCTCGGTCCCCGAAGGAGGCAGGAAGGACAACGGGATGTTGGCACTGCTGCAGGATGGGCACGGCACAGTCCCGGGAAGGCATGGTCCTCCTCGCAGGAGGCTACTCCCGCTCTGCCCCCCCAGCTGCCAATCCTGCCCTGCCCTCCTGCCTCTGGGCCCCAAAGCAAGGGCAGAAAGGGGCTTCAGGGCTTCTCTGTTCACTGGGACCCGGCACCAGGGACCCTTCAGCCAGGGTGGGAGGGCATGGCCAGGCCAGAGCTAGTTCCCCAGCAAAGAGTCAGCCATGAGAGGGGAATCAGTCTGCAGCCCAGTAGTTAATGTCCAGCCTTTCTGTACGGGACTGTGCAAGCGTTTCAGGCTGCTGGATGAACTCTGTAAGGAGCAAATCTTCTGTCCTCCACTTTGTGGCTACTCAACTGCTCTGTGGGGGGGCACAAAGCCAGGTTTTTGGAGCAGAGCTGGCTGCACGGACTCCTGGTGACAGGCGGTGTGCAGGGATGTGTCTGGGGTGACCAGTGGCACCAGCTGCATCTCTGCCAGGGCACTGGGGAAGGATGCTCTGCCGAGTCTGAATTACATGCCAGGACCAAGGGGACCAGGAGAGACGGAAGAGCCTGTGGGAGGGTGTAGGGGAAGAGGTGGCAGCACAGCAGCACTGGGAGGGCTGAAGGTGCCAGCCAGGGAGCTGGGCAAGTGCGCTGGGTGCTGGTTGAGGGGCAGAGCAACGGTGCTGGATGCTCGGGGTGGCTCTGGGCATTGGGCAGAGGAGCTGAGACATGAGCAGCATTGTTGGGCGGTGGGGCTGGGTGCAGGATGGTGATGCTGGGCTAATGCCCCAGTGCTGTGGCTGGGGGGATGCTGCTGTGCATAAGTGAACGCTGATGCTGGGTGCTTGGCATCAGTGCTCGTCATGAGCTCCTGTGCTCTGCTACACCTAAGGGGCCAACCCAGGACCACTGGAAAAGGCTGGGGGGGGCAGTGCCAGACCTGTTTAGAGCTGCTGCCCAGCATCATGCAGAGCCCTGAGAGGTTTCCTGAGTGCTAGGAAGGTCCTTCAGTACAGGGTGATATTTGATGGCTTCGTGAGGCCAGGAATGGCCACGGGGCTGGGGGGCACCAGCACGTGACTCTGCCAATTTCCTGGCCGAGGGCTGTGGGACTTGGCTCCGAGCAAAGCTGCAGTTCTGGGGCTGGGACCATGAATGCTGATTGTGACCCTCGGTGCCTTGCCAGCCCTCCCAGAGCCACTGCGATTCCTCTGCCTCCTTTGGCCTCTTCCCTTTGGCAAACAGGATGTTTTTCCTGCCATTCTCAATGCAGCGGAAATTGCCCCAAGCTGATTTGTGACAACGGCGCCTTCAACTTGTTTGGCCTGCCCGGGAAGCGGCCAGCAGCTCTGCAGAGCAGAGCAGGGACAAGCCAGCCTGGGGCAGCTGGGGGGCCTTGGGGACCCTGGGAAGGTGCTGGTGGGTGTGATGGTCCCTGCTTTTCCTCTCCAAGAGCTATCCACAATAGAGGAAGAGCCTGAGGGACAATCCTGCTATTCCCACCCTGGCTGGACAGAAAGACAGACATCCAGCAAACCCTCTCCCTTCTGCAGAAAAGGGAGCTGGGCAGGGACAAACAGGTCAAGGGACATTTTTATCCACTGCTCTTCAGGAGTTACAGAAAAGTGTCTTCAACACTGGGATGCAGCCACAGGCTGTGATCCCTCTAAAACTTCTGGAGGAAGGGTCTTGGGCTGTGGTCTTGGGTAGCCAGGGGTTTGCCACCAGCCTGGTAAAGCCAAGCCCCCCATAATGTTCCTGCAGCAAGGCCCGCTTGTTCTGCCTCCCCTCTTGCCAGGTGTCGTCGCTGGGAGTCACCACCTTCAGCCTCTGTGCCCTGGGCATCGACAGGTTCCACGCGGCCACCAGCCCCCAGGCCAGTGCCCGGCCCATCGAGCAGTGCCAATCCATCATCGCCAAGCTGGCTGTCATCTGGGTGGGCTCCATGACACTGTCGGTGCCAGAGATCCTGCTCTGGCAGCTGGCACAGGACACATCGCCCGTGTCCGGTGTGGTGACGGAGTATTGCACCATGAAGCCCTCGTCCAACTTGCCTGAGTCTGTCTACTCGCTGGTGCTCACCTACCAAAACGCTCGGATGTGGTGGTACTTCGGTTGCTACTTCTGCTTGCCCATCCTCTTCACCGTGAGCTGCCAGCTGGTGACCCGGAGGATCAGCGGCACGGAGAAGAAGACCGAGTGCCGAGGGACCAAGCACAGCCAGTGTGAGAGTCACTTGAACTGCACCATCATTGGGCTGACCATCATCTACGGGCTCTGCACCACCCCTGAGAACGTCTGCAACATTGTGGTGGCCTACATGTCCCTCGACATGTCCAAGCAGACCTTGGATCTGCTCAACCTCATCAACCAGTTCTTCCTATTCTTCAAGTGCTCGGTGACACCCATCCTGCTCCTGTGCCTCTGCAGACCCCTAGGACAGGCCTTCATGGACTGCTGCTGCTGCTGCTGCGAGGGCTGCAGCCCTGACACTGCCTCCAGCGAGGGCAGCGCCGACAGCAAGCTCAAAACGGAGATGTCCTCGTCCATCTTCTTCGACAAGCCCCGGGAGTCCCCTCCACCCCTCCTTGCCCTCGGCACGCCTTGCTAAGTGCCACCAGGGAGCTGTAGAGATCGATCCACCACCTCCTCCCAAAACCAAACGTTGTTTTGCCATTAGTGCCTGTGTCTGGATGTGGAGCAAGCAGAAGAGACAGCTCAGGGGGCTGCACCATGGGGTTCAAGCCCCACATTGGGCAAGTGGGTCTTGAAGCCCCAGTCCCCGTGGCTACATTGGCGGCTTTCTTGCCTCTGCCCAAAGGCCAGCAAGGACATCAGCACCCTCCCGTCCTGGCTGCCTGGCCAGGCTCAGAGGGGTTGCTGCTCTGGTGATGGAGTGATGGAGTTGTGCCAGAAAGGTCCCACCTGAAACTACGGAGGGTTTCCATGGTGGCTTGCAGAGGACATAGCAAACAAACTACCCTCGTCCTGTCCCGTCCCCTCCTGCCAGCCCCCTCCATAGAAGAAGGTCCCAGTGGCTATATCCCACCAGATCCGAGCAGTGCCCTGTAAGAGCTCAATAAACCAGTAACATAGACCACATCGCGCATGCAGCTGTCCGGCACCGCCGAGCAGAGCCCCGGGAGCCAGCGCTTGGGGCTTGGATGGCTCTTCCCTAAAACCTGGGGGCTCTGGGGTGGGCATGGGTAGCTGGGGGGGTATGAGGGCAGAAAAGCAGCTGTGCCAGGTCAGGCAGTACCTAAGGGCGATGGGGAAAGGCCCCTCTGTCCCCCTCCCTCTGGGGTGATGCTGAGCGAGCTGGTGCCAGGCCAGCCTCTGGGAGGGTCCCCTCCAAAGCACTGGGCTTGGGGTGGTTGGTAGGACTTAAAATGGTCCCAGTAAAGCCCGACCAGCCCAGCACTGGGCTGAGGTGCTCTGCGGCCTGCAAGGCAGCCGGTTCCTCACCTGCACCCTGCAGGACCAAGGTGCTGCTGCTGCTTGGTGCTGCCGTGCAGTGCTGGGGGGGGGCCATGCGGGACCACCACCCCCAGCACCCCTTGGGGAGCCAAGGGGGTGAGCACATCTCATCCAAACAGCTCTGTGCGGCAGTCCTGGCCTTCATCCACCTGCCCATTGCAGGGAAAAAATTGCCCCAGAATGATGGTTTGAGGGCATCAGGGTTTCCAAGCCCCATATCCACCTGGGGGGGCTTCGGGGAGCAGCTCGGGCGGTGGGATCAGGCTGAGGACAGGCTGGCCACACCAGCCCTGTCCGCTGGAGCTGTTAAAGCTCCTTGTCATGCCGCTGGCGCCTGCCCCAGCCCGTGAAATGCCGGGGCGAGGGAGACGGTTGCTATGGCCGGGTGAATGTGAGGGGCTCACTGCGGGCTTTGTGCGGCATCGACACCCACCGGGCTTTGCTTTCGCATCCCCGTTTCCAGGGAAACAAAGCCCCAGTTTTCTTCCGAGAGCACAAAACTGGGTTTTTCCTTTCCTCCCTCCCGCCAGTGCTGGGCCCCGCAGTTTGGGTGCAGCCGTAGAGAAGAGGGGTCTCATCCCGGTGTGGGGATGGAATGGGGGGAGCAGAGCCCAGGCTGCCCACTGTGCCCTCACCCCCTCGCATCCCCGCGGGCAAGCAGGGTCCCTGTGGGGGTTCGGTGGTGGTGGGAGGAAGGGAGCGGGGGCAGCTCTCATGCGCTTGGTCTGTGCCACTCCGTCCTGAGCCCGGGCCAAGGGCGAACAAAGCCAGGCTTGTTGCTGCGGCCCCGCGGGGCTGGATGCGTGGGGAGGAGCAGAGCCGGGCGGGGGGCAGGGAGGGCGCAGGCAGCACCATCATCATGGGCTGCAGGCAACACATGGCCCCATAGCAGGCAGCGCACCCCACGGGCTGGGCTGAACCCCAGCCCTGGTCCCAGCCCCGGTGCCCAGGTACCCAGGCAGCCGCCATAAGGCACAAAGCACAACCCTGGGGGGGTCAGTGCAGGGGGCCAGCCCCCAGAGGACACAGTGCCCCCCCCAGCAAGGGCCACAGCCCCCAGGAGGGAGCTGGTGCGGGCAAGGGGGCAGGGAGAGGGAGCAAGAGCCCTGCAGCCACCCCGCTGCAAACCCAGCATTGAAGCAGGGCCCTGCGCCAGTCCTGGGACACAATGTGGGGGCAGAGGAAGGTCTGGCAGCAGCAATGGCCACAGCCAGCGGTCTCCGGGCTCGTCTTCGCACCCAGGCCAAGAAAACAAGGCATCCAGAACCATCAGTGTTGGCTCCAGCACCTCTTTGGTGAGCACAACCACGGAGCTGCCCGGTGCTGCCTGGGGGACAGGGACCCCCCGCGTATGCACGGGCACAGCACCGAGGAGGGACGGGTGGCAGCGACAGCGAGGAAGCAACGTGACGGCAACCACACCCCGCAACGCAAAATTGTTAATTTATTATTATTAGGAGGCAAAAAAATTGTACAGTTACAAGAATCATTTCCCAACAGAGATCAAATCTGAGCCAAAATATCTCTTAAAAAAAAAGGGGGGGTTGGGGGTGACACCACTTTACAATTCATTAAATTAAAAAAAAAAAGAAAAAAAGAAAAAGGAAACCTCTCTTTGTGCAATTCTGCAAAAATGAGAACAGAAGAGAAACCCCCAGCCTCTCTGCCCCGGAGCTGAGCAGGGGAAGGGGCAGTGAGAGGGGCCCTGCGGCTCCCCGCCCCTGGGCCACCGCCACCCTCTCCCCCAGCCCTGAGCTGGGGACAGGCAGCTGCCTCCCCGCTGTGCCGCTGACCTGACCCCCCTATGTACCCAACCTCTGGATGCCAGTGCATTCCCCCCCAAGCCCAGCTAAGGCCCCCCCAAACTGGCTCCAAACAAGCTGGCCAGGCGCCCAGGTTGCACCTGCAGAGACCCAACAACTCATCACACAGCACAGATGGGCAAAGCCTTCCTGACCACCCCAAAATTTCCTCTTGCCCTCTCCCCACCTGCAGACAATGACCCAACCAAGCCCCCCCCAGCCCTGCCGCCCACCCCACTGCTCCCGTGTCCCCCCCAGCCAGGGCAGCAGAGCTTGGGGCCGGCGTGGGGAGCAGGGCACGGGGAGCCGGGCACGTCCTGGAGCACCCCCTGGCTCCAGCAGGCAGCGGTGCCAGCGCACAGGGGCTCTCACGGTCCCGCACCCCCGGGGGAAGGTGCCTCCATGTGTCCCCTCCTCCCCGGCGCCCCTGCGCGATGTCCTCAGCCGGGGCAGAGCCAGCAGCCCCCAGCCGGGCGCCGGTGATGCCTTTTGGCACGGGGGGAGCCAGCGCAGCCGCCCCGAGAGGGCCGAGCCACCCCCGGGGGCAGCTGGGGCAGGGAGAGGGCAGGAGCCCCCCGCTCCCCTGCCGGCATTGATGGCCCCCCCGTGCTGGCACCAGCCCCTCGGATCGCCGCCCCAGCACAGCCGAGTAGCAGGACTGGGCAGCAGGGCAGGATTTGGCCCAGGCGTGGGGGCCAGGGGGGACGTGGGGCAAGGGGACAAGCGGCCCAGGGCAGCAAGGAAGGGTTGGGGCAGCGGCATGGCAGCCAGAGGCCATGAGGGGGGCAGGCTGATTGCAGCGGGTCGTGAGTAATCCCTGTCCCCCCGGAGGGGCAAGGAGCCCAGGGGGGGCAGCATCGCCTCCCCCCAAACCCTGCCCGTGGGGCCGAAGCCCGGGGAAGGGCAAGGCGGGCATGCTCCCGACACCCCTGGGATGCTCCCTGCCTGGGGGTACAGGTAGGACACCTGGGGAAGGGACAAGGGAGCCCCAGGGTACCTGCCCGCAGCCTGGCATGGCCCCGTCCCCAAGGGGCTGCCTTCTGCCACCACCCTCATCTTCCGCCCAGCGCTGATCCTCGGCTGGCCTCGGGGAGCTCACAGCCTTCCTACCGCTCACAGGGCCCAGTTTAGTAACAGCGCTATCGCTTAAATTAAAAAATTAAAATATATATACATATATATATATACTGTATACACAGACAACAACAGAACAGTGCCAAAATGGGAGGAGGAGACAGAGAGAGGAGAGGAGCGGAGAGGAGCGGAGAGGAGAGGAGAGGAGAGGAGAGGAGAGGAGAGGAGAGGAGAGGAGAGGAGAGGAGAGGAGAGGAGAGGAGGGCAGAGTCAGACATTTTCTTTACAATAAAAACAAGGGCTCCACCTCAATGCGAGCGGAGTCTGGGGTCCCCTAAAAATACCCATCTAGAGAGAGAGCTGGAGGGACAGAGCAGGAGAGAGAAGGGGCAGGGGCTTGTACAATGGCATCTTCCCGATTCGAGCCACGGTCCACAGGATCTCAGCTCCTCCTAGACTTCGAGTGCTGGATAAGCCACTGTAGGGTGATGTCTGCAAAAGCAAGGGGACACTTACAGCCTCCCCCTCCAGCCATCACCCGCTCCTGTACTTGGGCAAACAGCCGAGGCACGCGGCTGCCATGGGCACGGGCTGTCCACCCACCGCTGCACCCTTAGCCCCAGACTGGAGCCGCTGGTACTCACCAATGTTGTCCTTTTCTTTGCAGGAGATGGAGTAGCAACAAATCTCTCGGTCCTGGATGGCGGAGAGGTTCCTGCAGGAGAGAAGTGAGCTCTGGTTGCAGATGCCCCGGGCTGTGCGTTGGCGGCGACAGGAGACGCCTCCAGGCAGCCTTTTGAAGGGTCCCTTTGGATCCCAGCTCCGAGACAGGGGACACTTTGCAGGGGCAGTGTCTCCCCAGGCTCCTGGGGACCTCCATGCAGGTTGGGTGAGGACACCAGTGCACCGTGCCCATGACTGATGGCTAGGTGCAGTCTGTGGGGGGCTAAGTGATGGGGCAGAAGGGACCCGACCTCAAGGTGAGCCTGGCCACGAAATCACACAGCTTCCCTCCCTAAACCGTGGTTGCACAGCCCTGCGGCGAGATGGGGCTGGGAGGGTTTGGGAGCGGCACAGGGCTGGCAGCGCAGGAGCTGCATAGATGCCTGCAGGACAGGGGTGGCTGGGGGGGAGCATAGATGCTGCGAGTCAGCACAGCGTCTCAGTCCCCTAACTGCAGTGGAGGGGTGGAGGTGGGCAGAAGGCAGCATCGGCTGCGAGGAGGCCGCGCACCGGCACGGCAAAGGGTGGTGAAATAAGGGAGAGGTAGGTGGATGGTGTCACACACCAGAGCAGGATCTGACCTCCAAGCACTGAGGGCTGCCCGCTGCTGGGGGCGCAGCGCCCGTACCAGGCAGCGGGGCAAAGCCCTGAGGGTGACGGGAGCAGCACCCACGTGGAGCCCAGCTGCACTGCAGAGAGCTGTGCCGTGCCTTGCCGGGCCCCAACGCCACCGTGTGGCACGCAGGACCCAGCCCTGGCACTGGCGGCCGTGGCTGCCAGCTCCTCCCCATCCCCACAAGCATCGAGACGTCACCTCCGCCAGCCACTGCCTTGGGACATCCCCAGCCACCCATCTCTGCCAGCCCACCCCCGGCACCACGATGCTACTTCAGCTGGGGAAGGAGTACCAGCAGAGCACAGCAGGATGACCGTGCCGGTGGGGACACGGCAGGAACAGGGGAGGCACACTGTGTCACAGCCCCACCGCAGCCGCCCAGGCCACTGGCACACTTACATCTTCTCAATGAGCTCCTTCTCATCCAAGGCACCGGGCAGGTCTCGCTTGTTCCCCAGGACTAGGACCTGCAGGAGAGGAGAGGGGACACCTGAAGCTCCTGGCCACCAGACCAGGCGGGAACCTGCTTCTGCCACCCAGAAGCTGACCCTGCTTGAGATTCAAGACAGCCCTGGCCGCTTCACCCGGGTGTGCCCAGATGAAGAAAACCCCTTCAGTGGGCAATATGAAGGCAGAGCACTTCAATTAACAGCCTTAATTAGCCCATACACATCTCCTGTGTACTCTCTAGTCCCAGTGAGAAGCTGGCCCCACAGCACATCTTCCCTAAAGGGCACCAGCATCTCTCGTGCCATCTAGGACCTTCTCCCAGGAGCCTCTTGCTATCTTTGAGCAAAAAATCAAGTGAAATGGCTAAAACCGATGTTATCAGGAAGGAGCAAGATGCGGATGCCATGCAGAACCTGCTCTCTGCAGGCAGCCAGCCCAAAAAAGCAATGGCTGTTTGCACCATCCACTGATCTCTCCTTACTTCAAGGCTTTTCACTTCCACAAAGGCATCCTCAGACTATGCAAGGAAAATAATCACCCGGCCGGACTCGTTCATCCCTCCGGAGCGCGCCACGCGACTGTCATCTGACAAGGAGAGCACTGAGGCTGCAGCTGCCTTCCCGGGGTGAGCCAGGGCCTCTGCAGCAGCACGGTAACGCAGCATCCCCCAATTTAAATTTGGAGACTCGTTCTCAAAAAAGAGCACTCAGAAGGGCTGCAAACGCGGCGCGTTATTTCGGGGGCTTCATTTAGTTGGCAGCGAACGCTTGGGATCTGAGCAAGATCCTCAATTAGCTCCTTTCAAAGGATGCCGATTTTGGATGCTCTGTAAGCATCCTGCCCCAGCACGTGCAGTGTGCACGGCGCCGCCACCACAGCCCACTCCTGCAAGCGTCACAGCCCCGCAGCCGCCCTCCCAGGAGACGAGACCTTAATGTCCCACCGTAAATAAGGTGCAAATGCATGCGAGAGGATAGATCTCACATTTCGGGGGGTTTGTTTGGTCTCTTCTAAAGCTCCCTTCCCTGCTGGTTGGCCCGGCCCTGGGCTAGAAAGCATCACTTCCCCAGCTCCCACAGGAATGCAGTGGGGAAGGGGACCCCCCAAGGAAGGGGATCCGCCCCCCAAATCTGCTCTGCAAGATGCAAGCCCCTCGCTGCAAACCCTGGCAGCCACCATGAGTGGCTGGGGGGAACCTATTCAGGCAACAGCTCACCGGGATGCCCTGGAGCTGTGGCTTGTCAAGCAGGTTGTGCAGTTCATTCTTGGAGGCCTCTATCTTCTCCTGGTCAGCGGCATCCACCATGTACCTGCAAGGGAAGGGACAGCCCTGACGCAGGCACCGAGGTCCCCACACCCAAGTGCTGCGCCGAGGTTTGTGCCACCACCAAACCTTGCTCGCGCGGCAGCCGCATCGCCTTCACCAGCTCCCAGGCCAGCACATGGAGGTGATGGATAATAGGATCCTCCCCCCAGGACTCCTCTTCCCAAGGAAGGCTGTGGGGCTGAGAGCCTCTCGTGTCTCCCAGGGGAGTGGGGGACCTCCCTGTCCCCATCCCTGCAGGGCCCACCCTGTTGACAGCAGGAACACGGTGGGCAAGGGGAGCCCGGGCACTGCCCGGGCAGAAGCAGCTGCAAAACACATTGTCCCCAAGTGCCCAAGCGAAGCTCGTCTGCATGTGGCAGCTCCGTGTGGAGACACTCAGAATAGAGGACAACAAGTGGAGAAGATAAGAGGAGCTGATGATGGAGAAGAGAAGATGTCAAATCGAGATCCTTGCAGGGGGAAGGACTTCGGGAGCAATCTTGGGCATGGGGCACAGAGCAAAGGGCACGCAAAGCCAGCAGTCAGCAATGCTTGCTCTGAGCAGACAGGGGAGGTTTAGGGAAGGATTTAGCTCTTACGGGGATCACCCGTCCTGCAAACGACATAAGTGAAGCCAAAACTGGGGAGAGTAACTGATCAAAGCAGCCTTTGTTTTAAAGATCAAGAAGCTGGGAGAGAAGTGAGAAACACCGTCACGCTTCATCAGGCCTTGTGGGGTTTATTAAAAATAGGAAAAGAGCCTTTAGCTACTGATGCGCTGAACACAGGAAAATGTGTATGGCTGTACGGAGAGGGAGAGGGAAACCCACCACCCAGGCACTGCCACAAGCTTTCGGCATGCCGGATGGGGCTGGAGGGCTGAAGGCAAGAGAAAAGGGACACGACCAGCGCAAGGCGAGGAAGGCAGACTGGAGCATGACCTGACGGCCACAGGTCCTTTCGTTTCCTCTCAGCCACACGGGCCACTACGGAAAAATTATGAAATTATGGAAGGAGGCAGTAAAAGGAGTGAAAAAAAACGGGATTTTGACATTTCCAGCAAAACTCACTGTAATAAAAAGTGTCAAGGCCATGTCCCGACATGGTGACAATCAGCAAGGGCAGGACCAGACACTGCCGTCCCAACAAGCAGGACAAGCAGCCCCTCACTCCTCGTCACCTGCCAGACTTACAGTTGGGAAGGGCAGTACAGAAACCCAGCCCTCCAAGATCTCAGGCCATTGTCAATTGGTGAAGATCACATAAATCTGATTTTCTAATTGGGTTTAAGCAACACCGATGTGGTCTTCTAGGGTGAATTCTTGTCCTCAGGAGCAGGCAGCCTGCTTCCCATGAGCATCTTGCCAGGCTCATCCCCAGCCTGCACTCCGTGGGACTGTGCTTACTGCAACGTTTGCAAGCAGGGCATGTGCAGGGATACTCTTGCTGACAGCCGGCAGCGGGCGTTGCAGGGAGACTCCTTCTCTCAGCACGAGATTCATCCGGCAGCACATGAACACCATGACCTGGAAACACGCTGCTGGCGACCGCCCTTAAAACCAGTGTCTCGGAAAGGGCTGAGCCACACAGATGGCCTTTGCTCAGCCCCTGCAATGAACAGGCAGCGCAGGGGAAGCATGGGAGCCGGGAAGGGCAAGATCCGAGGAACAGAGCCGGGCCGAGTGATGCTGGAAGGGAAGGGTCTGCCACGGCTGGCGGGGACCTGGCTGCCCTGGGCTCAAAACCCGTGGGGGCACCAGTCCCAGGGGGAAGCACCTCGACTCCCAACATGGGCGTCCGGCTCCAGCAGCGAAGGCACTGCAGCTCCCCCAGCTCAGCCCTGCCCAGCACCCTTGGGTGCGGCAATGGGACCATGCCCCCACCCGCTGGCGGGGCTCAGCATCGGTGCGTGGGTGACGGGGCTCTCGGCTCCCAGGGATACTCACACGATGGCACTCACTCCACGGCAGTACCGCTCCCACATGCTGCGAAACCGCGGCTGGCCACCGATGTCCCAGAGCTGTGACAGGGAGAAGATGGCATTACCCCACCATCCTGCCCGTCATCCCACTGTCCTACCCATGACCCTTCCCCATGCGGCCACCCAGCCAGAGCACCCAGCAAACCCACCCCCATCCCCTCCTCTTCATCTCAAACCTAATGAGGAGGCTCCCAACTCAATAAAGAAAGGAAACATCTCAGGATGGGCAGCTGTAGGGTGTTGAACACCTCCTGCGATGTGCTCTGCTGGCACGGAGGGACCACCTAGCCCAAGCTGGGGGGCTCCTCCCCATGCCCACCACCCCTCCTGGCCTTTCACTGATGCATTTGCCATTTCAAAACACTCAGCATGCTCTCAGAAATGTTTCTGCAGCAGGCAGAGATCCCCAATCAGCTTTTCAAGCCTGTCTCACTATTTCCCAGTCCAACCCAGGGCCCTTGAAAGATCCAGAAGGGGTAGAAACCTCCTCTCCCTTAGCTCTCGAGGCAGAGACCACCACTGCAAACCACGACCTGTTTTTCCCAGCATTCCCACCCTCAGCAAGGCGACCACATCCACGAGCCCCCCACCAAGCAAGCCAGAGGTATAAGAAAACCTCCAGCTTTGCAGCCCAGACTGACTCTTACTGCAGACGTCTGGATCTCCTACATCCCTTCCCATCACCTCCTCTGATGGGTACCTGCAGAAACCTAACAGGGCAGATGTTCCCAACTGCAGCTGGGGCCACTGGCATCTTTCAGCCTCCAGTAGAAGTCCCACCAGTCTCCCTTCATCCCACCTTTCATCCCGAGGACCCACACTGGCGATGACATCTGCACCTTACCTTTATGGTAACGTTCCCCTTGGTGATCTTCCTCATGTTAAAGCCCACCGTTGGGATCATGTCTTCGTTGAACTGTCCCGACTGCAAGGAAGAAGGTGAAACAGCGTTAGGAGGCACGGAAACCCCGCCAGCCTGCCCCAAGCAGGGCAGCGAGGCTGACAGCCTGCCTAGAAATAACCCGACATGCGGCGGGTACAGCACGACCCTCCTCCTCGTCCCACCAGGAGCAAAATTCGACTCAAGGAGATAAAATGCCTGCAGGAGGGAAACGCTGCTGCTGCTGCTGCTGCTGCTGCTGCTGCTGCTGCATGTGGCGCAGGGCGCCCTGGGTGCCCCAGTGAAGCCCCCAGCACCTCAGCGAGCTGCTGCCCCCAGCCCCAGACATGCTGCCGTCTCAGTGGGGTGGCGGAGGCTCACCCAACCCAGCCCTTTCCAGGTGGCATTCCCAAGTCCTTCATGGGAGGAGGCAGAGACTTTCGCCCGCTGCAGTGACCTCAGGTCAGCCGTGCCGGGCCCAAACCTCTCCCGCAAAACCCGCTGGCAGCCTCGCAAGGAACCGTGGTGCAGGCAGGCGGCCCGGCTTCTTGCCCAGGGGAGCCACCTCCTGCATCGGCTCCTTTTTGGCTGCGGGTCCTGGGGGCTCTGGGACATTTCCTGCTTCAGATCATTTATGGCCCAGCCCAAACCAGACTTCTGCTTTCCCGCAGGCCTGCCGCCTGCCTGCAGCCTGCCTGCACGGGTCCTCCAGCGCCTGCACCCGTGCATGAGAGCCGGGTGCTCGTGCTGGGTGACGTGGGCGATGCAAAGGGTCCCCTCTCCCCCTCCCCAGGAGCTGCCACCGCATGTCCTCCAGCAGCGCAGCTCCGAGCCGCGTCAGGCAGAAGCATGAAATCACCGCAGATTTGCAGCATCCCAGTGCCGCTGCGAAACTAGGTTAGTCGGGTTGGAGCGGTGAGCAGGAACAGTCCCTCTGCTGCTGTGGAAAGATGCCGGCTCACCAGTCCACGTGCCCAGCACCGCACCAGAGGGACAGGACGGTACTGGTCTGTTAAAGTGCACCCCACCTTCCAGTTTGCTGCTCAAATCCCAAAGCTGAGACGGTCCCGGGCTGAGCAGCACAGAGGGATGCTCCAGGCAGCCCCAGCAGCATCCCTGGGGCAGGAGGTAGGAGCTGCCACAGCCCTTCACCCTCTGCCTCTTGCAGCCTCCCACCTGGCAAGCAGCCTCACTGGGACTTAAAACAAGTTTATCTTCTTTGCTTTTTAAATGCACCCTTGTGGAAGGCCCTGCTGCGGGATGCTAGGGAAGCCAATGGGGAGGAGGGTTTGATAACCAGGATAACACGGTGCTGGGGCTTTTGGCCATCAGTGCCAGAAACCTGCAGGAACCACCAACCATGGCCAAACTCATCCCAGCAGCTCTTTCCTGACTTAAATTCTCAGTTTCTCTAGGACTTTTCTGGGTTTCCTTTCAGTTAACACAAACCTCAAAAAGGGAAGGCAATTTATGCCGCTTACTGATAAGCAGAATTTTGTGCCTGGTTGAGCCAACGGCTCCTCCAGATCCACCACGTCAGCGAGTCCCCAGGGTTTTCCTGACCTCTTCCAACGGTTCTGCAATACACGCCGCTTCCCTTTTTCATTTCCCTTTTGCGCTCATCAGCAAAGCCCGGCAGCCAAGGGGTCTCCAAGCCACGGTGCACCCAGAAACCACACCGGGGACTGCCGAGGAAGGGCACGGGGGGACAGGAGGGGAAGCAGGCAGAAATCACTCTACCACTGACCGACACAGGGGATGTCTCCTGTGGACTGAGGTTCAACACACAACTTGGCTTTATGTTTTTAAGGAATTATCAGGCTTTGATCGGAACACATGGAGAGCAATTGCTGAAGAGCTTTCGGAAGCTGCAGGCACCTCCGTCGGGGATCCCGGACCACATCACAGGAACTCAGGTGCAAAAGCCACCTGAGACATAGTTCACATGTGATGGTAGCTCTTCCTCCACGAAGGGATGGGCTGCAGGAGCCAGGAGTCACATCTGCTTTCCCCCGTGAGAGATGGGAGTGAGCACATCTCCGTGAGCACAGCACGGCCTTGCTCCCTGCCCCAAATCCTTCCCCCACCACGGCACCCGCCTCCAGGCTGCCCCCTCCAGGGGCCAACACAAAACCACCAGTGCTGTCCAAAAAAGGCCGACACATTGTGGTCCAGGATGGCTTGCCTGTGGTCCCCGATGTCCTGGCACCTGCGGCGGCATCTTCAATGCGCTGGAACACGCTCAGCTCCTTCTGCACCAGCTGCTCTCTGAAAGCAACTTTGAACGGTGGAAACATGATATTCCCTCTTCCATCTTCAACTACCTGGAGGGTCCAGCCCTCCACAGCTCCACTGCCAGGGAGAGTGGAGACCAGCCCAAGCTGCAGGCATGCAAAAGCAAGACACATCTTCCCCCCAAATTTTCGTTATGCAATGAACACAGCATCTCTGCTGTGGGAGATCATGCCCAGCCACACCGATCGCTTGGGAATGGGATTCCTCTGGGAGGCACAAAAACCCTTGCAGGCAAGATGGATTTTGTCACTACAACGGGTGGATCAGGTCTTTGCAGGCTCTCGTTCATCACTGGTTTTGCCAGGGTCCCCTCAGCATCCTGGCCAAACCACCCTGCCTCGGTGCCCTGGCTGGAAGACAAATGACCTTTCTGCCCAGCCCCACCACTTTCCAGTTGGGTTACTGGGAGAGGCGGCCAGGATCCAGCTTTTGCGGGGGCGAGCAGTGCCCCCAACTCACTCCGAGCCCCATCCTCTGCCACATGCACCTGGACATCACGTCACCTGCCATTTCAGCCATCGTCCCCTGCTCGGCCAGCACGCGGGACCTCAGGTCGCTGGCATACGCACAGAAACAACCTCAGCCTCCACGCTGCATCCACCAGCTCTGGCAAGCAGCGTGCAGAGCCAAGGTGGCCAGGCCCTGCTCCTTGCCATGGTCAGGCGGCTGTCACCCTGTCCTAGCACAGGATGACACCACTTTGATGCGATCTGCTCTCAATAAATGGCTGCTGGCTGTTTTGCAGCCCCATATCCCCAGGTGCTCACAAACAGGCCATTGCCCTGGGACCGGAGATGGCAGCGCTGAAACCCGGTGAAAGCCCCCTGGTCATCTGAAGTCATGTCTCCACCAGAACATGGTCCTCCGTGGGGCAGAGGCAGATGCCCAAAGCACCCTTGGTTGGATGGCTCCCACCAGTTCCCGGACCATCCCCAAAACCACCCAGCCTCACACTCCTGCAGGCATCTCCCGCCGTGCGGCACAGCGCTGAGTCCCTGCCGAACTCTGTCCAAGCTCCAACCTGGAGAGAAATGCAGGGTGTTTAATTCTTACCTGCAATCTCCCTGACTAGCTTCGCGCACAGCGCAGGCCGGGAGCGCCTGGCAGCCAGGAGCTTCACTTGCAAAGCCACTGCTCTTCCAGGACCTCTTCTCCGAAACAGTTAAAAAAGACCAGCCCCGCCGCACGGGCTCGCTCCGGCCCCCAGCACGCCTCGCATCACCAAGCCGAGCCATGACAGCCCCACAGATGGACACTTGACTCTGAGCACCCCACTCGGATGGGAAAAAGCCAAATTCAAGCCAAGCTTTTACATCATTTCCCTTTGACAGCAGGTCTTACAGCCCTTTGGGGCTCTAAGCATCGCAGGTCACCTACGGCACAGATCCATGGAGCCCCGTGTCCCCCTGCAGAAGGCAGCGGAGGGGACAGGCTGTCCCTGCGCGCAACACAGCCCCCCCAGGGAAGCCAGAGACCTGGGAAGGGGGGCTCCACGTAGAGCCAGGCAGGATGGAGCTACGCCAGGGCTGGCAGCAAGGAGGAAGAGCCACACAGGTTCAATAATGAGAAAATCCCGACTTCTGCCCCAAATTCTCAGCATGCTTTGGTTTCAAAACCTCTGTGCAGAGGGATCGCACTGAAGGGACCCATGTTGGCCAGACCCCACTGCCGCAGGCAGGCCAGCAGCCTGAGCTGCGCAAGCACGGTGCTGCGGGACAGGGATGGTCACCCCAGTCTCCCTCCACCCCAAAGCAGATGGTTTCACCAGCAACACCTGCAATTAACATACGTGGTCTGGCTCTGCTGCACCCCTCAGCTTGGAAATTCAACATTGCAGGCTTTCAGCGTGGTGGAAAACCCACAGGCCCCTCCTGGCCGCGCTCCTGCCGATGCTACCGCAGCTGAAACAGGCTGTGCTGCCCTCCCTGACCCCACGGGCCCTATCTCCAGGGCACTCAGTATCTCGAGAGCAAAAATGGGATCCAGGGACAAGCCTGCAGATGGCAGCCAGGCCATACGCCAGCTGACCCTGGAGCGTGGGTGATGCTGGCATGACCGACACTGCCAGTAATTCCACAAGAGCAAGGCAAGACGATGCTCTCCAGGACAGATTCATCCCACTCCCTACAATGCAGCTAATGGCTTTTTTTTTTTTGAGCATGGTATCACTGAAGCTCAGCTTCTTTCATAAAAATGAGGTTTCTCAGATGAAAGGGAAAATCCTTAGGCTTCTTTTGCTTCTTCAGCACTGCACCACAGCCTGAAACACCCTGGACAGTGACTCTGAGGCTGCACTGACCCAACACTCTGTTTGAGGCAGAGATGCACAGACACATATGAGATGCTCCCAGGAGCTCCCCAGGGACACGCAGCGCAACCCTCAACTCCAAGGTGGAGAAGGCGTCTCTGTACAAGAGCTTCAGCAATGTTTGCTCTCACCTCCATCAACTGCCTACAAATTTATTAGTGGTTGCTCTCGTTCAGGATGTGTCCGTAATGAGGCAGCATCTGACAGAGGAACAGAGATGGTGGCTCTAGAGTGACTGCTGCTGGCCCAGGCTTTGCGGTGCTGGACGTGCACAGCCCCCAACAGCATCAGCACTACTTGGTGGCAGCACAGAGTCCATAACAGAAACTCTGGAGAAAAGCAAAAGCCTCTGGATCCAAGGAAGGCACCGAGAAGGTGCCCTCCTGCGAGCTCGGAGAACGATGTGGGACAGGACTAAAGCAGAGCCATTCTGCACCGCACATCCCAAGCCAACCCTGCAACGCCGGGGCAGCAGGCAACGCCTTCGGAGGACTTCAGATCCTTTGGGACAAGGCGAAGGTCGCAGCTTAGCAGCTGCTAAGCATTGCCTTAGCATCACCCTCTTGAAGGAAACAGAAGTGGCCTCTCTGCTCTTCAGTGCACATCTCCAAACACGATGGACCCACATGAGCTGGCTACATGGTACCTGCACCCTTGGTTCTGGCTACCCAGCCTGATCGATGGCCCCAGCAATGGAACCCTGAAGACATGGAGTTTAAATCCATCCGTAACGTCTCCATGCCCCTACTCTGTCACTGCCAGCATCCATCTCCTTCCCTCCTCCTCATACAAACTCAGCGCTGGAGCAGCTTGGCCCAACTCTTGTTTCTGAGGTGGCTCGATCTCCCTTGGTCTTCTATTGAACTACAATGCTCAGGTTGTCCCCTCTTCAATCATTGCTCTGGCTTCTTAGAGACCTCCAGCCATTGCCCTGCTCTCAGCTGGATCTTCTCCCTTCCCATCCCTTCTTCCCCCAAGCACAGCATCCCAAACCAGCCATGACGCCCCAGCCAAGGCAGGGGCAGCCAGCAGCAGGGCTGGGGGTGCTTGCACCTTGCAGGACACTTGTGGTCCCACAGCACTACTGGTAGCTGTGCCGCAGGTCCGCAGCCTGGCCAGGACACATGTGGCACCTTGTGAAGACAAAGACTAGTGCTCTCCTTCCTGAGCTGGGTTTAATCAAGAAGAAGCTGCAGGGAATCTCCTAGATGAGCCTGGAAGAGGTAATTATTAAGTTCTATCATAAAAAACTCACCTGCACACACACAAAGGAGCACAGATAGGCAAGAACAGGTGGACGAACCCGAAAAACCGCTGGTCCCGCTACTTCCAGGGCAGGAGAGCCAGAGCAGGTTCCTCTACCCACGGACACAACGGCAAGTGGGGAACCCAAAGTACGGCAGGGGAGAAGCACCTTGGCATTGGACAAGACTTCTTCTGGGATGTCTATGGGAACAAACATGGTAAAACAAGAGGGATAAGGGGATAAAAAGGGTCAATAGGTTGCTGGTCAGTACGTTTGTCTGGCCATACCTTGTGCTCAACCAGCACAGCCTGTCCTGTCTTCTTATCAAACTGCATTTCTCTTTCCCTGGATAAGCGATAAGGGCCTCCATCTTCTGTGTGCATGTGTGTTTTTGGAGCAGCAACTGCTCTCCAAACCAGGGTTCAGAAGCCACTTGTCCTTGCTGCAGCAACTGGAGGGAGTGCAGGTGAGCGTGCAGCCACTGCTGAGCAGGTGGAGTGGCCACGGATGTCCTGAGGGACGACACCATGGGAGAAGGTGGCTGCTGGAGGGACCAGGAGGTCCAGACAACTGCCAGAACAACTGTGGGGTCTGAGGGTCAACTGAGCGATCTGTGTGTGTGTGTTATGGCTGGGGAACACCATGGCCACGGCGGGCAGAGCTGGCAGCCATCGGTAAAACTGAATTTAAGTGAAACCCTTACAGCCCCAAGACTGTAAAGATGAGACCAAAGTAAGTATTTAAGCTGTGCCCATAGAAACCAACTCTTCCACCTGCTGAAGCTGCTGCTCCTGAGAAGTAGAGTTAACCAGGAGAGAAAATCTGCATAATGGCAATAATTAAAAAGCACGCATAATGAAGCCCAGAGCTAGACCAATGTTGATACATTCTCCACTTTTAGAGGAAATGAGGTCTGCGTTTGTTTTTTCCATTGAAAAAAAAAACAGAACAAGAAAAATGGAGAAGCAAGCAGTGGGTGCAGGCTGTGGAAACAGAGGAGAAAGCTGGGGACAAGGACAAACCTCTCATGAGGCTGTAGCTGGTGGACTTTTGCCCAGAGAAAATACAGGAGGTTGCTCCTTGGCCATCCGTCCATGGCTCTGAGCCTGCACAGCCATCGGCTTCCAGTGGATGTGTTGTTCATCCCACTAAGGCAGCGAGCACCCACCACCAGATCCATCAGGCACAGATGCCAAGTTTTGAGCTCGTACCTGGCCTGACTCTGCCCATTCCCACCAGGCCCTCGGGTACCGGCTCCTCCCTCAGACCTCTGCTAAGCACATGAGGACACGGAGTCCCACCACATCTTCTCAAGTAGCACCTGGCTTTCACTGCAGGGGTAAAGGCTGATCACTGAAGAGTTAACGAAGTGGTGATACATCCATACGGGACCTCTCAGGCAAGGGGCACCAGAGCAGAGACCAGCAGTTACTATAAGGACCAGACAGAGAAATAAAGCCCCTGCTGAGCTCACCATAGCCTGGTAGTCCTTGGTTCTTCAAAGCTATATCAATCTCCAAGACTGCCTTGCTTTGAAAGACCAGGGATCTCCAATCCAGGCTGCCCAAGGCTCATGCTACCCTTTAACTTTGCAGTCTTACTGATGTTTACGTTCTTGCTGGGGCTGCCTTTTAACTTTGTGCTCTTTAATTAAAAAAAAAAATATTACAACACTCCTTAATTAGCAGGTGTTTGCTACGTCTGGACCTCGGGTTATGCTGAAGGGGGATTCAAGGACTATGCTTGGGTTTTTCAGGATGCGCCAGTGCTCCTGCCCGGCAGAGAGCACCCACACCGCGGGACACGCATGGCTGGGCAGATGCTTCCACGCCCAGCTCAACTCCAGCACCTGCACACGCCTGTGCCCAGGAAAGCCTGGCTGGGGGCACGGCAGTCCCAAAACCCATCACCTGGGTGCAGCGTGATGCCGGCGCGCATCAGCCCTAGGATGGGACAGTTGCTCTTCTCAGCCATGCCAGCAACAGCCCCGGCAAGGACACTCCAGCGAGCCGTAAGCATGGGTGTCCCCTGCACCAGGGACAACTGGCCTCTGACCCCTGGTTTGGAGACCAGTTCCTGGTGCTCAGACCCTCCAAACACACACATGCACGCAGAAGATAGAGGCCCTTGCCAAGGGAAAGAGTTAGAAATGTAGTTTGATAAGACCGGACAGACTGCGTTGGTTGAGCACAGGGCACGGCCAGACAAACATACTGACCAGCAGCCTGTTGACACACAATGGACACTTTTTATTCCCTTATCCCTCTGTTTTCCCATGTTTGTTCCCATAAATGTCCCAGAAGTCTTGTGCAATGCCAAGGTGCTTCTCCCCTGCTGTACTTTGGGTTCCCCACCATGCCTCCGAGCCAGGGCAGGAATGGTTCAGAGACATGCCACAATGGTGGTGTTTTTTTTTTTAAGGCAGCTTGAGCATGGCACAGAGTATCCCACCAGGCTCGGTCCCTCTCCCGGCATCCCCAGAGCCCCAGAGTCCTGCAAACCCTCATCCTGGGCTGGGCAGTAACGCACAACGGCTCTTCGGGCAAAACCCAGAGTGCAGGCAAGATCCTGCTGCCCCCCATACACAGGGACGACACTTGGAGCAGGCCAAGTGGCTTTACCCACGTGGGCTGCGCGGAGCATCTCTGGACTGAACAGCACCGCAGCAAGCCAGGGGCTGGTGCCGAGGATGCCGGGCTCAGTACATCCACACCTGGTGCGCACACCCAGCCGCAGGCCGGATCCTGGAGCACCCAAGGGGGCCAGCTCATGGCTCTGCAACGCGCTGCTCTTCAGGGCACGCAGATGGGTTTGTTTGGGGTTTCTTGCCAAGCGGGAGGGAGATGGTGCCACTGCCCGCCTGGATGACCCCGGTCATCCTTCAGACCTGCTTACGTTTCTGCTCTGGACAACGCGACTCACACTCAGGCATCACTTGTCCGTATTGGGACCAGTGTCCTTACTGGGATTAGTGTCTGTATTGGGACCAGTACTGTTTAATATCTTCATCAATGACATAGACAGTGGGATCGAGTGCACCCTCAGCAAGTTTGCAGATGATACCAAGCAGAGTGGTGCGGCTGACATGCTTGAGGGATGGGATGCCAGAGGCACCTGGACAGGCTGGAGAAGTGGGCCCGTGTGAACCTCATGAGGTTCAACAAGGCCAAGTGCAGGGGCCTGCACCTGGGTCGGGGCAACCCCTGGTATCAACACAGGCTGGGGGATGAAGGGATTGAGAGCAGCCCTGCCGAGAAGGACTTGGGGGTACTGGGGGAGGAAAAGCTGGACATGAGCCGGCAATGTGCGCTCGCAGCCCAGAAGACCAACTGTATCCTGGGCTGCATCAAAAGAAGCATGGCCAGCAGATCAAGGGAGGTGATTCCACCCCTCTGCTCTGGTGAGACCCCCCCTGCAGTACTGAGTCCAGCTCTGCAGCCCCCTGCACAGCAAAGACATGGACCTGTTCAGAGGGGTCCAGAGAAGGCCACAAAAATGATCCGGGGGATGGAACACCTCTCCTATGAAGGAGGGCTGTTTAACCTGGAGAAGAGAAGGCTCCGGTGAGACCTTACTGCAGCCTTTCAATACTTAAAAGGAACTTATAAGAAAGACGGGGACAGACTTTCTAGTGGGGCCTGTAGCAATAGGACAAGGGGTAATGGTTTTAAACTAAAAGAGGGTAGATTCAGACTAGATATAAGGAAGACATTTTTTACGATGAGGGTGGTGAGACACTGGAACAGGTTGCCCAGAGAGGTCGTAGATGCCCCATCCCTGGAAACATTCAAGGTCAGGTTGGACGGGGCTCTGAGCAACCTGATCTAGTTGAAGATGTCCCTGCCCATGGCAGGGGGGTTGGACTAGATGACCTTTGAAGGCTCCTTCCAATCCAAACCCCTCTATGATTCTATGATCCTGGAAAAAAACACTGTCCATTTTTTCTTGGCTCATGCTGACAGAGCTTGCGGCAGCAAGACAAGACCGTACCCCAGCCAGCTCCTTCTCCTCTTCCAGAAACATGGAGAAACGCCCCCCAAAAACCTACCGCCTTTTGTGTTATGTATCTCAGGTGCAACAGAAGCAGCTGTCGAGGGCCCAGACTCTGCATCTGGAGGCAGAATGATCACCCAGCACAAGGGCCCACGTTCCCCTCTCACCCCATCCTGGCCCTGCCAGACCCCACGCAAGGGGGGTCCAGAGTTACTGGGAGAGGCAGCGTGCCAGGCAGTCTGCCAGGTAGACTGGTGAAAATGCATCAGAACAAGATCTCCTTGCTTCTCTCTCAGCATCTCCACCAGCACCTCTCTTCTCTACCTCCCCAGCAATCCTTGGAGACCTTGCAGGACCTGATGATGCCGACTCCCCTCCCAGGTTCAGGCACCCAAGTGCATCCTGTAGGGATGGGTCAGCCGGCCAGCGGAGGGGGACCGTGGCTCCCCAGGGACGAGTGGAAGCAAGCACTGAGCTCTGCGGTCCTTTAGCCGCTGTCGGGATGCACTTCCACTGGCAGCGTGGTCGGACGCCTGGCCAGCTGCCACGGCATCCATCATCCTACCTGACGCTGACGTGGTTTCCTCTTGCAGCATTGATTGGAATCACTTTCTGAGCAGGGCTCAAGCGCGGGCTGCCCCAGGCCCCCCCACCACGCAGGTCCGACACCCTGGCACCCAGTCTTTGCAGCTCCGCTCCCTTGGAAGGCTCTCTAGCGCAGGTGGAAGATGTGTGATGTTGAAACAAAAGCAGCAAAACACCCTCTTTTTCTAAACACGTCCTGCACTGACGGGTTTGAGGCCCAGCACTCATTGAGGGGCTCCTGACGCCCTCAAGTCTCACCCTCGTCACCTCCTGACTGGGGAAAAGGCAGCTAAAAGCCCATCAGCTTCAGCTTAAAACCAAGACCAGATGCGTTTTACAGCCTTTCACCCCTCCTTGCACACAGGACTTCAAGCTTCAGCTCCTGACAGCCAGGGAAAAAAAAATGAGCCCTGAAAAATAAAAAGCCCAGGCAGGTGACCCAGGAGGAGTCATCCCTCCCATCCCTCCCATCCATCCCATCCCTCCCATCCATCCCTGGCACAGCCACAGCTCTGGGCTGCTGTAGGAAACCACCAATCTTCCAGGCAACCGGATTCCATTTTTCAGCCAGGTGCAGCTAAAAATCCTGGAACACAAGGACGGCACCAAGCCCCCCAGAGCAGCTCCAGCCCCAGCGCCCGCATTGCTCTGTGGGCTGGGGGAGGATCACCCGCAGCCACGGAGATTTCTTGGGAGATCCCTCCAACAATGCTGAAATCCAATACTTTTCAGTTCAGGTTTTTGCCCTCCCCAAAGCCCAAATCACAGCTATTTCCCCTTCTAAAGCTCCCATTATGTCACCTTAAAGACAGACGGCTCAAACGCTTCTCGTGCAGTTCCTGTTGAGTGAGGATTTTCTGTGGTTTTTAGCTGTCCCTGACAAGTCCTTACGACGTTTTCTTGAAGATCAGTGCCTCTTTTCTGTGTGCATCTGCCACAAAATCTGAACTTTCCAAATAACTTCACAGACAGAGGCAAAACTGCAGCAGAGACTGAGCCTGACTGCCCTGCAAGGGTGTTAAATACCCCACCACAGAGGTACCACCTCCTGATGCACGAGCAGACCATGAAGCCAGCTTCAGCCCACACACAGAGAGCTTCCCTCGAGAGCTGCTGTAATTTCTGGATGTCCCTTTTCCCTACACCAGCAATACTGGCTAAGTCTTGCTGCACGGGTCTTGCAGGCGGGGTCTTACACACAGCAAAATGGCCAAGTATGAAGCGTTTAGCTGCAGAAGCAGGAACCCCACCGAAGCTCATGCTGAGCCCCATCTGCTGCAGACACGGCTGGGAGAGGAGAAGGCACGTGGGGAAAGGGGAGCCGGGCTGGCAAAAGAGTCGTTGCAAGAGGATGAGGACATCCCCAGCAACTTCCAGCCCCGTGCAGGCAAAACAGCCCAGCAAGTTTGGGATAAAGCTCTGTCACTCTTTAAAGCTTATCCGGTTACTTAAAAACGCACCAAATTATTTTTCCATTTTTAATGTAGCCTGTGTTGCTATTAACAGGCTAGCAGTGCGTGGTGGGTCCAGAGCAGGACTAGCCCTCATATGGCACCGCCGTGTCCCACTCTGACATGGGACTGCAAAAGAGGACCATTAAACATGCAAACAGCAGGGATGAAGTCACCCCAAAGAGGATTGGTGCTCACCGTCACTGTCCCAGAGCCACGAAGATCCCTGTCCCCCAAGGCTGGTGTGGGTCTGCTGGGAGAACCAGCATGAGACCTGAGCACCAAGCGGTGACTGCCAGCAAAATGGCTCGAAAGCAGGAACACCGCTGTCTCCGGGGTGAAAAGCATTTTAGGGTGTCCTCCCTCTGCCCCTGGGCACTTCAGGAAGGACGTTTTCGTCCCTGCAGCGCCCAGCACCAAGGGAAACCCTCCCAGGGAGCAAAGCTGCAGCGCAACAAAGCCTCCAAATTAGCTGCAAAATCACCTTTGACAGCCCAGCAGCTTTCAGCGCCCCGAGCGAGCAGAAATAACTCGCTTTGCTGTGGAGCCGAGGCACCGAGTGAAGCAACGTGCACAGACGAGGGGGGCCACAGGGGAACCGGGACAGCCGGAGGATCTGCATCCACCTCCCTCCATGAAACCCCTGGGAGCAACAGCCCAAACCTGCCCCTTCAGGATCTGCCCAGCAGCGGCTCCCACCTCGCAGCGTCACATCTGGAGAGGGTGAGAATAACCCAAAAACCAAGAGGGGAGACTCCGCCAAGCATCTCCATGGGTGAAACCACGCCCTGGGCTTCAGGATCCAGAGCTCCCATCTCCTGCTCCACTGCCGGGATCCACGGACCCTGCAGTGCAGGATGAGCAGTACAGCCAGTGAGAGGCCGGGGTCGAAGGGTCCCCGGGGCGGGTGTCGCTGCCCTGTTCGGGTGCAAAGCTCGTGCTGCTGCAGCAGCACCCTGGCACCATGGAACGCTGCCGCTGAGGGATGCTGGCCGAGGAAGGGATGGATGTCGCAAGACAAATAACCTCCTACACCGGTCACCGAGCAAAAAACCCTCGTGGCACTGAGCCTGGCAGGGTCGTCACGAGGCCCCACCTGCGCGTCCCTCAGCGGCAGCAGGGCCCAGCGATGACAAAGCGCCCGCTGCGAAGGGGACGAGGGCAGGAGCTTCCCCCGGCTCCCAGGGCCGAGGCACCCGCAATCCTGGGCAGCAGCAGCCACCCACGGGGACCAGCCGCTGCCCCGAAACCGGCAGCTCCCCAGCGGCGGACCCCCGGCCGGGAAGGGCAGGCAGGTGCCAGGATCCTGCCCGGGGCCTGCTCCGGCAGCGGCCCCCGAGCCGCCGCGCTCAGCGCCGGGGATGCGGTGAGCGAACACCGGGGTTTGCCCGGGCCCTCCCGGTGCTGCCGGGCCTGCACCCCGCACCCCCCACTCCCCAAATGCATTTCCGGGCTGGGGTGCGATAGGGCGGAGCAATTCTGGGGAGCAACCGGGGGTGTGCAAGACGGGGGTGCGGCGAGGGGCGCGCACGATGGGTGCAATGGTGGGGTGCAAGGCTTGGGAGCAACGAGGTGGGGTGCAATACGGATGCAACGGGGGGTGCAATGAGCAGGGGTGCAACCCAGGGGGTGGGTGCACAGCCGAGCCCCCCGCAGCGGCACCGCTGGGCCCGGGGTCCGCGCTGGGGCCATACCGGGGCGCTGCCCGGAGGGGTGGGGGAGGGGCAGCCGGCGCTCACCGCGATCACGTTGACGAAGGTGGTCTTGCCCGAGTACTGCAGCCCCACCAGGGTCAGCTCCATCTCCTCCTTCCAGAACAGCGCCCGGAACCAGTCCAGCAGCTTGTTGAAGAGCGCCAGCATGGTGCCGGGCCGGGCCGCTCCGCGCCGAGCCGAGCCGAGCGGGGCCGAGCAGGGCCGGGCCGGGGCCGAGCGGGGCCGAGCCGAGCCGGGGCGGGGCCGAGCGGGGCCGAGCAGGGCCGAGGCGAGCCGAGCGGGGCCGAGCGGGGCCGAGCAGGGCCGAGCGGGGCCGGGGCGGGGCCGAGCCGAGCGGAGCCGAGCAAGGCCGAGCCGCGCGGGGCCAGCCGGCGCGGGGCGGATCAGAGCCGAGCCGAGCCGAGCGGGGCCGGGCCGAGCCGATCGAGGCCGAGCCGGGCCGAGCCGCCGCCGCCGCCCCGGTATTGTCCGCGCGCCGCGCGCCCTCCTGCCGCACCGCCGCGCGCCGCCCCGTGCCCCGCGCGCGCCGGGTGGGGCCCGCGCGCCGCCCGGCGCCACTGCCGCCCCCTGCCGGGTGGGAGGACCCCCGGCACCAGGTACGGTACCTCCGGTACGGCCCGGCCTGGCCTGACACCCTGCACCCCGGACACCCAGCACCCTGCGCCCAGCACCCCCAGCACCCCCAGCACCCTGCACACCTGCACCCCAGTACCCCCACACCCTGCACCTTGCACCTGCAGCACCCAGCACTTCTGCACCCCTGCATCCAGCAGCACCAGCACCCTGCACCCCTGCACTCTTCACCCCTGCACCCCCAGCACCCCCTGCACCCCTGGCATACATGCATACTGCGCCCCCAGCACCCACTGCACCCAGCAGCCCTGCACTCGCCCACCCTGCATGCTGACACCCAGCACCTCTATACACCCTGCACCCCCAGCACCGCCAGTTCCCCTGCACTGATCACCCCCTACACCCTGCACCCCTGCACCCTCAGTACCCATAGGAGTTTTGCAGCCCCAGCACCACTGCACCCTGGACCCCTCGACCATGCACCCCTGGACCCCTGTGCCCTGCAACCCCCCCACCCAAACCATCCCTGTGCCCAGCACCCCTGTGCCCCCAGCACCTCTGCACCCTGCACCCAGCAGCCCTTGCACCTTCCTGAGTCCTGTGCTTTCTGCACCCAGCACCCCCCACACCCCCATCACCCCCTGTGCCCTTTTGCACCCGGTGACCGCTGCACCTGGCAGCCTGCACTGGCTGGCACATATCCTGCACCCTGGGACGGAGCCTCCAACTGCCCCCTCCAACCATGCCAGCTGGACAGACCCCCAATCCTGCAACCTTACGTGTCTCCTCCAGCTCCCCCATACACCTCGGGGTCCCACAGCAGCCCGTGGGGTAGCTCCCCTGCCCTCCGGCCCCGCTCCATCCCACGCTATGGTCCCCCTGTTATCACCTGCCTGAGATCACCTGCCACAGCAGGAAAAAAAGTGCCTGGCCAGTGGCCAAGGCAGCTTGGGTGGCCACTCCTCTGCCATGGGTGCCCATTCCTCAGGGCTGGTGGAAGCAGCCATGCGGAAGTGCTGGACACTCCCGAAGGACGATGCGGCAGCATGACACCAGCGGTGGCGAGGGTGAGGTCCCAGCAGGGACCCCAGCTCCCGAGACTCAGCGGACGCTAACAGGAGAGATGAGGGTGACCTGGAGGTCCAGCCCCGTGGGAGGTGCACCGTGGTGCGAGGGGACCTCATGGGCACGAAGGGGACCTTGTGCATCTGCTGTTTTCTTTTCAGTCATGGGACAATCACTGGTTTTGTGGATTTGGAGGGTGGCACTTTGCCCTTGAGCCTCAATTTCCCCAGGTAATGGGCTGCTTTCGTATTTCAACCCAGTGCTTTCATTTCCCAAGACAAGACCTCTGCAGAGCCGGGAGCCGAGCAATGTCACAAGAGCTGGTGAGCAATTTTCCACATGCAGAACAAGACACAATCCAAAGGCATGACTTTCTCAAGGGATGTTTCTATAAGACGTTTATACAACCTGCTGTGACATCAGCCTTTAGAGATCAGGTTGGGCCCTGCAGCCTCGAAACCCCCTCACTTTCACCCAGCTAAGCTCGGCTGGGTTGCAAGGGGACGCTAAGCTGCCTCTGCACTCTAGGTACTTGTGTTGGCTGTGCTGTCGCCCTGCTTTGCCCTTCCACATTGATGCGGAGCGCTCAGGGCAATCTGCTGCTGGTCACGCTGGCCGGCTGTGCAATGCCAACAAGACTCGGTTACATCCAGGCTGGATTTGAGCCAGTCCTAAAGCGAGGGCTGACACACGGGGGCCTTTGCAATTCCCTTACACCGTGGTGGAGAGGCAGGACCTTTATTCCAGCAGTTGTTGGGGACAGCCTGTGTGCAGAGTAGGTTGCTCATGCTCCCACAAGAGACGAGGATGCTGAGAGCTCACTGCTGGGGCTGCCTGGCTGCCTGAGATAAACGTGTATCCACAGAAAATAGAGAAATTGAGCCGTGGTTGGATCTGCTTCACAGTGGCTATCTCGCAGCCCGTGACAATTAATGGTGGGAAAGTGCTGTAAGTCACTGCGAAGCTGCCTTTGTTTTTGGAGACAGAAACATTTTGTTTTCAGCAATGCTGCAGCCTGCTAAAGTTCCCCGTGCTCTCGAAGGGAGGCCTAAGGAAGCAGGAATGTTGTTGCTTTCTGTAATTGCTCCGTTGTAGCTCTTCAAACCAGTGAAAAATTCATCGTCCCCCAATTCTTGTGTGTAATTTCTGCCTGAAGATGTTTTTTTTCAACAGATTTCAGCCCAGGGAATGTCCCTACACCAGTCTGGGGCTTCCCAGCCAAAACGCCTGTGGCATTCAAGTTGTTAGCAGAGATTGCCTCCTGATAGCACGTGTGTTACTGCAGTCCCTGCCAGAGAAACTCTGTCCATCCAGTGCTCAAACAGATGCTCATAGCAGAGATAGGAGCTGGGTGAGTCCATCCCCACGCTGGGAGAGACATGAGCAAATGAGAAAAAAAGACCCTTTTCATGTACTGGCTCCCCTCTGCCCATCCCCATTTCCCTTATCCCCAGCAAGGGAAGGGTCTCACGCCAGCCCTGGCGGGTTTGGAGACATCTGGCTGTTTCCAGCTGGTTTGAACCGGGGAGTCCCAAGCTCTGCTCCCTGCAGTGGAGCCATGGTGGCACATGCAGGGATGCACGAGCCAGATCTGGTCCCCATGGCTGCACCGCTGCAGCGCTGTCCCCCATTGTGTCACCCTGTGGTCTCCATGCCAGGAGTGTGGGACTGGGCAGAGTGTCTTGTGCAAGAGCCAGCACCGCTCCAGGACCTCTCCAGACAAGAGCATATTTGAAATTCCCAGAAGGTTTTGATGTGGTTGCTCAACCAAGTTCCTTAAAGAAACTGAATTCTCAGGCTGTGCTCTATGTTAATGTGGGGTAACGGATGGCTTATTCTCCGTGTTCCCCCATCTCACGGTTTAACCACTGGGTTACCAAAGACCAGCACAAACAGATGTCACTCCTGTGCCCCACAGTGTCCCCAGTGCTCCCAGCCACCAGGTCAACCCGTCCCTCTGGTGCTGGGTGGGGTGCTACTGGGTGAACCTTATCTTCTGTGGGGTCCCACCTGCTGCCAGTGCTCTCACGAGGCCTCCGTGAGCTCCTGGGACCCCAGTGCTGCCCTTGAAATATCAAAGCATGCCTTGAAATTTCTCCTTTCTGGGTGATGGCTTGGTCATTGATTATTTGGAGTCCATGAGAATGCTGCTGGAGACTCGTCTGTGGTTACATTGCTTACCTGAGTGGAGAGCCCTTACTGAATACCCAAAATGCTGGATTTTGGCACATCCTACCCGAAAGCCCTGCTCTTCCAAGAAGCTGGCTGGAGCGGTGCCCTGCTGCAGCCTGCAGTGGTGTGCTATGTTCGATGGGGATGTCGTGCAATGCACTGGCACTCTCCATCAGCTGCAATGAATTTGGAGCACCTTGGGTCTCCTTGCCACCAGCAATGCCTGTGTGTGTGTCGTGGTTTAACCCCAGCCGGCAACAAAGCACCATACAGCTGCTCGCTTATTCTCCCCCGGTGGGATGGGGGAGAGAATTGGAAGAGTAAAAGTGAGAAAACTCATGGGTTGGGATAAAGACAGTTTAATAAGTAAAGCAAAAGCCACGCATGCAAGCAAAACAAGGAATACATTCACTACTTCCCATCGGCAGGCAGGTGTTCAGCCATCTCCAGGAAAGCAGGGCTCCATCACACCTAACGATTACTTGGGAAGACAAACGCCATCACTCCGAACGTGTCCCCCCTTCCTTCTTCCCCCAGCTTTATATGCTGAGTATGACGTCATATGGTATGGGATACCCCTTTGGTCAGTTGGGGTCAGCTGTCCCAGCTGTGTCCCCTCCCAGCTTCTTGTGCACTTCCCACCTACTCGCTGGTGGGGTGGGGTGGGAAGCAGAAAAGGCCTTGACTCTGTGCAAGCCCTGCTCAGCAATAACTAAAACATCCCTGTGTTATCAACGCTTTTCAGCACAAATCCAAAACTTAGCCCCATACCAGCTACTATGAAGAAATTTACCTCTATCCCAGCCAAAACCAGCACAGTGTGCCACTGCGGTGATGTGCACCACATGGTCACCATGTTTTTTTCTCCCATCCTAGGCAACCTCCAGCCTGGTGAGTTGTTGCAAGTGTAGGAAATGGATTACCAGCCTGGGAAACCCCAGGCCAAAATTACAGTCATGTGGAGAAAGGGCGTTACCTGAACCCTGGGCAGGACCTGGCCTGCTAGGGACATGGTTCAGAGGAGTCTGCAGCCCAGGGACCCCAGCACCAGGTCCCTGACCCGTCGTCTGGGCTGCATCTCCAGCAAAGCCATGAGGAGGAAAAAGGCAGCTGGGTCCATGCTGGGGTTTTAAGGGAGGGGAATGAGGAACAGGAGGAACCTCGGCCTGCTGAAACCCCTGGCCAAGCTCAGGGGCTTAATCTCAGCCCAGGGCACAGGGAGACGTGAGATTTTGGAGTGATTCCTTTCCTTTGCCTGCTGGGCACCCCATGGTCTTTAGGGACAGGGTGAAGCAGTTTCCCAGGACATAGGTATAAGCCTGACACAGCCAGACCAGATCAAACACCCTACTTCACCCCTGACATGGGGTGAGCCGTGGGATGATGTTTTGCAATAACGCAGGCAATAGCCCAGCATAGCCCCGAGCAGTGCTTGGGAAATAAATACAGGGAGGATGGAGAGATACTCAGATACTACAGTGGTAATGGCCTGATTAGTGTTTTGAACAGATAGAGCTGGTAGAAATTGAGATGAGAGACAGGAAAACTGCTTAACTCATAATCATAATCTGCATCACACAGCTGAACTGGCAAAACTCCCAGCACCCAATGTAGAATCTGAGAGGGGGTGACGACTCCCCCTGCCTGGCCACCGGTCCCAGTGCAGCTCCTGCGTGCTGTGGGAGACCCTCAACGCAGCTCTCACTGCAAGCCTGCCCTAACAACTCTCCTCTTGATAATAAACTGAAAGCATGAGAAAAATGGTGCATGTCCTGCTGTCCAGGGACCACGGGGAAAGACCGTACCTTGGTGCAGATTGCAGGCTCTTCAAGTTCCCCTGCCTGATGGCAATGTGGGAGGAAAGATTCGGGAAGAAGGATGCCGTGGGCCCGGTGAATAAAGCCTGTCTCAGATGAGCTCAAAACTTCCATCGGTGGCTTCAGAGACACCATCAAAGGCAACAGCGTGACATAAAATTAACTGAGAAGGCAAAGTCCTGAGCCATGCTTTGATCTTCAGGGGCCTTGTGGAGGCTCTGTGGCCTCTCCTAGAGCCCAGGCATCACGCAGGAGCCCCGCAGAGACCAAGATCCCCCCAGCAGTGCCCGGCTGGGCAGGCTTAATGGCACAAGGAAGGGTTAAGCCAGCGGCCGGTGCAGGGAGATTGCTCTGCCAGGGTGATCCAGATGCTGTAGGTGGAAGGACGTTACTTCAGATCTGGGTTTTTTCCTGCTGTGGGGTCAGGGAGTGGGTTTGTTCCTGATGCCATGGGAGGGGGCTGTGCTAGCAGAGGTTCTCTCACTGTCACTTTTCCAACCATTCTCTAAGACATTTCTCCAAAAGGATTTGCTCCTTGCAGTGAGCAGATGATTCAACATGGGTTTATTGTGCTATAGCAAGTTCCCTGGCAAGTACTGTATCTGGAGAGTCTGCAAACACATGAGAACGACTAATACGGACTACCACGGCTCAGCAATACACGATAATTTCTGTAATATTGAGTATTTCTGCACAGTGGGACATGCCTGGTCTGCCCCTGGGTCTGCTACTTATGCCCAGTGAGATTAGGGAGAAAAAAATGACTTTGGCTCACTGTCCATCCTTGGACAAAGCTGATTCACTTGCTTACTTACTGCTTTTATAGAGAGTAAATGGAGAGGGGCAGGAGAAGAGCAAGAAGAGGAGCAGTGAGGGTGGGATTCTGGCGCAGGGGACACAGACCTGAGGACCCCCCCTCCTGGACTGATGGACTGATGACAAGACAGGAGAACTGCCGAGTTAAGGATGAAAATTCTCTTTTTATTCGATCATTTATCCTCCCAAGAGATCCACAGAGCCTGAACAACAGGCACTAGGGCAAAAACATTGGGCAGCCATTCAACTGCATTTTGGGAACCCTCAGAGTGGTGGAGGGGAGTCCATGCACACAGCCCTGATCTGGGGATGCTCCAGGAGCCAAGGCAAGGTCAGTCTCTCTCAGCAAGAGGATTTACGCTTTTTTCCCTGAATCTCACCCACTGAGCAGGCCACATCAGGGCTTGTGGGCATGGGCAGGCGCAGGCTGGGCAGCCCTCAGGTCCTTATCAGTCCTGACTGCCCAACAGGGTGTGCAACGCCCATCAGCTGAGGTCCAGTTTTGAATAGTTTTAAAGTATTTTACAGAATATTTCCATCTCCATGCTTTGTGCCAAAATGTTTCTCTTTCTTCTTCCTTTTTTTCCCCTGAACTTATCAGTGAAAAAAACCTAAATATTATTTTATTCTGATTTCAGCAAAAAACCAAGAATGCAAAACCCCCACCCTTGTGCAACAAAAGGCAATTGGGAACATGTCGCTTGCAAAACAGCAGACGCGCTTAGGAATGTCCCGTACTTTTAAGGCTGTTGCGAAGGTGTTGGCCGAAGGTGGAGAGGAAAGCAAGCCATGTAACGAAGGCAACTGTGCACCTTTTGTACCAAATCATCAGGGTGTATCTTTAGGAAGAAGAGCATCACGGCACATGTTTGGAGCAAGCCCAGCCCTGCATGCAGCGCAGCCTCTGCCCACAGACAATACACAGTCAGGAGAGAGGCTCTGTTTATTTGCAGGGTAATTGTACCAGCTCCACGTCTAATGGGTTAAACATTTCTGTGCAGCTAAAAGGCAAACCGTGCTCCCGACGCTCACCCAGCTTCAATTCCTCCACACAGCTTGCTCCTCTGGTTGAGGATAGAACGTTGCACGTTTTAAAAGCCAAAGCTTCTTTCCAGGGGTGAAATCTGCCTCAAGCCAGCAGCAACGGCCACCCCGAGCACCCACTGAATCCCTCATGTGAACCCGCCAAATCCTGCTGGTCCCCAGGGTCACAATCCCCATGGGTTTGCTCAGCTGTGCTCATCCTGAGGGATGCTCATGCTGCTGCTCTGTGGCCTGGCGGCAGCCGTAAGCAGTTTTGCTGGAGGTGTCCCAGAGGCTGGAGAGGTCGGAGCAGGGAGCCAGCAGCCTGGTGGGAGCCCTGCGCTAGTGGCCTCCCGCCTCGGGCAGCTGGGAAGCGTAGAGAGCTAGTGTGTGGTGGAGGAACTGGTACTGCTCACTCGTCTGGATCATGCCGCCTCTGCAAGGGAAACGCAGATCCTGCTGACACCTCGCCAAAGCCCACAGCCCCGTCCCTGGCTCCCCGCTCCCGGGGCACAAATATCCCTGCTTCACCCACCACGCCCAGGTACATCTGAAACAGCTGCCAGAGCTGCCCAAAGAGTATTTGGGCCCAGAACCATTGGTGGACTGTTCAAAATGCAGATAGCAACTGATTTGGCCCTAATTTTTACCGGTACTTCTCCTTCAAAAGTGGCAAAATCAAGTGTTTCTGAATTTAGTGGCTGAGCTGGAAGGGGCAAACCAGCTGCCAGGTTCAGAGCCGCCCTCCTCTCCCTCATGTCATCAGGTCCTCAGAGCTACAATAGCCCTGACAGCAAAACCACCCCGGTGCTGGGCAGTTTGCTGTTGCCACATCTGCATCTTTCAGCAACCCTTCTGGTTTCCATCAAAAATTGTCCCCATGCCCCCTCGCGATGCCCATCCCGACGTCCCTCCCGCATCCTCCTCCCAGGCTTGGCACCCAGCAGGACCCTCCAAGGAGCAGCCTGCTCTGAGCACCCACCTGTCTATGCGGAGATGGCACACGATTCCCAGGATATCCACCTCCCCCTTGTCCTTCAGCTGCTGGCACCCAATCCTGGTAGCGATAAAGCAGCCCGTCCGGCCGATGCCTGCGCTGCGGGACAGACACAGCTGTGCTGAGCAGTGACAACATCCACTGCCTGGACCTTGGTCTGTCCAAGCTGGGCATACTCCTGGATTGGTTTGCTGACACGATTTCTTCCTGGAGGGATGCTGAGGTCCCTGTCCCAGCTGCCAGACCAACTTTCTTAGCCAGACACCAAAAGACATGGGCTGGTGTCACTCTGCCATGGCAAGGGGGTCCTGCCATGTTGCACGGCCCAGCTGAGGCCGCTCTGGAAGCACAAAACCAGTCTGTGCCCCCCATTCCTGCACAGTGCAGTGGTCTCTGCAGTCCCTTCACCTCCCCTCCCATCTGTGCTCTAACCCCAGGCACCGAGTGGTTTGCCCTGGGGCAGGCCAGCCTGCAGCATCACATGCCAAGTGTGTTGCATAGGGACGACTGGGCGCTCTGCTCCACTGTCCCCAAATTCACTTAGCAGTGAGAGAAAATGCACAGAGGCCACCTCCTCCAGGAGGGCTGCCCTGAAAAACAGCTTCATAGCCGAGCCACAGACCATGCTCAGTGGCAGAGGAAGCGCCGTGGAGCCTGAGCCGTGGATCTGCCGTGGGTCTGGTGGCTGGGTCCTGACCCTGCAGAGCTCTCCTGCTCCCACCTCACTGCCCACAGACCCAGGTGCAAATCGGATTTCTTTACAGGGCAGTGTGCACCATGCTAATGCAACCATCCTGATGCCAGGACAGGAGTTGCTGGTTGAACAACGGCTATGGGGATGCTTTGCTCTGGGATTTCTGCACCACAGCGGGACCAGCTCATGAGCATTCACACGTGGGATTTTCCTCTCCGGCATTTGAAGACTGACCCCAAGGTGAAGGGCACACAGGGGCTCGAGTGAGGGGAAAGCTCTTACCTACAGTGCACAATGATGGGCCCTGGGCTGGCTGCAGCCTGGAGAGCCTCCTCCACCTTGGACACCAAGTGCAACAGGGGCTTGGCTGACTCGGGTGTCTGCTGGTCCGGCCAGGAAGGGAAGAGGATGTGTTTGACCTGGCGGCATTCACCTTCAAGCTTTTTCAGAAGAAAAAAATCAGGAGACAGGAGCACAGACTTGCTGGGCTGGGCCAAATGAAGGCATTGAGTCCAGCTCAAGCAGAGGCCACGCAGCCTGTGCCCATCTCATGTGCTCTCCTCCCAAATCCCTCTTTGAGCCTCTGCCAGATGCTCAGGAGAGACCCCTGGGCCAGGCACACTGGGAAGTGTCCCATTCCAGAAGATGGGAACAGATGCAGAGTGTCCCAATACCATCCCCACAGTCCAGGCAAAGCCAGCAAGATCCTTTTGGCTAGCGTCAGCCCAGGATGACTCTGGAGAACCCATGGGGCAGAGCCCAATGGCACAGTGCAAACAGCAAAGGGCTAATAGAGAAGCTCTCTGTGGCTGACCCCCTATCCTCTCCCCTCCAGGGCTGGGTCCTACTCCCTCTCAGCCTCCTCGGGCAGGCAGGAGCTCTGCAGACCCCTCCTCTGGCAGGGGGCTCATAAGACCCAGCTCTCTGAGCCATGAACCCTCTGCTCGCCTGTCACACAGCATTGCCATCCTGTTAGAGAGCCTGGGGGTGTCAGGGCACTGCCAGGCCCTGCTGGGCTCCCCCTCTGACCCCAGGATGGAGCTCGAACCCACCTGGATGGAGAGATCCCGGATTACGTACTCCACACACTCGCTCACCCCCTGCACGCAGATGGTGAAGGGGCCGTAGGTGCCCTCCTTCTCCGGCCAGTAGTGGACACATTTCTGAAAGAACAAGGCAGGGTTCATGGCTGTGGAGATGCTCAGGGCACCCACTGGATGTCTGAGCTATGCTTTGCTCAGTGCAAAGGGGAAGGGACATCTTGGGGAGGTGTGGGGGAGCGGGGAAGGTGGATGTGGAGTGATACAGAGTGGAAGCTAAGGAAGGGATAGATCCCTCTCCCCACATCTGCTCCCCCTGCACCCTTTCCCAAGCACTGCTTTCAGACCCCGGGGCTGCACGGCTCTCCCCAAAACCTCTGGAGCTGTGCCTGGGCCAGTCCGTGCCCTGCCAGACCCAGGAGGACTCAGCCTGCCCACTGGAGGGCACAGGGATGCTGCACCAGCCAGGGAGAGAAGGGAGGAAGGACATGGCCAGGAAAGAGAGGGTGAGTTCCCCCAGACAGCTGCTGCTTGGACGGGGAGCCAGGGATCCCAGCCAAGACACAGGGCGGCTGCCACGCAGGGCACAATGCAGCCGGCTCCCATCCCAGCCTGGATCTACTGACTGAGAGGTCCCAGCGTGGGAGGAGAGCTGCTTGGGGCTGGAGGGACACTGCGGACTGCTGCCTCTGCTCCCTCTCCCAGGGGTTGCCCTAATCTCTTTATCCTATTATCCAGCTGGCAAGGCATGCCCAGAGCACGAGAGGCCACGTGAGGAGGAGAGGCTTTGCCGGATGGGGCCAAGGCTGCAGCCCTGAGGCTCTCCTCTTCCATGTGTGATCGATCAGAGGTACCCTCTGAGAGCAAAGCAGAGAAAGCAAGCAGGTGCTCAGACCCCACATTTGGTCTCACATAACCCTTTACTGTTGCTATTACCCCACCCCACCCTTTGCTCCTGGCTGGGGTGCTGTGCCTGGGCCTGGGGAGGGACAACAGTACCTCTTTGCGCTCCTGGAGCTTGGTTATCATGACGATGAGGGGCGCCTCCTCCTGCCACACCATCTCCCAGAAGTCAGTCACGGTGTTCAGCATGGGTCCCTGGGTGGCAATGTACTCCCGGGGCCGCCCCGCATAACCCTGCTGAGCACATGGTCTTCAGTGACGCCGGGGGACCCTGACGTGCAAGGGGAGCCTGTCTCCAGGCCACCCCAGCTCTTGTGGTAGTTGTCTTCCTCTACAGGTGAGAGGCTGAGCCACACGGCCTATTTCCTGCTAAACCTGTCCTTGAAATGCTTTTATAGACCTGATCAGGAGCTACCAGACATCCTCTCCATCCTCCCAGACCTACAATCCAGGAGCAAGCTCATGGAGCAAGCCATGTGCACCCAAGCTCCTTGCAAGCATCCCCAGGTTATTGGTATGACGATAGCCGGCATGATGGACACCTTGACGAGGCAGAGCTCACACAGGTAGGACGCTTCTCACCAGAGGCATTTCCCCAAGGACAAGCAGAAGTCATCTACTCTAATCTGGCTGGGACCTGGGATAGTCCCAGCTGGGTCCCACCAGTGCTGCCTCCCGCCAGGCGTAGGAGGAGACGTGGCGGTGCCCAGCAGCGGGAAGGCTGGATCTGGGGACACTTGGAGGGGTGGTCGGCACAGGCCTCTGCCCTGCCTCTGCCCCAAGCTCTGTTTCACAGCTCCAAGCACCCTCTGCCTCCATGGTCACTTCCTCCCCCGGTATAAAATTGCCAAAGAAATAGAAGAGCTTGGAGGTGCTCTGAGTCCTGCTCAGCTCCTGCTTCCAACCATGGCCTCACGGGCAGAGCTGCTGGCCCAGCAGAGGGGGGAGTGTGCAGCGGCACCAGGCAGGAGCTGGGGGGCAGGCGCAGGGAGAGGTGTGGGAAGGTAACGGGGTCAGTAACGTGTTGCTGCAGCTCCCAGCTGAAGATGCAATTTGGCAGTACAGCAAAGAGTCAGGGACCCAGCTGAGGATGCCCTGGGGATGCTGGGGGAGGCACCAACAGCACCCACAGCTTTTGGAAAAGCGAGTACACAGCACTCCAGGCAGAGCTTTATGGCTTTGTCAAAAGAGGTCTCAGTTAAAAATGCACCTAAACCCCTGTGATTTAATCCAGGTCTTTCCAGCAATCCTGTTAACAGTTTGGTCCCACAAGAAGTTGCACTGGCCCAGCCAAGGGGGAGGAACGTTTTCAGGAACATTTTGTATAGCCCTTTTCTCTTGCCTCAAGATTATTTCTTTTTCCTAGGAAACATGAGGTAAGTGGAAGGAAGGGGTCAGAAAATACCAGCTCCACACAGGGATGTGTAGGCACTCGTGTGCTCATCTGTGTGCACATATATGTGCACGTGTGAGATGGGGATGGGCATTTTTGTTAGCATTCGTGTGAAACGGAGAGGATGCCATGTGCTCATGTACACCCTGATGCTTGTGGGCAGGGTGATGGTGTCACCCGATGTGAAGCTGCAGGCTGCCAGGCTGCTTCAGAAGACTACTCTAAAAGTAGTCCTCTGCTGCCCATGTTCAAACCTTCATTTGGACCAGCAAGCCTCCCAACAGTTTTCAGCATGGTGCTCCTGTGTCCAAAGGCAGACTTTGACCCTCAGCGCAGGATGCTGGCAGTTCACACTGCTGCTGCCTCGTTGGATCACACCCATCAGAAAAGAAATGTTTCTGTACTAAATGCCCTCCAGCTCCAACCTGTGCCCTCAGACCACCTTCCAGGGGTCTGCCCGTCATACCAGAGGGCACTTTTGTGGGCTACTTTTCTGAGTCCCGCATTCCCACGCTCTCCTGACTGCAACGCACCCAGGGTGGCTGTGGACCCACCTCTGCTTCCCAGTACCCCTGGTCTGTCCAAGGGGAACGATGCTGAAATGAGATAAATTGCTCAGAAAGAAGCCTACCAACCAGGCAAAGCAGGTACCTGGCTGACACCAGAGCCTGGTTTAGGGTGACATACGGTTCAGCACAACAAGTGAGACTGCAGCCTGGAAGGGATCATTTGCACAGGAGGATGATTATCATAAATCAGGCTGCCTGAAGTAACACCCTTGGGTCTGGGGATTTCTCAGGCTCTGGAAAGGGACCCCATCAGGTGTCAAAGATAAGCCATGTCCTCCCCTTTGTTAGCTTTCTTGGGGAATTGCAACAAATCCCCTGAGCGGAGAGGAAATTCCTGGATGTGTAAGGGTTGAACAGGACTGGGCTGCGATGCTCTGTTGACATGGCTTGCCTCCTGTGGCCTTACCAGACAACGGATTAGTGCATGAGGAAGACATGGAGAAGCCACTGTGAGGGAGCCCGTACGGGTGCTCAACCCGCCCAAGCAGCCGGAGCCAAGAGCAGCCACCTTATGAGGCTTTCCCACCAAAAGGGACAGTGTGTCTGCCCTGCGCGGATGGAGCCGCATCTCCCCAGCTCAGAAAGGGGTGGCAAGTTCAGACTGCTGCCCCAGGAGAGTGGGTCACAGTCAGTGCCCCGGCATGCAGGTCCCAGCATGGCACCTGCAGCACCGAGGAGTTTGCAGCCCGATGCCCTGTGAGCCATGGGCTGCAGGACCTGGGAGACCACCCGCACTCCAACCAGGCACGACACTCACCGTGATGTAGTTGGCGTTTATATAGCTGTCTTCCTCCTGGTTCCCTGCCCTCCTGAGACAGACCCGGCTCTCAGGATCTGAAAGAGGTGGCAGGCATTACCCCAGAGACAGTCTGTCAGAGCCTGACCCTGCCCATCCTCCCTGCCTCAGCTCCAGAGGCTGGAGACTGAGTCCTCCCAGCTCCGTGCCATGCTCCCTCCCTCAGGCCCCTTCTTGCCCCACTTCACCCTCACTACCATGGCAGGATACGGACAGCCATGCCCAAACCTGCCTGCACCACAGTGAGCATGTGGGGTAACTCACTCCCCAGGCAATAACCCCCCCGGGCCCTCCCACAGTGCCTGATTAGAACCCAAACGAGTCCTCCTATAATGTTCTCAGTCTTTATACCCCTAGCGACGTGCCCTTGGGACATGTAAGGCCCCCACAGTGGCAGGGAGCAACCCAGGCTGGGCTGTCATGCGCTGCACACCCTGGGAATACACCCCAAGGAGTAGCTCCCCACATACCACCCCATAACACAGTGTACACCCCCTGCAACCCAGCACCCAGCTCCTGCAACATGGGGAGCAGGAACAAGCACAGGAGGAACACCAAGAGCACCCAGGAGTGCCCACCCTGGTGCCAAGGCTGCTCGGAGTCACCCTCTCCCATGCACAAGCACCCATGCACACACACATGCGTGCGCACAAACCCCCCTCCCTGCACATGGCACCTGGGCAAATGTGAGGCAAAGGTATGCAGTGCCACATACTGGGGAGGATGGTTTTGTATCTGTCCTTCGAGGCACGTCCAGGGATCTCCAGCTCCTCTGGACTGACAAAGTTGGCTGGGATTTTCTGCAGGAGAGAACAACTATGAGGAAAACTCCATTGCTCTGGCTTGTGTCCCCTCGTCGTGGCAGAGCTGGTCCCCCAGGCAATGAGAGGCTGACCCAGGGACCTAGCAGCATCACCAGAGATGTCAGCTCCTGGGATGAGCCCTGTCCTTAGTCCAGATTTGCTGGGACACCTTCAGAGAGGCCATCTGGGGAGAAGAGCTTGGCACAGGAGGGCAGGACAAGATTTCCAGGGACGCAAGGGGGACTTGTGTGCACAAGGGAGCGGGCAGCCAGGGGATATCCAGGACACCCCTCGCCCCTGTTTGCCCTCATCGCCTTCCCTGCCACCGGTACTGTGAGGCACAGCTGGGCTCAGAGCCTCCCTCAGAGATGTCCACCCCTGCCAGTCCCCACCACCACCAGCCCCTGTCATCCTCGTATGAAGAGGGAGAGGGGAGAGGAGCATCGTACCGAAAACTCCTCCTGGAGCTGTGTCAGGCTCCGGGCACGTTGCTGGAGCTCCTCTCTCCTCAGCACATGGCTGGATGTCCTCAGGAACTTCAGTGTGATGTCCCGCGGCGTGCAGACGGGCTGGATGGGCTCCACGCTCCCCAGCGAGCTCATGTCCAGCATCAGCGACACATTGGAGCCCCTCCTGTGAGGCAAAGGGGTCCCTGGCTGACCCTCTGCTACCCCAGGACAGGAGGGCAGCCCATCCTGCCATATCACCAGTTAAAACCACCCCACACCGAGCAAAAGTCAGGCAGAGAATAACAGAGGATGAAGAAAGGGGCCAGGCAGAGACCCCAGAAGTCGGGGGGGTTGAGGAACAACGAACTAGCTGGTCATTTCACCTTTTTGCTGGAAAGCCCTCAAAGCCCAATGTCTAGATTTGGCCCAGGCTGGACTGGGGTGGGTCAGGGCTGTCTCCACGCTCAGACCTGGCATTTGCACAAGTTGGCAGGCAGCAGGCTGGCAGGGCTGAGCTGGGGGAAGAAAGTTCGGGGGAGCCCAAGCCCTGGGGATGAGCTGTGCTGTGGGTACCCACCATCTGGGCTGAGATGGGCAGGGTTCAGGCTGCAGGCACTGTCCAGCCACACTCACCTCTCCTGAAGACGCACGTGCTTCTTGGCAGACGGACTGGGCTTATCCGTCTTGTCCATGTCTGCCCCGGCTGCCCAAGCTGTCAGGCTGCCGTTATGAACTCTGGAGCACACCAAGCAGGCTTGTACCATGCTGCGGCAGCCACAAAGCTCTCGTCCTGAAGCACAGGGAGTGGACACGGGGGACCCTCAGCTCCCGGGGAATCAAGGAGCCATCGGAGGAGAAGCGGCTGGAAAAGAAAAGGCAGATGTGAGAGATACCATGAGGCTGAGCGGACCCCCTGATGAATGGTCCCTAAGCAAGGGACAGGTTTTGGGTCCTCAGCTGCTCTGGAACCGGGACCCCCAGGCCCTGCATCCAGGCAGGTGACATAGGGAGAGCTCCAGCATGTTCACCCTCCGGGACACCCGCAGCACTGCAGCCCACATAGGCAGCCACTGGTGACCCCGGGCATGTCACCTATGGCCATCTGCTTGCACCGAGCGGAGGACACCCACGCGCTGTGTTGGCGGAGCGTGGTCTAGTTTTGGGGGAGCCCAAGATGCTCTC